>NC_064891.1:35387187-35696015 GCF_929443795.1 Astur gentilis
TCTTTTACTGGCTTCCATTCGTGACACCATGTGCCAAATGTGCTTCTAACATTCTGTAATGCAGCCTGTTCACGTGAAAAGGGGAAGGCTGCTTCTGTGGTTACACTTCAAGCTTTGTTTCCAAGCCATTGTCACAGAACAGCGATGATGTTAGAGAATATCATCTCTCTCTTCCCCTTACGCAGCCTCTCTCACACACAAATTCATCAAAGCTTTTTAACTAAACGGGAGATGCCAGTTTGTGAAACCAATTCTTTAAGGGAAAAAGGAAGGCAAAGCTTTAACAATACAGTACATGAATACAGAAGACCTTTGGTAGTTTTATAATGACATTTTATTCAGAAAACAGTCTATAAAAATATTTACAAATATTTTTAATTTCTAAGTTGAAATGAAATGCTATCCCTATATCCAAAGCTAGTTTTTCTTTCTTCTTCCAGTGTGTTTTTCCTGTTCTTCTTTAGTCGTCTCACAGTAAAGGTTTCTGTTGAACACTGACCTGCTGTCTGAGCAATACTAAGCCCTGTGCCACAGCGTTTGCATAGTGGGAGAGGATTGCCTACACTGTTTCAGCAGAAACTTGACGGTTATGTGGGGAGAGGGGGACCCCCCCTCTTTCCCCACCCCTCCAGGAAAAGCAGGATTGCTCAGGGCATCTTGCAGCTGGGCCTGCAGTGACATCAGGCCAAGATTGTCTTGGAACCCTCCAGCATGTCAAACTTTGCTCCCAAAATGTAATGTCTATTTTGACTACAGCACCAAAGTACTGGGCTTCCACTTCTCAACTCTGCAGCGAGCCACAGGACTCTTACATCTGCGTGAGTCTTCCAAAATACAGATGGAAATTTATATCCAGTTACATAGAAGATGTCTTCTTTTAAATTCCTATTTTTAGTGTACATGGTGCTTTTTTGTGTGCTTAATTCTAAACATAGTTCTGGCCAAAACCTTGTTTTGAGTTCTCTGCATGAGGAAAGAATACAAAGTCCAGCCCATATTCAAGGGGGACCGTAAGGGGCCCAACTCGTAATGCTGCTAACAACGCTGGTGGCTGCCACAAAGCAAAGCTTTCTGCAGAGCTCTGTCGCCCATCCTTAGGGTCCCGTGGCACTCCATCATAGGCGCGCTGGGAACCAGCTGCCCTTTTCTCATAATTCTAGTTTGTAAACAACCTTGCTTGCATGATGCTGCTCACCAATGCCCATAGCTGCTGCTGGAAACAAACATTCACTTGTAGCCATCCCTGCGGTATAAATCTAAACCAAACAAAAACATATTTGACCAGAACTAAGTGTTACTCATCCATCACCTTGAAAAGGGCCTTGAAATATTCTCTGGATTGCAATACAGATACTATTTACAAAAATATAATTAACCTCTGTCATTTTTCTTTTGGTTTAGAGCCTAAACAGGTAATAAAAAAGAAATATTTAATGTTTCCAGAAAGGACTGGTTTTCAATAACAGGCTCAAGGTTACAGAATATGCTGCTATGGCTAGCTGTGATGGAGCTTGCAATAAATTACGGAGAGTGCTCTGAACAACCACAAAAGTTTTAAACAGTGACTGCTCCTGGGATTAGTTAGCAGGTGTTTGAATTAAGTGCATTACAGGCATACACTGCGCACATCAAACCAACACTCTGATTTTGCAACCGTCTCCACACGTGACTCAACAGCCCAAGAGCACTCAGCTGTACGAATCCTTTGTGTGCAGAGCTGGATGCAAGCATCTGCGTGCAGGTATACGGGCACACGCGTGCCCGCTGTGAGTAATGGAGACGCGTGAAACCGTCCTCTTGTGAGCGATGCCTTCCCCTTGGCGAAGGGGCAATTCCTGTCAATGGAGAAGAAGTACCGGAGGCGCAGCTAGGAACTGAGGGCAGCGTTACGCTGGTCCACTTGCTTCCGTATTTGTGACTAGAACAGAAAGACAATCCATTACTGTTTGTCTGCATGCACATGGATGTGGGTGAGTACAACTAACCCAAATACTGGTATTTAAGGAAGTAACGCTTTCAAGCCTTTACATTGTCTTCTCATTGCTTCCTTCATGACCCAACACATGCGGTCTGTGCTGATGCTCCATATGGTTTACCATCTACACAATGACATCCTTAAAGATGGAAGGAACTTCATCTTCCTAATGCATATGTCTGTTAAAAATGCATCCTGAAAATGCTGAAGGGGGTTTGCAGGTGTATACATTATGCAAAAACTACATTTTCTGGTCTAGTTGGGCTGGAAGCCAGAACAAGTACTCCCTTCTGGCAGATACTGAGAACTGTAGCACTTGGGCACTTCAATAGCAGGGGGTTTATGATGGCAGTACCACAGGTACTGCTGCCTGAGGCGTGCTGCCACATAACACTGCACATCATCTTACCAGTTTCCATCGCAGTATTTTAATCCACTCGTCAGCTTCTATTCCAGTTTTCGCGCACAGGTAGTACGTCCTTAGCGGGAACACTAAACTGTAAGTAAAAAATTAAACCTGTTTCTTAAATTGCTAGAACAACTGGTAGTTCTTCCTAAAACTGAAGCCAGCTGGCCTGCACCAACAGTTATTTAGACAAAGCAGGGCAGGGCAGGGAGGCCATGCTCCCGTTCAGTCACCAGGAGGGAGGTTAGCCAAGAACAACCGTTTACAGCTTGGGGAGACACTGCCCCAGGCCCACAGGGACAGAAGACCCACATCTGGGCACAGAAGCAGTTACGGTGTGACCCGTAGCAATGTCTCAACTGGGAACTGGACTATACCTAAGTTCCATGGGTCTGGGCGATGATTATATATGCTTACAGAATTAGGAAAAGAAATGTCCACTACACATAAGGCTACACCTTTCCTCCTCATCAAGAAAAAACTTTTGTCAGCAGTAACCTGGCAAAGCCATGCGGGACCGACAAGAGGCTGGCTGACAGAAACAGACTTGCGAGTTAGAGGAACAGCAGGGTTGCTACTGGCAAGGGAGCTTTCAGAAGTACCCAGTGGTTACATTTCAAAATTCCCTGGCTATTTTGACCTTCCCAGCAAGACAGAGAAAGCACAGCAACTTACCAGAAACAGTTGACTCTCTCCTGGGAATAGTCAAATTGCACAGCTGAGCATTCAGTTAAGTCAAGTGCCCGAATTGGTTCTGTGGCCTTGAAAATAAAATGGTTTTAAAACGGAAACACATGAAAACAGAAAATAAGGCTAGCTTGGTTCATTTTCAGTGCATTTAAACCTTTACAGGCACACCAGGTCTTTCTAGACATAGGTAGAATAGCCGTAACACCATAAACTCAAACTAGCAGAGATAACATCAGTGCTAACATGACATGAATTGAGCTAAATATAAAAAAAAAAAAAAGCAGGACAGTTCAGATCTAGACAAACAACAGAGGAGATCTCTACTGCAGGAAAGTTTGAGCTAG
Source organism: Astur gentilis (assembly GCF_929443795.1). Classification (NCBI taxonomy): domain Eukaryota; kingdom Metazoa; phylum Chordata; class Aves; order Accipitriformes; family Accipitridae; genus Astur; species Astur gentilis. The sequence goes on from NC_064891.1 coordinate 35,390,603, forward strand.
ATGCAGACTGCTGAGGGTTTGGTTGATGCATTATAATGTAATGGATACAGCAGAAAATCCAGTACCACTTATAGCTAAGGTTTACCAATACAAGGGGATAGCTATAGGTCTTATCAGGCCTAGCCAGCTGTTGGAGATTCAATTAATTCCTAAGTGCTTTAAAAGGATGAAGCTGGGTAGGGAGACATGCAGAAGCAAAGCAAAAGTAGCGCTTGCAGTAGAAGTGATGAGTGGCTGTACCAGCAGTACGTGTACATCTAAGTTTCTTGGGACGGGCCCAGGAGTGGTCAGGTGTAGGGATGTAGACCGAGTATAACCGCAACCCATCTCCCTTAAGAGTTTCATTCCCTCTAGGTGTGGGAGTTCTTTGATTTGTTTCAGCCTCACACTGTTGAGCACCTTGGAAGAGGCCGCTGAAGTAGAACGGCTTGCTTCCTGCCCAAGTGCCCTTAGCTGTTCCCATCGTCCTTCATCGGGTGTATGGAGGTGTCTTGCTTTCTCACCCTTCCTTACGGTTTCCTCTGGCTCGCTGGCTGTTAGTTACACACTACACTAGCAGACAGCCACACGTGCTGAGGTACGCTAGCAAATGCCATCCCCGGGGGCCAGCAGCAAGTTGCTCACCTGTAGGTATCTGCAACCCCACAGCAACAATGGGAGTGCCAGGAGACATGGGAGCTGCTGCCCGGGAGGAGGCCGTATTCCTGACAGAGACACCTTCTTGCCTGGTAAGTCACAAAAGCTACTCAAACATTTGGAGTGCTGCCCTTTGAAGTGTTATCCTGGAAATTTAATTCAAGTTGGCTTGAACTGAAATGAAAACTGATGGAAGGCCCCGTAAAAACATAACTGTTCATAAATGGTGATGTTTGGCGAGAAAGGGCAGTTGTGTCTTCTATGGTGTTCAAACCTGTTAGATGCTTGAAATAGGACTTGGCAGAGGTAAACAGTTTGGCTGTGTTTATGAAGGAACCTGAAGTGGAAGTACTGTAGGGGTGGAGAAACTAGAGGTATTTCTTACTTTTACTTAGTTTAAGATAGAAATGAACAGCAACTCTAAGGACACACTGTTTTTCCCAGATGCAGCAGGTTAATCTATGTCAAAGTGCTAGGAAGGAATACATTTTTAAATTAATGGTTTTCTATGTACACTGTGTGACCACTTGAAATAAATGGATGAAATCAAGGAATGCAAAATATACTACTAATATTTGCAGAAATATTTTAACAGCACCACTATCTTAGGTTGTGTGTCAAATCTACCGATAAAAGCTGTGTTTTGCTGGTAATTTAAAATCCACTGAACAAAGCAACCAAAAAATGCACTGTGAACAACAACTCTGCCTAGTACGTAAGACTGACAGAGCACAGTAAATGCCTTCCAGCTGTAAAACTTACTAACTTTCTCTTGAAGTCATCAGCAAAACTCTGACTTTATTTGAAAGGTCTGAGCCCTCTGACAGTGTGGGAAGCTCTAGCTTGGGAAGCTGTGATACAGATGCGAGAAGCCAGAGATATGAGGAGGCCGCAGCTGCCTCTGAGGTTTAAAAAGCAGAACTGGTGTTTGCTACTTACTGTCTGGTCTTTGAAATACTTTAGTTCATTCCTGTGCAGTGTAAACCACCTTGTCTTCCAATTCTGAAAGATCAAGAATGGATGGTAATTGTCTTGTGAGAATTTAGTGTAATGCTTCTTAGGTTAGAAAAAACTTTAAAGCTGTCGACTTGCTCTGGTTTACAGTTGTGCTTTGCTGCTGCACACAACACAAATTGTTCCTCTCTGCAGGGGAATGCAGGCAGAGCTATTTCAGCGCCACTTTGTCTCTAGCTTCTGTGGAAGATTGCAGAGTGGAAGCAAGGAGTAAGAGTTTTCCTTACCTTGACTATTTTGCCTTGTTTTATCAAATATCCTTCTTTTGTACCAAGCTGTGAAGTAACAAGGAAAGGGATCAGTGTTAGAGACTGAGCTCTGCTTCTGTTTCCCACATCCCCCTCTTTGCCTCCATCCAGAAGATGGAAGAGCAGCCTGTTCCTGGGGAAACTTCCTGTGGCCACTTGCCCTGTCCTCGCTCCTATGCTCCCCTCACACGGCCAGATCCACCACTAGGGTAAACATGGACCTGTGCTGGCTCTGAAGGCAATCTCTTAGACTGTGCCTCCCTCAGCAGCCTTCTGGCCTGCATCTTTTCAACCAAACGCAGCAAAATAGTTGCAGTTACAGTTTATTTAGTAAAGTGAGATGGTTGCCTCAGTATGTGTTGGAACCAGAAGCACCTGGGGTTTAGCTGACAGTGGAATTATCCACAGAAATTCCTCTTGAAATGGAAGCAGGGGGGAAAAGTGCTGTTTTACTTGGGCATTCTCTTCTTTCAAACAGCCATGTGCTTGAGAGGAAAAACCTGCTACATTAAATGTGCTTATTGAAAAATGGGGTTTTGAACTCTTTCTCTGCTGCTATGAGTGACACTGGGACCTTATGACTTCTCAGATACTGAAACTCTGTGTAGGGACCTAGCTGTGAGACTGCAGACCTCTGAAAAACAAATTCTTGCCAAGTTAATTACTACTTGCTCTTGAAAAAATATTGCCTTTTTATTGGTTGTATGTGGAAGTCAAGTTTCTTTGGAGGTTGAAGTGGAACTCAGCCATAAAGGGTTGGTTGTGAGACACATCAGAAGTGGTTCTTTTATCAACTTCATTAGCCCTTATTAATGTAGCTCTTCCTCTTTTTCTCAAAAAATATAGTATCTAATTAAAATACTTTCCTCTCTGTTCTGAGCAATACTGTTCTGGAGAAACCACCTGTCTCACTTAGATATGAGTTACTTGGGATTTAAAGTCTCTAATTACTGTCCAAGTGAGTCACAGATGTCACAGCAGGTGCCCCAAAATGATATGAAGATGTTCTCTTGTTTCTCACACCAGTAAGGAGTAGCTTTTAATATGACACAGCTTTTTATTGTGCTCAAAATTACTATAGGGCTGAAAGGGTGGAGGCTCTTCTGTCATATCGCCCTGTTTCAGGTTTAAGTCTGTGTCAGAACACAGCAAGCTGTCTTCCTGCTTTATGACAAGGTGATTCTAAAATAATAAAATCCAAGTGTGAAAATGCCAAAATCCCCTTTTGAGTAATGTACCTATCAGAATACAGATACTTTTATTAACTTGGTTGTAATACGCTTCAGTTTGGCGTTTCCTTTTCCAAATGTGTCCCTGCCTGTCTTGCACACCTTTGAATATTTTTTTCAAAAGGTCATTTTTTAACCGACTTAGAAAGTCAGAGATGCTCTTTCCTTCCCCCCAGTTAGGAAGGAGGCTGTATATTGCTAACTGGGCAAAATAACTCTAACAAAGACAACTGCAAAAATAATAAGTGGTAATGAGTTTATGTCTGTCAGGACTACTATCTGTTTCCTGTCATCTAATCCTCCTATTCACTGACTGAGAGAAAATGTGGTAAATCCTATAGCTGTTACTTGGTTTTGCCATTTAGTGTATTCCTCTCCTCACCTGGGGGGGGGGCAGAGTCAGAGAGACTTCCCGCTGGCTGGAAAGGATGTTCAGCAAAACAAGGGCTCATAGTGCAACCCGACATAAGTATTGTTGCGTACTGCCTGATGAGTGTTGTCAGAAAGATGCAAGAAGTGTTGTGTTTGTTGTGTGGTGTGGTTTTTTGTTGGTTTGGGTTTTTTTTAATTCCTGATAATGGTACTGTTAAGATGGCATTCTAAAAGGAAGATAACAGGAGAATGAAAACGTTTCATATATTCTTTGTTTGGATGGTCAGACTCACCTAGGTCAGCTGCAGACAGTGCTTTCCCAGTGACAGCATTGAAGGTCTTAATGACAACAATTGTAAAAAGCTTTATTTGTCATAGGACTGTACTTGGCAAGTCTGTGTTTGTTTTGCCTTGGTCAGCAAAGACTTCGTGTATTTACGAACCCATAAAGGGATGAATTACTGGCATTATTCCATAGCTCACTCCAGCAACCATACTATACTCGGGCCAGGAGAAGCATCGCTCCCACCAGAACACAACTTACTGAGGGAGCATTTGGAACAAGGTCACTTTCTGTCCTTCCTGTCTGCATCGCTGTGTGAACTCGGACGGACTCATAAATGGAAGGTTCTTCCACTTCCCGTGGGTAGGGATGCTTCAATACAATTAAGGTTCCTGGAGAGAAAAAGAGCAGGAGTAAGTCATCTGGCAAGGCAGTCTTAGAAAATAACTGGCAGTAGCAGCCTGTTTGTGGAATGGTTAACTTTACCTTTTCCTAAAATTAAAAAGGTGTAAGAGCTAATTACCTCCCCAAGATCTCTGCGACACTTCCTGTACGGGGTTTTCCTTGGAAGGGGGCAGGAATCAGGCCACACCCACATGAGAAAACAATCGGAGGCTATAAATGACTCTCCCGTACTAATAAAACTAGCCAAATACTTCTAATGTGCATCATCTGAATAGTTTAGACTTTGTGAAGGGTATTTTCTACAAAAATCCATGCAAACTACAGAGGGGCGCTTGCTGCTGGATTCACTTGCCCAGTCTCACTTTCCTGGCTCTGTCGTGTTGCTCAGAGTCCTCAATACCTTGGGCATCTGGACCTTGCCTAAATCCATTCCTTCCTCCCTGCACAGTGGGAGTCAATTTATTCTTACATCTCTGAAAACAAGAGTGAAAACCCTCTTCAGTTCTCCTAAGCAGTAGGGAATTAAACCCCTTCTGCAGTGCATGGTAAGTGGCAAAAAATCAAGACAGCAACAGAAAGGACTGCCAGACAACCCTCAAAGGCAGGTGTCTCCTGTCCTGCTTGAACCTTCTTTCCAGTCAGGGAGTAACTAGGTAATACAGAACAAATTGAAACACAGATTTCATAGTTAGAGCTGAAATGCTGACCTACACGTGACCTACACTTTCACTGCATTCATGAAGATGTGACTACAGACATTATCACACCTGTTTACATGCAACTGTGAAAACTAAATATATGGCACCATTTTAAAACCTTTAAACTTACTAGTGCTTGCAGGGAATCACCTGACTCGTTAAATTCCCTTCCTGCACAGGAGGCTGGGTGGGTGGGTAGGCAGGACGCTAAACTAGATACAAGGCCTTGACAGTCATCCTGGTTTTGCCAACAAGCCATTGTTTGCTGTGTAAATCACTTCATCTGACAGTGATTCAGATACAGACTTCCTAACAGTAACCCCACATTACCACTGCCTTTAACTGTTTTACCATAGCTCTTTCCAGTTAGTAACATTTTGATTATAGCCATTCTTTGTTCTGTAAATAAGGTTACGTTCATTACATGTTCTCTGCAAAAAGCTCCATTCTCAATAGTGTATCTATTACACCATTCACAACAGTGAAGAACCTCCTTAAAATAGTAACTGCTATACCATCTAATCTCATTCTTTAAAAATAATGTCACAGCATAACAAATGCTGCTCCTTTTGCATTTTATGCTGATATTGTCAGCTGTAAAACAGGAGGGATTCAAGAATTGGTAAGAACTTGGACTTGAAAGCTACAGGTGATTGAGTAATTTAAAACTGAAATAAAGTTGAAAGCATATTTTGTAATGGGAACGGCTACAAAGTGAAGTGGAAAAATCGTATTTGGGGTAACCAGTTGAAATCTGTTTGCAGGCACAGAGGGTGTATGCAAATGTGATATATTCAACTTGCAATAGGTGAAAAGTCAAAATCAGTTTAATTCTCTCTGGTCTTGCAGAAAAAAATGCTTTATCATTTAAAATGAAATTGAGAACTCCTCCATCACCAGTCTACTGAAACTACTCTTAAGCTGTTGCACAGAATCAGACTACCATCATCTGTACACCATGGATAAAGAGCCCTGTTGCAGACTGGGAGGACTAGTTTAACATTTTATATAATATTGTTTTCTAGTAAGTTCTCCATGTTTTTTCCTCCACAAACGATACTTGTACAGAATCATCTGGTAACTGTACAAAAGAACTAGTAAAAGCTGCACTGTAGCAAGATTCTTCTTGCATGTTTGTGCGTGATATCTATTTCTAAGGAAGAATGAAAATTAGTCACGTTGGAAATGTTAGCTTCAAGCAACTGGCTTTTTTGTCTGGGTAATGACTTACTGTGTTTTCAAAATAATTTACGTAAAAACTGATTAAAAAAAGCAAACAGGTAAGAATAACATGTTGAGCTTGTCACTTTGAATAGACAGAAATATAGAAATATGATAGTATATTACTTTGACCTTGTTACTGAATAGATTCAGCTTGCCTGTTCAATTAACCATCTCACAGAACACAGTAGCCCCTATTTCACTTTAGTTATCTGTAGTTCTGAAGGAAGTGTACACATTACGCTGCAGATATATAGATGCGAGTCCACGTAGCAATTTGGAGTGGCAAATGAAGCTGTAGTAAGACAAGGTTTGTTGGGCTTGAAGCACAAACCTGCAGCTGTCTCCCAGTACAAAAGAACCACTGCACTCCATAGACCAGTTTGCAGGGGTACAGGCCTGTGTATTTAAGTACTGATCAAAGAGAGTCTGGTGTGCCTCTTCACACACAAAACTAGCTCCATTGAGACAAAACTTAAGTGGAAGATAGTGGAAACCATTACATGTTCTATCTCATGGGTCTCCATCTTATAAAATCCTGTCCATAAGCAAGGAGGAGATGAAAAATGCTATCATGCTATCTTCCTTCACTCTCTCATTCCTGATCTCACAGTGTTTCTATAGGAAATTGCTTGCAAGTATAACAAGTAATAAGAAAAACTGGTCCAACTGCTTTCTACTAATGCCTGAGCCAAAGGTCACTTGCTGCTTTTCACTGAAAGGACATGTGGCCTAAGAAATCAGACTTTGTTGCTGGCCCTTCTGCCAACCCGCTGTGAGACCCTGTGTTGGGCCAGTTGTTCTGCCATGCTGACACTTGGCTTAGAGTGGGCTCTGATGAGCCCCTACCCCCTTTTTGGTATAATTCGGTTACCACCCAGAAGACCTTTAACACCTGTATCTGAAGGAATATTGCCTGAGTGCTAACTGTCTCTTCCTCTCTACTGCTATCCATGGTAAGGTAAGGTGGAAGGTTTCTTGATCAGATGTTCAAATGGCTTTTCTTATTCTGTAGCACATCCAACTTAGAGAGGTTTTACAGAACCAGCAGAATTCAATTAGGAAGCTGTAAGGTGACAAGTGAGCCCATCATTCAGCAGTGTTGATCCTGTCCACAGAGATCACATAACACCAATGCCTTGATCACTAATGTCTGTAACACATGCAGTGAAGGAATGGAGAAATACATTTTATGCATTAACTGGAATCTTTACAGCATCAGGCCTGTGGGTGCCTATCTGATTTCACAGGAAAAACAGCTTACTGAACAAAAGATACATGTAGGAACTCTGTTTGAAACATTGTCTTGGTTTCAGGTGGGATAGAGTTAATTTTCTTTCTAGTAGATATAGTGTTATGTCTTGGATTCAGTATGAGAAGAGTGTTGATAACACACTGATGTTTTCAGTTGTTGCTAAGTAGTGTTTAGACTTACTCAAGGATTTTCCAGCTTCTCGTGCCCAGCCAGCAAGAAGGCTGGAGGGGCACAAGAAGTTGGGAGGGGACACAGCCAGGGCAGCTGACCCAAAATGGCCAAAGGGGTATTCCATACCATGGGACATCATGCCCAGTATATAAACTGGGGGGAGTTGGCCTCGGAGGGGGGCAGGGGGAATCGCTGCTCAGGAACTAACTGGCCATCAGTCAGCGAGTGGTGAGCAATTGCATTGTGCATCACTTGTTTTATATATTCCAATCCTTTTACTATTACTGTCATTTTATTATTGTAATTATTATCATTTATAGTTTCTTCCTTTCTGTTCTATTAAACTGTTCTTATCTCAACCCATGAGTTTTAGCATTTTCCTTCCGATTCTCTCCCCCATGCCATTGGAGGAGAGGGGGAAAGTGAGTAAGCAGCTGTGTGGTGCTTAGTTGCTGGCTGGGGTTAAACCACGACAACACTTAAAAACCCACAACTTAAAAAGAGAATGCTTTGGAAGATAAAAGCACCATGTTGAGTGTACTGCTGCATTTTTCTTGGGGGGCGAAAAATGGCAAAGCAACCCTTGAATGTAATGCTTGTGTTACAAGAGCATTGGTGCGTATTTAGTGTGTGACATATTACAGTTATTGCATGTGTTAACTATTGTTTAACTGGTCACTTGCATATATAATTAGTACTACTCTGAGTTGTTTGCATACGCTTTCTATACAGGATACTGAAGTTTTTAGAACTAACTTATACTGACACACCTTCAACTCTTTCATTTGAAGCTAAACCTAAAACTGGCACTATCATGACAGTTTGCATCTGTTTCTCCAGGGATTCTGGCCTGGTGGTATTCAACTCGCTCATATGAATCAACTTTATTCTTTTGACTTTTAATTCAGGTAGCATGTTGGCTGCTAAAGAAGCCTGTGCTTTTTCTCTTTCTTATAAACAAGACAAATCACTGTGCTGGTAGATGGCATCAGGAGGCTGATCCACTGTAGACAGAAAGGGAGAGGTAATACAGGGCACATTTCCTACAGGAAAGAGGTACATGTATCACTGTAGACTTCTTCCTTGGATGAAGAATAGGGGAGCGAAACAATTTCAAGTCCCTTTTCCATTTATTCTTACTGGAGGATTTCAACTTCATAGATGAACACATATTTCCTCACTAAACACCCTGCTTTGGTTTTGCCCTTTTTGAGAAGGTTCTGCTCCTCCCAGGACATGCGTATCTTGAAATGCTTCCTTCTCTCTCTGAGACATCAAAAGGAGCTCATGCCCCTGGTTAGCAAAAACCCAGTAAGCTTACATGTAGTTTGTCTTCAGAGTACTTGAAAGAGTTTTTTAAAAGGAACGTCTTAGATACTTGAGGCTAATACAAATGTGAATTTCTGAAGAGGAACACTGCAGCAGTAGATCTACCTGATAACACATCGGAAGCTCCTTTTACTCCTGTGAAGCATGACTACAAATGTGTTCATACAAACATATGGCTCTTCTTACCTGTTTCACTTCCAATTAAAGGCTGATTTGCAAAATGCATGACTAATTCCTTCAAGCTAGAAAATTCATTAAATCCAAATTTGAATGAAGTTCCTGTATGTTCAACGTGGAAGTGTTTCACAGAATCTTTTCCCCTAAAATAAAAAGGGAAAATTTGTCAAGGCATAAATGCCAAAGGCATTTGGCAGGTACGACCCTTAAATAGCAGCTTCTACTACAGGAAATCTGGCCCAGATCACAGGCTGACAATTGCTGTCCTAGCAGTAGTACTACTGCCATTACTGTCCCTCACTGATACTCAACACTTCTGAGACTCAGATTTATTAAGAAAAATCTAATTGCTGCTTTACAAATATGAGATGAGGAAAGCCTAGAAAGGCCAAGTTAAATTAATTCTTGCGGCAATCATTATAAGGCTTATAAATGAGGTTTCCAGCCTTCTGGCTAAGCAGGTTGATATCCCTTCACTTACTAGGCTATAGTCTTGGTAGTGTACCTGTATTACTCAGTATATGTCTTACTTTTCAGGTTACATCCCAATCACATTGAAGATGTCTTCCGTTTCTCCTTCAAAAATAGGCTGCCTCCTTTTTTGCACCTAAACAGGGATTTAATAACCTAACTTTAGATACCTAAGGCTTTAAAATTTGTCTGCTTTGTCTCTGTACTCAGGCGAACGGCTCCTCTGTGGTGGGCACTGTCAAATATGAACCAGGGTCCTTTGTCAGGGAAGTTACAGCACTTGTTTATGAAAGCTGATGGTATTTAGAGAAGTGTGCAAGGCCTCACTTCCTGGACAGGCAATTATTTTGACTTCAGAAGTCAGTGAAGCATTTAGTGCAAGTATCTCTCCTGTGAAAAGTTACTTCTGTTTATGTTACTAGCATCCAAAACAGTCCAGAGACAACTTTGTCTCAGGAAAAATGTGTATAGCAAATATACTAAAAATACGGTGAAGAAAGGCATTTATAGTGTCTTTTCCATTGTTTATTGCCACTTCCACGGGAGATTTTAATTTCAAACAGGTATTTAAACAAATATTTATCTTTGAACAATACTCGTGATATTGTAGAACGTGCCTCTATTGACATGCTGCATGTTTTGCGCTACAGTCAGCTGAGACACAATGCGTGCAAGCCAAGTGCAGATGCCCAACAACAGAAAATAGCTGCTGTGACTCCACTGCAATGGCAGGGGTTTCATCTTTTCCTTTAATTTCACAAGAAATACAATGTTGCAATTAGAGCAACTTCTACTATATTTCCTAGTTCCTTTTTAAAGTTGGCTAATTTACTGGGGGAAGGGATTTCAGGCAATGTGTGATCTCTCTTCTTAGAGCTGTCAATAAAAACGTCAAGGCATGTCTGCGCCTTGTTTCCTTTTAAAACAAACTATAATAATGACTGAAGTTCCTTGTGAGGCAGAAGCAGAAAGTAAAGTAAAAGCTATAGAAGTCATTTTAGGAGAGAAAGAAAATGATAGCTAGAATTGCTAAAATTATCCTTTCTATAAAAATGTATGAGAACAAAATTGAATTACTTATTCTAAAATTCAGTTTTAATATTAGGAAAAAAAAAAAAAAAGGAAAGGAAAACTTAAGAGTTAAACAAACATTAGAAAAATATTAAAACATTTTAAAATCAAAATCAGTATTTCAGGGGAACTGTACCACCAAAAAACTAATGTATCAGAATAAAAGATCAAACTCCAGATTGGGATATTCAGTTCATATGGAAATGCAGTATGTAACTCTTGTTCCTACATGGAGAGCTGAACAAGAGATGGGAATTGACCTGAAGTAAACTTCTCTAGGTCTTCTAAGGCTAGAATTTGTTAAGGCAGCAAATTTATTTTCATTAACTAACACTTTAGCTTGTGTTTCTTATTAAAAGAACAGCTAATTGAATTTTATTTTATTACAGTAAGTTGTTTCCTGAGTGCCCTTTAAAACTAACATCAAGATATGTTTTTTAAAAATTGTCTGAGGTAGATTACCTCAAATAATGTTTAGTTACATTTTAAAGTAAAAAAAATATTAATCAGCAAGACAATGATTCATTTAAAATTACTCTTTTTTTAAGCAAAGCTATTACTTATAAATGTTACTATTCTTTTTCCCAAGATTCGCACTCAATTAGTCATTGCTACTCTGTATACTCATTTTGCAACATCACCTTCAGATCTGTCAGGCACCCACCCAAGCTCCTTGTATACATGGCAGTCTATAGTGGTAATGATTTCAGCAGTGTATGTATAGGCACACTTGCTCCTGGGTCTTCTGTCAGAGATAAGTGAAGCAATTTGTACTTGCCTTTTATACCTCTGGGGAATAGGGTATGTACAAATTGCACTCTCCTCAGTTTCCAAGTGACTGCACTTCCAAATTGTAACAGCTCCTGGTACTGAATATGCAGAAAGTCACAATTTTGAGGGCATATGCTGCGTTCCTATCTATTAGGGTTGTGAATAACTAGCATCATTATACTGATCAAAGTGACTTTAAGTGACTTTAACTTAAAAAGTTACTGCAATTCAGCTGAGCTGTGGTGACTAATTGTTCAGAGGCTCAGTTTGAGGCAGAAATGAGCTTGAATGCACTAGCTTAAAATTTCACTGTAGAGGCTTAATATATCATACAGTTGCTAAAGGCTACGAACATATTTAGGGTTGGTTACCTCCACTCAGCTGACATGCAGGGACTAACTTGTCTGTCTAATGCATATGACTTTCATGTTGCCTTTCTGAAATATTGTGGCTTCTCTGCTTCTTGGGAGAGTGGAGAGTCTTTAAAAGTGATTCAGTAGTGAAGTACCCAGGCCAGGCTACCAGTGCTCTGATTTGGCTGTCCCCTGAACTGATGTAAAATTGCTGCCATTTTGATGACTTCAAGGGCCTGATGTCTGTCACTTGTGAAATACTGTTCAAATCAGTTACGCATTACTGGCTAATACTGAGTCTTAGCCCAGAACGGAGGAGTAAAACCATCCAGTTAAACACTAGATTGTCCCTCAAAGATGATGGCTCCTATACAGTGATCCAGAAACTGGTGAAGTTAGCGCCTCTTAACTGGTATATTTACTACTACCCTCATCAGAAAACTTTTCTACTCCCACCAGCTGTTTTTCAAACTCTTGTAACTGCCATACAGATTTTTATCATGCAGACTGAAAGTCTACAGCCAAACCATGGAATGATGTTTTTTACCAATAAGATTAATTCATAGTTTGGAAAAATGACAGCAATTTTCAAATCCAATCCAAATATTTTTTTTTTCGTCTAACAAAATAGCCTTCAGCAGGATTACACCATTAGCAATATATATTAAAATAGTTTGAGCCCTAGAAAAAAATCTGCAGGTCATCTCAATGCATGAGACATGTAAACAAACATGGGAGTAAGTGAAGATTTTAAAACTGCTAGCTGTGCGGCATTAGATAAATTCACTTCTGTCCATACTCTACCTTACAGAGAGGGAGTACAAATCTTCCCTTTCATTACTCTTCCTCAAGAGATAGCTTCCATCCTGCCCGTTGGAAAGCAGCAGTGCTTCTGCTGCATGTCGGGTAAGATTATCATGATACCACCTGGGAAGACACAAGGGGTTAAAGCATCATTCACGCAGCTCTTAACTGACACCTGCTGCATTATGGACTCCAGTTAGAGAAAGAGGAAGGCAACCAACACTGCTACAATTTTGAATTACCATCCTCCTCGCAGGCACGCACAGGTTACACAGAACTGTGCCCCTTTCAGCAGCCTCCTTTCGACATGCTCAGAAAACTATTTTTTGTTAACTACAAAGTTGCGTACAAACAGCTGACAGTTTGCTGAATCTAAAAAAACCTGCAAATTCTACTTGCATGAGCAACAAATTACCCAGATCTATGCTGGTAAGGGGAAAGCAATTTTGGGGGGTACGCAGGATCCTTTGTCTATTTTCAGAATCTGTACTTCCTGATGCTTTGGTACACTTCCTCTTTTGGGGCAAACAGGCCCGAAACTCCTCCCAGACTCTGTATTTCCTGTAACTCAGTTCACCTGCACTGCTAAGATCTGCAGTTAAACACATCTGCCTAAGCTTAAAATTTTCATTTGAAGCATAACCTTTTTGGAAGAAGGAACAGAGGAAGGGACTGAAATTAACTGACAGAATTTGAAGTGAAAATTTAGGAAACCTCACCATTGTTGCTGCTTGGATATATGTGGTCTGAGCAATGCAGGAAAACATCTAAATGCCTGCTTCATTTAACTTCAGTTAAAACTAACCTCATTAATTTTTTTATATGAAGAATTCCACAAGGAATCCACGTAAACAAATCCTGCAAGGAAGATCATGAAATGTTTATGGCTTTGTTTCCATCCAGAATGATTCACAATAGAAACACCTGATCTTTCAATAGAAAAGGATCTCGGAAATGATCCTGAGACTGAACACAAAACAGAGCCGCAGCTAAAAAAGGCTGGAGTGCTAATCCTGTAAGAGATGCTGTGTGCAGATATTAAGGATAGTTATATACACACACCAGAACCTCTGGTGCAGAAGGAGGTGGGGATACTGTACTCAGCTCTACAGGGAGCAAGCTTCTCCCCTTTTCTTTATGTGGAGTGGTGCCAAGTCTACTTCTCCTTCCTTTAAACTGTGTGTGCCTGTAATATTGGGGTCAAATTCTATTACTGTTTCAGCCAGAGAAAGACAGTTTGACTGAAAGCAGAAGTGTGATCACAGCACGTTCCAGCATTTATATCATGGCAGTCTTCAAACTGAAACGAGGTGTAACTGTATACTCGTTCTCCTTATCTGTTCGCTGCAAGTTGCCACTAAACTTGGCATCTCACACAAAGTTGTAACTCTGAATTTAGACGGCTGCCTATTTGAAAGGCCAGCTGGCTGATAAATTACTTTGTAAGAGACTCCAGACTGTTAACCCTGTGGAAGACAAGATCCATTTGAAACTCAATACAGGCAGGGTATTGCTGCTTTGGCTCTAGAACGTGCTCTGTGGACTATCCACACAGTAGAATAAAATAATGAATATTTAAAGATCAAAGTGCCATCCTCTGAAACACCTGTTAGCCAAAATCCGCTTTGGGATTAACTGCCCAAGTAAGTAACAGTCAAAGGTCAGATCTGTCCTTATGTGATGAGGATCGTATCAGCATGCATGCTTGGCTGGACCTACAGCTGGGAAGACAACACTGTGTTTTGGGTGGAATTTCGTAGCACTATTTCTCTCACTTCTGTGCAAAAGAAACATACATTGAGAAAATCTGTAAGTGTCCACTTTCAGAAGGAGGCATATTCAGTTTGTGGTTGCTCGTAAGTGCACTGTTACCTTATTTCCAAAAAGCCTTTTACAAAGAATTTAAAATAGAAGTCACTTAAGTTTAAAAAAATGTTTTAAATCTACTCCCTCTTTACACATAGAAGGCCAGTGACTAATGAAATTTTACCACTATGCCAAAAAAACACAAAAAACCCAACAACAAAACCCCACCCACTTAATTGGGAAAATAATGTTGGTTTAAAGTGCAATTTTAAATCTTTGCTGACAAGGCTGCACCCACTCTTCTTGCCTAAATATGCTGACTCAGACAAAAAAATCCCTCAAATGCTACTGTGTTCCTCTTGCTCAGCTTAAAAACTAGAAGTGGATGTGACACAATAATACAGATCTTAGAGCCAAAATGACTGTGTTATACATAGTTATATCTTTTCTTCTCTTGAGTGCCACAGATGGTTCAATGAGTAACAACTGTCAGGTTGCTTACTTCAATATCCCACTGTGAAAATGGTCACTCAAAATTTGTTCCAATTGTATGAACACAGGTAACATTTAAAAATACTGTAGAAAATTTAGCAGTTGCACACAGATCACCAGGAAGGTAAATAAATACGCTCCCGTGCAAATAGTCTGCTCTCCCAGTCAAGCCTGCCTGATGACACAGATACAGGTAAACAGGACTAAAAAGAAACCCAAACAGCCCTCTGGTTAGACACTACTGGATACACTTCACTTGAACTTAAGCATTTGTCAGGGGGCAATCCTTCTATTTATCTTGTTTAGAAAAAATCTTTTAGGCAGTTCTATGAAATTTGTGGGTAAATCAAGGTGGGAGACATGGCTCATTCAGCAAGACACTAAAGGGCAGTCGCATTTAGCTTAAGCTTTGGTTGTTTTCCAATTGATACCTGGGGGAGGGGAAACTGTTGATAGAAAACATAATACTGCATCTACTTTCCTGCCTTCTTAAAATAAGAAATTAAGGAAATCAAAAGGCTTACAAACACCCATCTGTTTGAAGCCCCTAGCAAGTCCTTCAAAATGCTGAATTGCCTTAACTCTTTCATTTTGAACCATGGTGTATATCTTGCATATTGGGCTGTTTCTGAAGGTCCTTCCAAGTCACCTTTATTTGACCTAACTTACAGAGCCTTGTATTCACTACAAAAAAAATCCAGAAATATGCCCTGTACTTTGACCCTTGTCAGACTGAAAATCACCAGTAGTGTAGAAATTGCCTGGGGTTCCTGATTCAGATTGCTCTGAAGAAACACAAGTAGATAGATAGAGGAAAGTCCTTTCTTCCTTCAGAGCCACTTCGGCTGCGTGCCCTTGGCCTTGCACGCCCTCCTGCCTCACAATGCATGCGTACATACTTCTGGGAGGTTTTTCTTTTCTAATTATTGCATTTCTCCCATAAAAAATCCTGCATGCTCCCCTTTTTTGGGTTCCTTATCGCTGATTTGACTAGCAATCTCAGTTTCAGAGTTTCTAATTGCTGTCATTTATCCATTCTTGTTACTTTAACTTTGTCCTAAACTACATTAAATCTCTTTATCCCATACTTGTAAGCATGTTTGCGTTATCAGCTTGTGTTGTTGAAGGACCATGCTATTCATTCTGTTCTTTGGAGTGGAAGAGTCTGCTGGCCCCATGAAAACATGTCGTAAGATGGGCATGCAGCCCTAGTGAGATTACCGTTGTTTTGTTTCTTTTTGGAAAATAAAGCATTTTCAGAAATCAGCCTACTCTTTAGATGAGATTGCATTGGTGACAGCATAGGAACACCTTTACTGACATTGCTGTTAAGAGAAGGAGGAGAAAGAAATGAGACACACACAGTGCCCCAGAGAACCAAAACTCATCAGAGCACACAGCCTTGCCCCAAGGATCTGCCCACCCAGTCACCAGTGGGGTTCCCCCATGGGGTAAGCTGGTGACTGCCACAGTACAAGCCACGTCTACGCTGGCCAGCCGTACCACTGCAGCTATGCTAATCATCACAACTCCAGAACAGGACACACTCGTGTTAAAGTATCTTCTTTCATTAAGATCTCCATGTGGTTAATGCAGTGACTAGACCTCCCTACACAGCGGTGATGATCAGGAATATGTTACAGCAATGTTTGGGGTGGGAAATTCCCTCTTCAGGTAAGAACATCATCCTCAAAATGTTCATTTGTTCTCTTCTTTAACAAGCCAAGACGTTTCAAAGAAAAATGTGAATGAAACTTCATTTCTATGTCTCCTGCAGATCAGACAGCCCTTAGGTATGGCATCTGTCATTTCTGATAATGCTGTTGACAAAGAAACCATATGGATATTTTGCAAAACATTTCTACAGGTGTAAATAGAGGCTGGTGAATAAACCTGTAGCTGGCATCAGGTGGAGGAACTTTTTAACAATACCGGAATACACAAAGGACACAAACATCCATGGTTAACCCAGGGATGAATGTTGAGTGACTTGGATAATTCTCTTCTCAGCCATACCTACATGCAAATTGTGTAACACCCAGTAGAAACACTCACTTTTCTTCCTCATAAAAATGAAAGATATCTAGCGCCAGAAGAGAGCACAGCTAGAAGTTCTGCCATTTGTTTTTTAGTGTCTGGAGTGATAACTCTGAGGTACAGCCAGCTATCAGATAAATGCAGTAGGCAGAGGTCACGCTTATTTTTTGTGTCTTTATAAGATTATATTCTTAGATAGTTATAGCCTGGATAGAGTTAGAAACTGTGTGCATGTCTGGCTTGCTTTTGTAAAGAGTCAGGCAATTCGAAGTTCCTTCTCTGAAGCAGCAAGGAGGTTCTCAGTATTCAGCTGGGTGATCTCTCTGCTCCCTTCCCAGAAGCTCCCTCCCCTACTGCAGAAGGTGCAATACTGCTTGTGCTCCCTGATGCGTGACTGTCCCCATGGAAAGCACCTCAGCTGCCGGAGCTGCAGCAGCCCAGCAGAAACGCAGCAAATCTAATTCATCTCTCGTCCACCTCTGAAAGGGAACGGAGATCCACATTAGGGAGAGATGGTCCAGATGTGCTCTCAGTAGGACTTCAATATTACTCAGAGCAGTTATTTACCCTGAGGTTGGGGGGTTTTGAGGTGGTAGATGTTGGCAGGTTTTGCACCTTTTTTTCATATTAAAAAAATGTTCTACCACAATGAATTGAATTTTCTTACACTTTGAAACTATAGACTAGCCTCAAAGATGTATTCCCATTCTTAAAGGAGTAGTAAACTGTACTGCTCGATGGAGTGAGCGGGAAAGCACTGACTTATCTCCTTTGGCTGGACGCAATGCTTTTCACGTGCCTGTACTCAAAAAATGACTCTACAAAATAGCCCCACTAGTTCTTTATTCTCTGCATGCTGAATTTCAGATCAGATCTGTCAAGGTTTGTTGTGGGAGTTTTTTTGGCACACGAGTTGACAGAGCTCTAGAGAACCTACAAAAGCGTGAGAATGCTAACACAGAAGTTATAGGTGGTCTACAACCAAAATTGGTATTCATTAGACATCCTTTCAATGCGTCACACTGAAACACTTAATCACACACCTATGTAAAGTACTTTTTTGGAATACAAGGCTGCCATTTCATAGAAAAAATAATTTAAAAATAGAAATATGGCAACGTAACATCAGTGTATCCAGCCTTAAAGTTCATGTCTTCTAACTGCAGGCTTTCACTAGTTCAGCTTCTGCTTTTCACTTCCATTTTCTCACCCCCTTCTCTCAACTGGCTTTGTTCTGATTTTTACCGATTTCTTTTGCCTGCTTTCTAGCTGTTGTAATTTTGCCCTTGTTTACATTAGAAATATAGATGAAGTAAAAAGATTCTTATGACTGTTTGCCCTGTCCCAGTCATGAGAGTTCCTCAATTCTCCAATTTTATCATCTGATCTAGGCCTGTGATCTAATTTCTCTTCTCTTACTAAAACTAAGCATGCAGCGTCTCGTTCAGTCTTACCAAATACCATCTGTCACGGTATTGTCAAACCTGGAGCTGGAGGAACATAAAAGCTGTGCTGCAAGGGATGACAAAGGGTGCTCGAACTGCAAAAGGAAAAAGGTTACAAAAACTTGTTTCCTCTTGTCCCATTCCTTTCACCTCCAAAAGACAATGTCGCCAAAGCAATGCTATGTTGGGACGGAAGTTGTGTTACCAGACCAGCCTGTAATTACTTGGATGACAAGATATTCCACATTCTCATCTCTTGCGCAAATAACATGAACTGCAATGGGGAATCCCCAAAACCCACGTTATACGTGATCGGCTACAGGAGTTTCACACCGCAGTGTGCAGGTTGTGCTTTTAGCAATAACAGCAATAAATCCAATTGGGAAAAGGGTTGACTCCAGAAATAGCCAAAGAGACCTTCAAAGAAGAATCATGATGTCAATTTCCTTCCCCTTTAAGCCAGCATACTTACGCCTCTGTTGACAAACTTCAGTGCTCCCTTTTAAATATTTTGGTAGATTTAGGGAAGAAGTTCATGAATGAGGTAACCTGTTTTTAACAACATGTTATGATTTTGATCTACCTTTTCATTAGGCATTAGTTCCACCTATAAAACATTGAGAATGAAGCTGATGGTGATCTGAATTTTCACTTTGAACTCGATTGTTTGACCACCCCAACTCTCCAAATAAATATAAGCCACCTCAGACTGAATGAAGTAGTTAAAAAAAAAAAAAAGGCCAAACCCATAACTTTTGCTTTCTTTTGTTGTGAGGTAAAGGTCAAAAAGTTCATCTTTACAAATACTGAGCCTCTGGAGAAAAACAATCCAAACTGATAAACAGATGTGGATATGTCTAGATCTTTCAGAGACTGTGATTGTCCCTGATGATAATTGGGATTCTTAAATCTTATTTCTTGATTATTTTTTTGTGTGTGTGTGACAGAGGGGATACCTCTAGAGCAGAGGTAAAATAAAGGTGGGGTTTGTATATATAACTTTTTTGTTCCTCTTCTCCCTCATTCCTGCCTTGCTCTCACCAGCTCTGATATTCTTAGTGCAAATACAGGAGCATTAATCTAGAACAGCCCAGCAAATACCAGGTCCTCCAAAACTAGCAGAGAGTTAGACAGGTTTTATGCTGTACACCCATCTACATTGCTGTCAACTTTCCACTCTGATGACCAGTTGAGCCAGTAAACTATGAGAATGTCCTGGTACCCAATCTCCTTTCTCTTAAAAGTAAAGAAAAAATGCTTCCCATTACACACTTCTTCAAACCTTTAAGAACTTTGATTTTTTCACAGTAAAGCAGAAGCTCTAAAATAACCTGCTTCAAATTCCTCTCCCCAAAGGTACGTGAATGTCAAATGAGCTGCTCCTCATTTGAATGACCCTTGTCTCTGCTGGTCTTTACTATACTCCTCACCAGAATCAGCTCTCCGTTGTGCCAGATACTATGTTGGGTCTAAGGGGAACTCGGCACTGTGATAGCACCAGGGACTCAGTTTAGGGTAAAAAAACATTGCAGTGGCTGAGAATTTAATGTTATGGTCTGGAGAGTGACACGCTCTCTTCTCACAGATGAAAAAGTATTGACATTAAGATATCTTTTAGACTATGCTACCAGAATGTTTGGTGTGTGAGGATTTCTTTTTCTTCTTCAGAAAAAAAAAAAAAAGGCAAAAAAAAAAAAGGTGGCTTTAGTGCTAGCTGGGAAAAAGGGCTTTGTTTAATGATTTGAAGGGAATCTTTGCTTGGCATTGCTTATTCACCTTTAGTGCATTTAACTCAACTCACTGCCCTGAAGGAGATGCTTTAGTGTTTTGTGGTAGGGTGAAAAGTTTAGGTTTTCCATTGAAGTGGAAATAAAATAAAGAAGCAACAGCTTTAAAAATGCTTATTTGTAGTCTTTCCTTCTCACTGGTACCATATCAAGCTGCAGTCCTTCAAGATCATCTGTGAGGACTAATTCCTTGCCAATCAGCAAGGCTGTTTATAAGCACAGGTTACTGGCATAAATCAACTCAGGCCATATAGTCTAAATGATTAAAAGTCTGGCAATTGGGAATCATGCTTCCCACAGCAGCTGCAACTCTTTTTCTTTTTTTTTTCCCCCTTCTTTCTTCTCACCCCGCTCCCCACCCCGTAGATATGTTTTTAGGATGAGCGTAATCTTACAGATGTAAAGGAAAAGTATGTAATGGCCACTGTGGGTACCATTACAAAGTGACTTCACTTCGTATGTTAGATGCTTCAGTAACAGGCACTTAATTAACATGGGAAAATATCAGCAGTGTGGAGATACGAATTCCAAGTCTCTTTGCTACCCTCCAATTTCTTCACTAAGTGAATTAATCGCAAAAAAACCCTCATGATTTGGTGCTTATCCGTAAGTACCCAGGAAGCAAAAAACCTACTTTTTTCATCTATTATTTTTGAATGCAGAAGTGACATCAGAGCCTTTTTGCTTTTCCAGCGTCTTCGCTGGCCTTTCTTCTGCTTTGTCCCCCCTTCGCTTTGCTGCCACTGACCTCTCCCGCCCTGGCCTCCCTGTGCCCACCTGTGCTGCTCCTCCAGCCCGCGTCTCTTCTCACGCACAGCAATGCTGCCTGCGGAAAAAGTAACCCAAGCCTTTCCCCCGCAAAACGCAAAACCGACCGACAGACAAAATGGGTGAGTCACACTTGACGGAGAGCGAGGTCTGTTGCAGCCGTTGGCTTTCCTTTCTGCTCCTTGGGTTTCTCCTGCTTTGGCGCGAGGTCGTCCTCCTAATGGCTGCGAACCGCCCGCTGCTCTCGCTCCCCAAGCCTGAGGCGCCCCGGGGGAGCCTGCTGCCTCCCAGGGCCTGGCATGGGGCGGCCGGCACGGCAGCCGGGATGGCAGCCCTCTGGGCCAGGGCCCAGGCCGAGCTACGAGGAGATGGCCGAAGGGACGGCGCAGCTCTGCAGCCAGGGAGGACAGGCAGCTCTGGGGACGAGCTCTGGGCTCGGTGCTCCCCTGAGGTGCCGGTAAGCGACACGGCGCAACCGGGACTCTTCCCGACGGAGGAGGTTTCAACAACACCGCAGAGCTTCTCTGAGGGAAGCTGTAGCCACCTGCCTGCCTCTGACTGCCCGCTGTATTTGAAAGGCTTGCCTGCGCTCTACTTTTTCTAACCATTCTTTATTTCTCCCACTCACCTGCGCCACGCCAGCATCCTCTGTACACGGGAGCCTGCCGGCCCCTCGAACCCGCCGGAGGGACGAGGCGCTGGACTTCTCTGAGGGGCTGCACGCCACGCGCGCAGCCCTTCGGCGGGCTCGTTAAAACAGACGCCGCTTTACCTTATTGCTCGCTTCACGACCCACATGCAGCAGCCAGAACCAGCAGCTCCCGCCCGGCCAGCTCCCGTCGGGTGGCCCGCCACCACCCGAGGGCCGCCATTTCGCGCTGGGACCCCCGCTCCCCTCAGCCGGCGCCGCCCCGAGCGCCGCTTACCCGAGCGCCTCCAGCTCCTCGTCCAGCGGCGCGGCGGGACGCGGCTCCCGGCGCTGGGTCATCGTCCCGCCGGGGGGGACGACGGCTGCCCGCGGCCGCCTCCGCGGGCCGCTGAGGAAGTACGCGGCGGCGGCGGCGGCACCTCCCGGGGCGGCACCTCCCGGGGCGGCCGCCGTTCGTTCCGCCTCGCCGCCGCGGAGTGCCCCGTCGCGGGGAGTCCCGCCCCGGCCCCGACGGCGGGGAAGCGACCCCACCCCGGGGCTTTTCGGGGGCCCGCCGGCCCTGCCACCGGGGCTTGGCCCCTCAGCAGGGCCGGCCGGAGCCCCCTGGGTAGCCGGTGGTGCCCGGCATGCGCCACGTCTCTCCCATGCTGGAAACACTTTTTTTTTTTATTCCTAGGATATCTCGTATTTCCAGTTACTTCAAGCTGCACCTCCCAGAAGTTCATATTCCGAAGCGTTTCACGTACGTTCGCTTTTCGCGGTGCCGCTGGAGAGGGCTCGCCTCGGCCCGCCCGGGGCCTGCCTCGCCCCGGCACCTGGCAGCCTGACCGAGCGATTTCTGGGGCGACCGTCATCCCGCTGCGGGCTGGCTTGAAAGAGGCCGTACCGCCTCTCGGAAAGAGTCAGAGGAACGTAACGTGAAAGGTTGCTGGAGAGGTACTACCAAACAGGGAATGGAGTTGTGTCGGAGGACTGAGCTCTGCGGATGAGAAATTTCCGAGCGGTACCCGGTGCCCATCCTTCCAAACGTTTAAACGGTTTGCTGCATAGTAGAGGTTGTTTGTATTCCCCGATACTTCGTGGGCAGTAATTATTACAGGTCCGGCAAATTCTTTGCTAAACTTCTTTGACAAAAAGAGAGGGCTCTGGCGTAAAATAAGAAATAAATGGCAGAATGCTCTTCTCCAGTCACACACACTGAAGTTTTCACCAGGTATCCAGTACTGAAAATAAGTTGTTTCCAGAAAACTGGTATTTAAAGAGGCCAGAACAGTTACTTATTTCCTCGCAAGCAGTCATACGAACAGCACGCTCAGTGTGGAGCTAAGAGTCATTTGGAACAGGCTCATTAAAAGCCTGCTGCTCCTGCTGGTCTCGGGGAATCAGTTTCGGAAGAGCTTTTTTAGCCTCCTGAATGGGAAAAGCTTCACAGAGTTTCCATATGTCAGATCAGACTGTCTTGTCGTTTGAGCTTCTAATTGTGCTTTCCCTGGCAGCAAGGTGCTCTGCTCCTGTACTTTGGCTGTTTATCTTGGCAGCCAAACATTCAGTTGTAGGTACAGGTTTCGCAAATAAGCTGGGTTGGTTTTTTTTCCCCCTTATTAGGAAAAAAATAGGGGGGTTAATTAGGGAAAAAAAATTTTTTTTACTCTTTCTGAGTTTGCCCTTTCCTCTATTGCTTAGTGAAATCTTGTGATCTGATACTGTCTTTGGTAACCTGATCCTGAAATCCACAACCTTTGGTTAAATAGGTGCTTTTGACGTCTCCACTGTTTGCTTGTATTTGCTGGATAGATTTATTTATTATTGTTGTCCTGTTCTGAAAGCTGCTTTGTTTGTTTTCAGCAGTGCTGAACCCATGAAAGAGGCAGAAAAGCGGTTATCAAAATTTCTGGGTTACAGAGGAAAAAGCAGAGAAAGAAAAATTAAGTAAATTCCAAACAATGAAGAGCCACAATTAAATTTTAGTGAATTCGAATTACATCACAAATCATCTTAAAAGTTCGGCATTGTGGGCTCAAAGGTGGTTTCCAGCCCTTGTGTACCCCACCGTGTTTTGTGCACCCCTGTGTTGCGGTAGCAGAGGGTTCCCATCTGGGAGCAGATGCTTCCTCTTGCACTGCACCTGAGAGCGCAACATTTCCTCTTTGTTGGCAGAAAAAGAAATAAAAGCAGAAATTTTACTTTCATGCAGCACAGATCAGCCTTCCCTTTAACGAAGTCCACTTGATTTGGGGTTTTTAACATATGTGAGACACAGGACAGACAGGCTACGGATTGCCAGCTTGCATTTCCCAAAAAGCAACATACTGCAGTGTGAGGGTTTTAGTCCCTTTCCCAAGCACGAGCATCCCATCTCAGGACTTGGTTTCGTGTCCCCTTTGAGCACTGCACAGAGCAGACCTGTAGATAGCAGCAGTGCTCCAGTGCCTGCTGCTCTGCCTGGAGCGCTGCTGAGCACAAAGCACCCCTGAAAGAAACAGCAGAATAAGGTGCCTTTTTGAAAATCAGTGGATAGTTTGGTTTTCTTCTCATCTCCTCACATCTGTCAGTCATCATATACCAAAGTGTGATTTAATTTAAAAAAAAAAAAAAAAAGAAAAAAAAGTCTTGAAGTCTTGCTTGAATAACTGCCCCATCTCATGAAAAAAAACCAACACCCCCCCCCCCCCAAACCAACCAAACACCAAAACTTATTGTTTTAACTTCAGGTCATGAATAAACAGAAGGAAAACTACGGCCATCAAAATGGGGAGGACAAGGCCAATAATAATCGATATATAGGTAATTATCCCTTGTCTTCTGTGTCATGCTATGTTATTACAGAATGTCCTAATTACCAGCAGACTTTAAACTTCAATAAATGCTTTACATTGCAGCTGCCAGGTCTCTAAGACTAGCACGTGCCTTCTTTTAGGACAGTGCATTTGGAGATGATGTGCCTGTGTTTGGGCAGAAATTGTGGGATCGCTAGGTGAGGTTATATCACGTGTCCTGCAAGAGGTCAGGTCCCAGGATCACAATGGCTCTCCCAGGTTTTCAAGTTTTTACAGAGCAATTGCTTAAAACTATTTGAAAGTTTTATTTTTTTTTCCAGATAGGTGCAATTTTGTACTTGAGTTTTGAGATATATTAATGCAATAAAGGACAATTTGGCTTAGATAGCTGTGTGACTAATAAAGCTGGTAAAGAGGCGTGATTGCTGCCAAAGTGTAATCAAATAACTCCCGTTACTTGACAGAACTTGGCAGGAAAGAATTGAAACTTTACTTTCTTTCCTTTTACCATTTCACCTCACCTTCTAATAGTCTGAATAGATTATAGATAGCTGTGAACCACCCAACAAACTCTAAAGGGTGTGGTTTCATCCAAATGGAACCGAAAGGAATGGAAATATCACAAAGCCATCCTTAACACTATTGGGATGAGGGCCAGGTTGTGACAGAGCTGTAGCTCATTGTGGGTTTGGAGCTGCTGGATGGCGTTTGTCACTGCATTGAGCAGGAGCAGGTGTACTGTGATGGAGAGCCCTCGGCAGCTCCTACAGCTTCACTCTGCGGTCAGCAGGAGAGGTCAGTCTCCCCTAGAGCAGAGTGGTCACCTGCAGAGCGCAGGTTTCCTATACAGCGCGGACCTGCCAATTAATTTATTCCTTTTAAGGTAATTGCATCTGACAATTTTGCAGGGTCCAAGACATCTAATCCCTATTAGACTCGGGTAAGATCCCATGGGATACTGTGAAACCCACTAAAGCAACTATAGAAATCCTTCCACTGTGTTCACACATGGTATACATGCTAATATAATCTTCTGCAATTAACCTGATTCTTCCCTTCTGAATGTATAACAGATTGTCTTGGAGTGTGTATTGAAAACAATTTTTTTTGTTGGAAAAACACTTGACATACTGGATATCAGCATAGGGGTAAGTTTTCTTTGTGGATTTTGAGGTGCCTGAGGCATGTTTATTTAATGTGTTCCCAGTTTCCATGGTCAACGCATCTTGAAAACATGCCAGCTAACCCTACGTTGTCTGCAATCTATTCAGATAGGAAACACAGAACAGAGGTGAGAAAAGGGATGTGAAACTACCCAGGTTCTTAGGGAAAAGACAATAGGAAAGGCCGTTCCTCCCTCATTTTCTCCTGCAGTTTGGGCTGGCCAGTGCCTCTGCCTCTGAAGATCACAGTAGTTGTGTTGCTGTGAAGGCTCATTCCACAGACTTGGATTAAGACCACAGGATGACCTAGGTACGGCAAGAGATGCAACAGCTCTGTCCTCCCAAGCCTTTGTAGAGTTTCCTGCCAAGAAGGATGGGCATAGCCATGTCATGTGCGAATATGATTACGTATGGGGTCCCAGAGATATGTATTTAAAAATTCAGCTTTTTAAGTCTCCAGCTTTTTAAGTCTCTTAACTCTGCCCTTGGTAAAAAAAACTAGCATTCCTCATACTCTTAAAGATGGTAAAAAACCCTAGCATTCCCCATACTCTTAAAAATGTGACTTTTGAGACCAAATGTAGTTAGCATTTCTAACCACGTAACACTTTCTCCTCTTGTTTGTTCAGCTCCAGGAAATTCAGCTACCCCTTTAGGGGTAAGTAAGGGAGGATTTGTTTTCAATTTGTGAACTTAAACAGGGACATGGAAATGAGTACAGGAAGTTTTGATGCTTGTTAATTTTTTCTAGTCCTTGCTTGCTCTGTAGATAACCAAAAGCTGGAGCACATACATTTTTAGGTGACAGTGGGAGATTAAATGCCTCTAGTTAGAACGGCTGTGTTATTGCATGTGGTTCGGTTTTCACAGATTTAATAATGTGGATAATGACGTGAAGATTACACGTTCCCAGTTTTAAGTTCTGCAAGAGGATCTTTCCCAATCCACTATTTAATGCACACGTGTGCTTGAAGCCTTCAACATGCTTTTCAGGTCTCCTCACACACAACCAAAGTCTCTTTTAAAACTTCCCACCTTAGAGCAATGTCATTCTCTCTAAATATATGGGCTGTGTTGCAAATGTCTGTCCAGCCAAACCCCGAGATAATCTCAAGAAATAAAGCCAAACATCTAGGAATTATCTTTAAATGAGAAAATGTGAGCTTCAGTGGCTGCTGGTGGCAGTACACATGGGGAGGTGAAGGAGAGCAGGTCTTGTTGCCAAGGGCCGGGGTGAAGGGTGCAGATGGAGCCAGGCAGCTCTTCTTGTGGGCCATGCAGTGCCTTGAGCCAAGTGACCTGCTGGTGGTCACGTCTCTGTCCAAGAGGCATCATGCCTGGCTGGCAAGTCTGTGCACTGAGACTACCTGGTAATTAAAGATGTAGAAAGGAGGAGGCTCTCCAGACTCCCTCAAATCTGGGTCTGTGCTGTAGTGATCTGGGGTAGGGAGCAGCATCAGGGTTGGAGGGAGACCTGAACCTCCTCAGACCTGGAGTCCCACCAGGGATTCCTGCTCTTCCCCCACTTGCTTGTGAAGCCGAACAATAGCTCTGTCCTGCAGCAGCACCCAGGGTCCCAGCTCCACATCTGTAATGAGTTACAGCTCCCACCTGACCACGGGCTCGGGCTCAGGTCACACGTGGGATTACAGTACCTATCTGACATGCTTAGAGACTGCTGGTGCATCCAGAGCATAACTGAACACAGACACCGGTGTCCAACAATATGCAACAAAATGGATGGAGATAAAGCATATGCTTTTAGGCTTAGGTAAAAGTGTCTTAAAATATAAAATAAAACCGTTTAAACTAGAAAGGAGATTAGGGAAAAAAGATGAGAATAGTTTTACTTGCTGTTTTGTGAAACTCGTGACCTTATTACAGCTCATTTAAGTAACTCTTCTCTTCTCTTCTCTTCTCTTCTCTTCTCTTCTCTTCTCTTCTCTTCTCTTCTCCGTTTTGAAATTTGCCACTTTGACTTTTTGCAGCTTCAAAGTCTAGGTTCAAATAACATAAGAAACATATCCGTGCACTATCAAAATTGATAGCCCTATCACTTTATGCAACTATTTATGGATACAGGGACAAACTTCATGAGTAACACTGAGAGCTGAGTAGAAAGGAGCTAGGGAAAAAAATATTTTACCCAAATAAAATTATGTTACGTCAGTAGCTCCGAAAACATTTGAGTGTTGCATCATTTTGCATTTTATGGCACCGCTGCTGCATAAGCAGGATACTGAGAATCTGGGTCAAAAAGGGGATGTAAATTACTTTCTGAGGACAATGATTGCAATTGTAGTGCCTTTTCCGTTCTGGGGAAACGTGGGCTAATACGCTGCTAACATCTGTGTAATAGAAACCCAGAAGGCATCTTGCTGGAATTATGGATGCCAGGCATTTTCCAGAGCCTTGTCTAAAGCCCAGTTCATTGCCAGTTGCTAATTTAAAGATACATATGCCCTGTGGCAGGACAATTTTTTCTAAAACAGGTAAGAACCTAACCTTAGAAAGGGTGCAGGTGCTTTATAATTAACATTTCATGGACACTTATTGGTTTAATTGATGTTCAATGTGCTGCGAATACCCAGTATTGATGGCTTCTTCTCTTACCAGCACATGGCATGAATGACCATTTGCAAGCCAGCAGCGGTTTCATCTTCCACTCCCTGTTGAGGCATTTCAGCGACTTTAAAAACCAATACTTTGTCACATTAACACCCAAGACGAGCCACCTATTGGGGTCCAGGTTATAAATAGAGATCCTCTCCAGAAGCCTAGTCTTACCTGAGACATCCCTCTCGAGTGCTGCCAGGAGTGATCCTTGCGTGCCCATGCCGGGCGGTTGCAGTGGATCTCTCCTGCAACGGGAGGAGAGGTTGCGTACAATTACCGTGCAGAGCACGCTCTCCCAGCTCAACGAGGCGAGAGCACGTGCTCTGTCGGTTTTGCTGAGTGGAAAGTCGTGCTTGGGTCATCTTTGGAGGACTGTGTGAAAGGAGGACGGGGCAGGGGAGGCAGGCAAGCATGCCATCTTCTCCTGCAGAGCCTCTGAAGCGCACCAGCCTTGTTCTGCTAGGACCGTTGCTTTTCTGCATTTAAGCTGCAGATATTGCCCGCTTTTTTTTTTTTGCAAGGCGAGTGCATTCGGCCAAGTAGCACAGTAGGTGGTATTAAAAAACGCCGCATGACCGCGCCGCTTCCCCATAGCTATTTATTGTACCATGGACTACAACAGCTGCACTGGGCTTCCACGTGACATACATGTCTGGTCTGTGCCAACATATCATTCAGCCCGTCAAGTCCTCTTATTTATATTGCAACTTTCATAGCAGCTATCTCACCCCACTTCACATGTTATAATTAGACCTTGAAAACCAGTTCAGATAAACATAA
The DNA here is from genome assembly GCF_929443795.1 of Astur gentilis. Lineage (NCBI taxonomy): Eukaryota > Metazoa > Chordata > Aves > Accipitriformes > Accipitridae > Astur > Astur gentilis. The sequence continues at coordinate 35,419,431 of NC_064891.1, forward strand.
CTCAAATGTTAAAGATCTCCAAACTGATTGACATAAACAAGTAAGGTAGCAAGGGGCTGGGGAGTTTGGTTTTGATGTGTCCTTGCCAGCATGACTTTGGCATAGCGGACCGGCTCTGTTTTGAACAAAATACAGCTTTCGTGTAGTGGTTTCACTTTGCAGCAAAAAAATGTTTTCCTCCTTGGCTAAACTGAAGACGATTAGCTGTGCAGGGAAGGAATATTGTGTGGTGTATTTGCAGAGTAGTGGTCGTCATCTTTGCTTACGTTACCTTACAGCATAGCAGGGTTCACTCATGTTTAGCTGTTGCAAAGTTGGTATAGCTCAGGCCTTGTCAACACTATGGATGTGCTCCAAGTATAGCCACTGATCTAATTTCATTGCAGATAGGCAAAACTAATTAAAAGACAGTTGTATCCCGCAATATAGGTGGCTGAAATATAAGCTGTAATTGAACAAAGAGAGAATTTGTGTATGACCCGAGAATAGACCAGTGAGGATTTTTCTGGCTGAAGAGGAGGAATTAAGGAAATTGAGATTTGAGACGCAGACAGACCTGATGCAGTAAAGAAAATGGAGGAGACTCTTAGAAGCAGGAGGGTTGTATTGTTATTATGGTCTGATTTGGTTTCAGGAAGTTAAGAATCTCCTCTTTGAACTCAGAAATTCAATTTGCACACGTATTCAGTAAATGAGTCTGCTTTATTTCCCAGTCCTGACAGACTCTAAGATGTAATACCTGGAATCAGAATTTGGGACTTCTTGTTGGCCACCTTTATTTCTTGGCACTTCTCCATTTTTTACATTTAGTGCATGACATGGGTTGGAGGGGGCATGGGTTATGTGTGGGCTCCCAGGAAATCCTAAGTTTGAGACAAGAGGTTCGTGAGGTGCTAGGTTTCAACATCACTATTTTTATGAATGTTAAAATTTAATGAACTTCCTCCTTGCTTTGAAAGCATTTGGCAGTCCAGGAGTCTGTTTGCCAGAGGTGGAATTAAAACAAAAACCTATGGTCTGTAATCTATTGAGAAGTGTAATCATGCATAAAGGCAAAAAAACCCCCACTTACTCCAGGAAATTTTTGTTATTGTAGACAATAAATGTAGTTTAAATAACCCAGATCTTTGCAGCCTTAAAAAAAATGTAGATAGTCACTTCAGCCAGTGCTGGTGAAAGCAAATAAGCTATACCCATAGAAAGCATTTTACTAACTGGTGTAAAAATTATATATTGCACATATATAAGTTACTACAAAAAGCATAAGAGTTTCATATACTAAGCAGAAGACTTCCCTGCCATATTTCTGTAGGGATCATAGGATCCTGCCCATGGGAATCATCCTCAGAATCCCAAGAGCCAGACACAAGTCACAGTTTAATATAAGCAACAAACACACGCAGACGTGAAGAGGCTCACTCCAGAGCTGCAGGGGCTCGTAGCACTTCGCCACATAAATGGTGCTTTTTTACTTGATAGACGCAGAAATGTGCCACCCAAGGGTTTCACAGGGTGTGCCAGTGCCAGACAGAGTTGTGTGAGGTTTCATGCTTGTGGCATGGTTCAAAACTGCGCACAAAATCACACCAAATATTGGAGATATGTAGTCAGAAGTCCAGATGAGCTGTGCGGTTTAGTACGGCCAAGCAACCTGTACCACAGCTGGGAGCAGAACCCAGGTGCTTTTACAAGTGAATCCCTTTCTGCATTCCTAATGAAAGTTTGCAAATCACTGGCTTCTGGGAAGGAAATTGTATGGTAATGAAAAGTATTAATGAGGTTGAAACTATTTTTAATGTGCTAAAATCAAGCTCAGTTGTTTAGGAAATGCTGCTGAAATCCATAGTTGTTTTAGTGCAGGTTTAATAGCAGTCCTGAGGCTGACAGAAATCAGTTGAAGCTCTGTAAATAATAAGTCCATTAAACAAAACCACTCTGAATAAAAAAATGCAGAATTTATGTAGACATCTCAGAATAGAGCAAAATGCTTATCTGCTTCAGGTAGTAAGAATTATTTTGACTTCTGTATTGGTTGCAAGTCACGTCAGCGTGTTTCTGGCAGAGCTACAGACAAAGAATTTATAGCAATTTCAATCTGGTTGCAACAAAAAGTATAGCCCTGAGAAGCTGGACAGCATTTAATCTGTGGCATATTTTGCAAGTGATAAAAATCCGTTTTAATAACCGATGCATGTTCATAATCACATTTGTCAAAGGAGAGCTGCACATCCAGCATAACTTGGAGATGTCTCACCAGCGCACAAATAGGGATCACACTCAGCATCTCCAGAAAAAAACCTGTGGAGTCAGATGCGGGGGTGGAGGTGGGGGCAGGTTAGTTGATGCCAAGAAGGAAAATGTCACTTTGATTCTTTGTCTGCTATCATGGTTACAAGAAATAACCTAGGCAGCAACAGCCCCTGTTAGCACTTTGAAAAACAAGCTTTTGCTTCTTTAGGATTCAAAGTGAAAACTGCTTTTGGGGGTTATAAGCGATAGGTTCTGCTCACATTTTTGTGCTGCTTCGCGCTATGGGGAGCTGGCTCGACTGGCTGCTCTGTGCTACCAGCACATAGTTGAGTACTAAAAGCTTCTTTAAGGATCTGAAGTACAGGGAGTGTAAACTCTCCTCCTTGCGAATTAAACAGCCTGATGCCAGAAAACACCTTATTTCTCTGTCCTGCTGTTAAATTCCATTTTTCTTTAACATTAGAAATGTATAGAAATACAGTACATTGAAGCAGACCTGTCTCAGGGATGTCCAAGCACAAACACATATGCTGCTGATGAGTAATAGCAGCAGGGGAGGAAAGAGGAAAGCTTATCCAGCAGGAGCTGGCACATTCCTGTTACAGGGGGTACTGTCAGGTCCTTCAGACCGATACAGAGCAGATCCTTGTCTACACAAGGAAAACTGCAAGGAAAATAAAGGCTGCATCAGATCTTTTGTGATCAAAACCCATGGCTTCAGGGAGCCCTTGTATTCCCAGGCTGATATATAGATTTTTCTTATTACAGTTTTTTTCCTTGCAAAGAAGTAGCATCCACAGCAAAGTCGCTGTGAAAATTGCCCTTGAAGCCTGTTGCAAAAATGGGGAGAAGATGACTAGGACTGAGACGTTTTGAAAAGTTATCCTGTACTTGCAGAATATTACTGAGCATGCAATGCAATCAAACCAAGGCAAAGCAAGCTGGTGCTGCAGCATCTTACTCAGAGAAGTGGGCTACGAAGGCATCTATCAGAGAGCTCTTCCCAAAAGCTCTCGCAGTGTTTGTACGCTGAGAAGCGAGGGCCCCACATAACGCTGGGCTTGATTTTGCCTACCTTGGTGATCTACAAAACAGTTTGGAGTGCCAAATCAGCAGGGAGAGAGGGTCCTTAGCCAGGCTGTTAAGTGAATCAAGCCAGGAGGCACAGCTTGAAAAATGCCCTTCACAAGAAGTAGTATCCATATGCCTTTTTGAATGAGTGGCCGTGCAAAGAGATGAGTAGTAATTTAGTGCTTTCTAGCAATACCTGAGTTTAATGTTTCTTTTGTAAGGGCAGAAATAGCCCAAATTAGTCAAATGGTGATAATTCTATAAACCACAGATAAGTTTTGCACTGTAAGTGCAGTCCCATGTGCTGCTCCGTTGCCACTGTGGCAGGCGAAAAGGGGCTCCCAAATCTGATCTTAACGTCCCAAATCTAATCTTACCCTCAAGAACAGTTTACTCCAGCCTTTCCAGCCATACAAGGGGCTCTGAACATGTGATGGAAAGTAGTTGCCAAGTGTTTGATCTGCGCGGTGGGGTGCTGCTGAGAAGACCAGCTCCCTGCAGAGCGGTGGAGTCAGAAAAGAAAATATTCTTGTGGGAATTGCAGCAAGTAGGTAGGCTGCTGCATCCATCACATTTCTTCAGAAAAAATGCAGTATCCTGAGTGGAAAATATAGAACAAAGTGATAAAATACCCTGCCTTCTCTAGCAAGGAGGGGTACAGAAGCATTGCTAGACCAGATGGGAAGAAGCTCCCCTAAACCAGCTATGTGCTTGCAAAACCCTGTTGCAAATCCTGTTTGTATGAGGGATTCTTCCTTGCTTATATTTTATTTCAAAGGTTCCATTTAGGAATAGAGAATTGTAATACATTGGTGAAGAAGAAAGAAGTCAACGTACAAAGCTCATATTTCAAATTCTCACCAATTTCACTGCTGAAAGGTCCTGTTCAGTCAGTTGAAAATACTTGCCTTTAATGTGTGTTGGGAAGAGACTAAACATGTGACTGAAATATGCACATCCAGGAGTTTTTCTTAAACAACCATTTCCATTTCCCTCACATTTAAACTGGAATATGTTTCAAGCTGCCGTCTTAAAAGCCCTGTGAATGGATTTTGGGGTGAGAACATGAACCTCTCCTCTACAGTCAGAGGCACAGTCAGGGGCCTGCTGGGGCAAGACAGTTTCCCTTTGCATGGATTTCCCCATCTGTAAGACAGGGATGACAACTGCAGTCTCATCTGCTGGCTGCTGCAGGCTGGTGGGCGTGAACCAAATCATCACTTTAGAAGAAATAGTTACGTGTTTACTATGCTTTATGTAATAATGCAATGTGCCGTGGTCGGATACTCAGATTAAGAACCTTGAGGGCTCAAGCAAAGCGTGAGAAACAGGCTGTTAAAGGGACAGAAAGAAAAGATAAATTGGTTCTTTTAAGCTTCCTGACCTCCACTCCGTGGCAACCCGCTGCTGAGGACAGCTGAAGGAGATGCACTGAATCAGCATGTCTCTCAGCTGCTTTGGCCACTCGCCCTCCTCGCCCACTCTTTGGGCTTCCCTGGCCATCGCTTGGTCTGTATTTATACCGTGCTCCCCAGATACTGCAGTGGTTGCTGTGGTATAAATACTGCTAGACAGCTATAGATCACTCTTGTCACTGAGAGATCTGAATATGGTACAAAGAGGATTTAGCAAAGGGTTTCTGTGGTGGAAGGGAGGGTTTGGGGCTGCTTACTGGCACCGTGACTTCTTCCATTGCTGAACTCCCACCTTGGGACTTTGTGCCTGCATGTATGTTGAGGGAAGTTGGGTTAAACTGGGGGAAAACCTCTTTTCCTGATGACAGCACCATTTTGAGCCACGCCATGGTAGACATGAACTGTAAGGTTTGCTGCTCCTATAGCGTCTTTGCACTGCAGGAGAGCACAGGGCTCCATGGGCCTGCTAGTATAGATATTTAGTTTTCGGGCCAAAAGCATCTCCCCTCCAGGTGGTGCAGAGAGCAGGCTTGAGGCTGTCCTGCTTCATCCACCTCTGCTTCTGCAAGCGCACGCCTGGGGTTCAGCAGGGAAACCAGTCACAGTCAGCCCAGGAGGGAGGTCACAGGCTGCTGGAGGGGCGATGCTGGTGGTGGTGGGGCAGGGGGGGTAAGCAGAGGGTACCTGCTTTTAGCTGCATGGCCGCTGGTTTTCACACTTGGCAGGCTCAGGGTCTGGAGACTTTAATAGCACAGGAAAGTTTAGACAAGGAAGGTGCACGTTGCGTGTGTGCTGAGCTTCTCATCTTATTGTGTTTCTTTTTCCAGAAAAAAACCCTCAGCATCTTTTTCCATTATGATATATGTGTGGGACTTGGAATAGATTTTCAAAATGCTTGGGCTACTTTAGGAGTCTCTACATAGGAAAACATGTGTAAAACTTATAACGGAGTTAGAGGAGAAGAAATAATACGGGGTTCTGCTTTAAATCTCCAGAAGTGTCCCCAAGGGAGGTGAATATAAAACACCGGTTTTATTTTGGAGAAAAGTTTCAACATCAGAGCTGTCAAACAGAATTCAGGAGGTTGATTCTTCTTTTATCAGCTAGAAGTCTGACACTCTGCCCTCCAACATCACTAAATTTGGTTGGTTGGTTCTGTTAATTTAGTTGAGCAATTACACAGTTCAAGAAAGGAAGAGAGACTATTTTTAGTGAAGCTAATTATTTGTTGAAAAAGCTAAAATTTCTCCTGATCCTTCAATTATGAAGCCAAATGCAAAATTGCAGGAGTAAGTCATCCATTTGGTTTTTCCCTGAGGCATCTGTGGGGGCAAGTTGGAGAATGGTATTTTAATTCCTGCTCTCTGAGCTCCTTTTGGGGGGGGTGTTAATCAGAAAGGCAAATACTGTATGCACAAATGAAGGTACTTACTATTTTGTGAGTAATCCTGAATATAATTTTAATATAGTTATATGGAATAAAATAAGTCTAAACAGAGTGGACAGAGAGTAGAGGTAGCAATGACAGTTTGTAATTTCTATGAAGGGTATGAAAGAGTCCTGAAACTCTTTGAGGCGACACCTGAAGACTCATCTACTAAGCGATTGCTCTGAACCCCCTCCTTTCCACTTGGGATAGTCTTGCAGGTATCCAGATGAGCCATAAAGGTGGCCTGTCACCTAAATTTAAAGGCCAGATTTAAATTTCTGCAGCTGTGGTTAGCACATGATACCTGAAGCCAGAGGAATGGAAAAATGGAATTGTCCTTCTTGGCAGGGCTTTGTCTGACAGCTATAGAGTTGCCCAGTTTTTCTCATCACCTAGTCTGGATTTTTGGGGGTTTTATGTTTTAACAAGGGGAGAAACACAGATGGGATTTCACCTAGCAGTTGTGCTCTTTGTGCAGTTGTCATATCACAGCATCCTTGCCTCATCCCAGCATCTTATGAGCAGGAAGCGAAAATAAAGGATGCGTACTGCAGACTGAACGTACGTCACGTGGCTGGTGCTGTTCCTGACTTTTATCCAGACCTCCGCGCTGCCTTGTTTTGGGCCATGGGAGGCGAGCAGAAAGAATGAGAAGTTCCGAGAGTCACATCCACGTCTTGGGGATTAGCCAGGGGCTTCTGGTTTGCCTTTTTAATGAAGCGTGAGCCGCCCTGTTTGCTGCTGGGGGAAATGCATTACTCTCTTGCTCTTGTGCATAAATTTTCTTAGAAGAAACTACCTGACAGGCATTTCAAGAGGGTGCCCAGGAAAGTGCAGTGAGTGGGTGCCAGTGCAGGATTCTCCACATTGCTTCCAGACGGTCAGCAGGGCTCGCAGGAGCCTTTCTCTTCCCCTTGCTCCCCAGTAAAGGTTGCACGGGTTGGCATCTACAGCGAGAGCCCAGGAGTTTTTCCTCCCCCAGCCCTGTGGAGTCGAGTTGGCTGAAGGGGCGCGTGTTTGGAGAGAAAGAGCAGGAGGAACTGGAATCAAAAAGACTTTTCAGCTCAGTCAGTTTTGCAGCAGAATACATCTTTTGATTTAAAAAAAAAGAGGTGGTAACTTTTTTACCTCTTCTAGCTTCTAATTTTAGCTTTAAAAATCAGTCTCTTTCCCCTAGATGAAAAACATGGAGACATTTTTTTTTCATATCGGAATATTTTCTTCCAAATGTCTTCCCACTGGTTCTGTTGCTTGCCCTGCAGGCTCACACTTTGTCAGGACTCTGCAAACATCCGCAGCCTCACTGGCTTGCAGGTGGTGCCACTACCTTAAAAACCAACTGCGCTTTGAACTGTTAGCAGAGTCCAGGCATTTTGAAACCAAGAGCAAGGTGTTTTCCTCGGCTTGTGTGGTTACACAGCATGAAACAGCAAAACCAAAGCCCCTGAACGTTCCTGTGGCACTAAGAAAATAATAGTACCATGAGAAGAAGTGAAGGAGTTGAGGGCAGAAAATGCTCTTCCAAACATGTTCCTTTTTCCTACTTTTTTAACTTCTTAACCCACTCTTTCACTGTACTTTAAATGCTTTTACTGCTTCCACTTGAAGCAGTAGTGAAGGAGAAAAAATTGTTATGAAAAGAAAAATGCAGGCAATGGCATACTTTTGTTTTTAAACTAAACATCAGAGAAGTATTTTGTTCCTTATTACCTCTTGTTACTCGTAAAATATATCTAATTCTGAAACTGTTGGGAAGAAAAAGCAAGCGTGATTTATTTGTGCTTTGAGGTACCACTGGGGAAAAAAGCCTTTGAGATACCACATGGGGAAAGAGCCTTTAAGTCACTGAAGGTTTCTGAGGTGGGGGGTGGAAATGATATTCTGGAGGTGTGTTTCCATAATGCCAGGAGAGCAAAGATGGCCGAGAGCAGCCCCAGGTACTGAAGCAATGCACCAGCTCGCTCCGGGGGCTCGGGTGCTGGAAGCAGGTTGTGAGCTGAGGGGGCACGTGAGGGCAAAGGAAGGCGCGGGTGTTTTCTTCCCGCATAGGACATGCACCGTCAAGCTTGCGAGCAAATGCGCAGGAGCCAGAAAAGCTAGCAGAAGAGTAATTACAGGGTAGATAGGAACTAAAAGTACTGAAGAAGGAATGATGGAAGAAAGAAAAAACCTGGAGTGGAGAGGTGAGAGGCAGATAGCAATAAAGCAAGCCCAGAGCCTAGCTGTAGTTGTAGCAGGTACTTTGTCCAGACTATATTTAAATAGCTTTCAGTATCTGTGGGTCATGGTATAAACAGCTGCTCCTCCTCAAGGCTAATGTCATTGAGGAGAAAAACAAAATGGGAATTTGTAAACACATGTCAATCTGGGGTTTCTTAATGCAACCTATATGCTAAGAATATCAGATGGATTTGCTTCTGGTTTTGAGTAGGTATTAGTATTACCATTTCCAGAATGGCAATAGGGATTATATACTTTCATTAAAATGAGAATTAATATCTTAATTTTAGGCTTAATTAAAATGATATATAGATCTTTAATCTTAACACTAAGCGTCTCTGGAGCAGTACACAATCTGCGGTAGAGAAACCAGGTCTCCACTGCAAATTCATCGCATACGACATGATGTTGTATAACGAAGAAGTCCCCGTGTGGGTGCGTACGTGCACAGGTATCCAAGAGGAGGCAAACGCCGGTAGGCAGGGGCCATGAGAAGCAGTTTGAGGTAGGTACGGGCATACTGGCCTGCCTGCCAGGTGCTGCCTGGGTGCTGGGCAGGTAGTAAGCTGGTGGATATTTGCGACATGAGAATTTGCTATTTTTAGAGTTTACGTGTCCAAAATGGACCGTGCCTTTGAAAACACAGGGACTACACAAAGCTTTATTGCTTGCACGGTTGGGAAGCAGGGCAGGCATTGGCGTTAGCTTAACGTGACGTGAAAACAGTGCCCATCAGTCTCCGTGTCACGCTGCAGAAGGGCCAGTCTGGGAGGAACGGTCACTTTGAACAGAGAGAAGTGACCCTCTTGTTTTTCTCAATAGCCGAAGCATGAATGGCTCACCTCTGTTGTTTTATGGGCTGGAGCGAACGCGTGAAGGATTTCAGAAATGTGAGGGGGCCAGAGGTACTGGGGCTCTATCGGAAGCGTGGTCTGGAGGCCACTGACAGCCGTGGTGTGGGGGAGGCAGAGGGTGAACACAAGAGGTGTGCGACGGCAGGGGACAAAGCAAGCTGGTGAGACCCTGCTCCGTGCTTGCTACCCCCAGCATCCACCCCCGCTGGAGAATTTCATTGCGGGTGGGAGGGACGATGCACACCAGCACCTCAGCCAAGGTCCTTGCCCTGCAAGGAGAAAGCGAGGCTCGGTGTTTGGGGGAACCAGCTCTCTCTGTGGGTCATTTCAACCCAACAGCTGCCAGGTCTGTGTGTCCATCCTCCCAGATGCCACCGCTGCTGAGGTCCCCAAGGATGGGGCTCGTGTGATATTTAGAGAGCAGCATATTGCCTTTCCTCAGAGCTCGGTCTGGCAAGGCACAGGAGGTGATCTAGCAGAGGAATTTGAGCCTCCAAGGCCTATCTGCCCTGTGGGGGTATTTCTGTTCGGATGAACCAGCACACAGAAGGGTAATATTAAGTGTTGGCATGTAAGTGTACATGTTAAAATGTCGTAGGAAAGTTAAAGTTGGAAGGGGCCTCTGGAGATCATCTAGTCCAACCTCTGTCCATAAGGCTGTTGCCCACCATCTGTGCAGCTATCAAAGGCTCTTGTATGAGTTTTTCAAAACAGTTTTTGTCAGTGCAGTAAATGCATTGTAATTATCTCATTATGTAGCCATAAAAAGCAGGGAGGATGATAAAAATTGGGAGGAACGAGAAGACAAAATGTCATCAGAGCTCTTAACTCTAAGTCCCCAGCAACACTTGAGTTAAGCCAGAACTTTGAATCCCTAATGTTAGCCACTGTTATGTGCAGGTTTGCATCTAATCTTTTGATTAAGTATTCAAAATGTGTTAAGTATTCAAAATTAGTTCAGTAGTCAGAAGGTGTACTGCCTTAATGAGTTAAATAGTGCGTGTTCACACTGGATTTGCAGACTTCATTTTCCAAATAGTGAAGAGGATGTGGAAAGATGCTATTTTTTTTGTCAGAATAGTGAAAGCGTAATTGCAGAACCTTGCACCGTGAATAATATGATTATTTTTGGAAAGAACTGAGGGTCAAACAGCTTTTTAAGACAGGAAATGTGGCACAACAGATAACCAGTACTGTCCATAGCATATGACACAAAAAGAACAAGAAAATATTATTAAGGAAGCCTTCCAGAAACTTCTTTCTTTTGACATAACCCTTCTCTGCTTGTATACACGTATATTCGCACATCCTTTTCTAAGACTCATGTGTTTGCTATGTAGTACAAGCTTCGTTACTGATACAGGAAATGTCTGGGGGATTTTTTTGTGGTTTCTACTCCATTGTCGACCATGAATCCTGTTAATCTGACTGGGTTGCTGATACCTGAAGGACCATGTTTCCTTTGTGTGTAAAGCAGCAGGGCTGTGCGGGATCCAGGAGTGAATAAAGTGACGCAGTTTAATGCAGACATGAGTGCTGTGAGTACCCAGCGCCCAGAGGCTGGAGCAGAAGAGGGCTCAGCATGGCACGGTGCTGAAAGCAGATTGCAAAAAAAAGCCTGAGAAGAAATAACCTGAGCAACAACCAGACGTAATTCAGACGAGCCCAGTGCAGACTTTTGTGTCCCTCCAGTGACCAATCCACCACAGAGGTTGACGAGAGCTGCCTGCTTGCCCACCGTGCGACTACCCAGAACTGCCGCAGCGGGATCAAGCATCCATCCACCTAAATCCCTAATACATCCCCTGCATTACATGATTTGTTAGCCCTGAGGCCGGCACATCAATTCTCTTCCCTTCTGCCCACTGCTATTCACCCAACAGGAGAAATGTAAAAAAAAAAAAAAATTTAAAAAATCACACTCTAGCAGGGACCACAAAATACTCCCTGGGAAGCCAAAAGTCTGGGATAGAAATGTGCAGAGGAGGAGAGGGCTGCAGCCCTGCTCCCCCGTATTCTCTCTTCCCTGCCCAACACCTCTATACCAATGAGTATTTTGCTCCCTGAGAAAGCAGGTAATTTGAGATGTAAATGAAACTTTGGATACCTAATAGCGCCTCATAGCTCGCCATGTGGCCAGGAAAAATGTAGCCTTGGATTTGGGTAGCTAGCCATTTAAAAAAGCACCGTAGTAAGCTCTGTGAAGGTATCAGCAGGTAGCTCTGTTTTATGTGTGACATAACCAGTTGTGGTTTCTTCCCAGAGGGATATCTGCATCTAAAAATAAACGTGGCACTGTTTGTGTTTTTGGCAAGATGGCACAAATACTTTTCAAATTACTCTGTTCACTAGAAAACAATTGTGCTTCGTCCTCTGACGAGCGCCGGCACCTGCTGCCTTCTGAAGTTTATTTGCAGTGTGAATCATCAGCGGGGCCTTGAAGTGCCATCAGTCCATGTTAGGCTCTGGAGACCTGGACCGCACGAAGACCTGGCCTTTTATGGACTCCACCTGGAAGCCCATCTTCTGCTGTAGCATCTGAATCTTTATTTTGTTCCTTGCCCCACATCCCTCCCATGGGAAGGGAATATCAGCTGCATGTCCAAACGATGGAGTCCGTGCTGCTGTGGTTGTGGTTTCTGGTCACTCAAGGTCAGGGGGTGCTTCATATGGTCCTACCCGTCTGGGTGTTGAGGACCTAGCTTTCCAGCTTGCCTTCTCGCTGTGCAGAAGCCAAGCACCAAGCAGTCTTTGCCCCCCTGTGGTCTGTAAAGGAAATGATGAAAGAAATATGAGCACATCCATGATCTAAGAGATTAGTGAAAGGATATTTCTGTACAAAGACATATAAGCTTTTCTCGTCAAAAACATGGTGAAAGCTGGTCTGTCCTGTTACTTTCAGAGGACTCGAATGTGTTACATTATTCCCCAAACCGCCAGTGGCTTTGCAGCCATAACGTGGTCTTTAATTCTTTCTGCATGCATTTCACCATATTCAAAAATTATTTACAACATAGAGCTGTAAGGATCATGAATGTCTCCACGTCTGAGCTGCAGAAACTCAATACTTCTAAGTGCCTTTGGATGTGAACAATGCTGTACAGTAGGCACTAAATGTTACTATAGTAGCATTTACTCAGCTATGTTAAGAAATATATTGGTACTACGAGTTCCTTAGGAAAGGGAGTAGAAGGCAAGTCATGATGTGGCATGGTTTCCTGGGCTGTAGGGAGAAAAGCTGCATAAAATCCACATGTTTGTGTGCCTGTCTGTGGCTGTTTGCACGGGCAAACAAATTCAGGGTTTCCTACGAGTGAGGAGCACACATGCAAGGGAGCAGGGTGTCGAGATGCTAAAGTTAACACCAGATAAGCTAGCTCTGGAGTCAGAAGCCACCACACCGAAGCACTGTGCTGGAGGTAACTGCCTCGGCTGAGACGCGTGTGGTTACGGTATGATACAGTCCTTGCCTCTGGGCTCTCTGCCGCTGTACGGCAGGGTTGTGAGGAGTAGGTATCCGCAATGACTGGGGGGGGCTTATCCTGCACTGCCTTGCCCAGAGTGGGCATGTTCTGGGTGTCCTTGCGTACCTCTCCTTACGCACGCTGTTCCCGTGTCCAAAGCCAGAGCCTCTCAAATAGCTCCCCGAGAGCTGTACGTGCACCCTGCACTCCTGTACTGAGACAAGACAGCTGCAACTCGTCTCTCTTCCCCTTTGCCACCTACGGCAGTGAGGCGCGGCTGGCAAGGGTTTAGCTCTCCCTGAAATTCCCAAATGTCTTCTGCCTTGAATGAACATGACCCATCCAGACCTCGATTAGAGGTCTACCGCCCCCAATCCTCTTGTGCGTGGCATTTCAATATGATTGACTTAAACCCTGAGGGCTTTGAACCTGCTCTTCCTGACATGGATTAGTGCTGCTAAAATATGGGTACAACAGATGTCCCGCAGGTGCCAGTCTGCCCCTTAGGTGCCCCTAGGTGCATCTCCCTTGTTGCTACTTAGCAAGGCACTCTACAAAGTCCCTGCAGACGCTGGCCCCATCTTGGAGAACTGCTGAAACTCTGCGCTTAAGCATTAGTTCATTTAAAATGCGGTTATGGCATACAGTATTGCAAGAACTTGCCTGTAAAAGGCAAACACCTAAACAGAACATAAGCGGTAAGTTACAGCTGGGAGACAAGAAGGTGTTGGAGAAATCTGCAACAACATTTATTTCTCTGGGAGTTCTCATGGGGCTATCAGACCAGTTTGAAAAAGTTCAAATAAAGTAAGTTTCCATCCTTACCCAGCAAAAGCAAAAGGAGCCCAGCTTTGCCTCATTGTAGGCAGAAGTAGCCAAGCTTTTGGGCAGAGGTCACTTCTAATCCCTCAGCGGGAAACAGTGCGTTCTGTCTCTTTGTACCATATAGAAGGTTTTAAAGCAACCGAGCAAAGGTCTCTAAATTAGGACCAGCACAGCAGAGGAACAGTGACCGGTTGATGAAGCCTACTGGAGCCTCACTGGGACCTTCTAGCTAGAAACGTTTCATCTGCCCCTCCTCTGTGCCACTGCACAAGCAGACTACACAAAGGACCCAAGCACAGCCTGGCCATGTTCAGGTGAGAGAACAAGCCCAGCCGTGCTCACAGTCTTCGCTGAAATCCAGAACCAAGGGAACTGTGCTAATTGCCCCATTGCTGGGAGTACACAGGCAACTCCCCTACTCCTGTACCTGCCAGTGTTCATATTGGAAGAGGTCCTGCTACTGTTTATAGATGAAGATTTTTTTTTCTGGAGGAAATTCTTGATCATGGAAATGTGCAGGAAGCTTCAGAATCTGAGAAAATTGTATTTTGCCCGAACATAACATACACTATTGCAGTCTGCTGCTCAAACTAGCAGAAAAGGCTTATTTCCTTCACGTGGTTTAAACAAAACTGTGTTTCTTTTTTCTTATAAGCCTAGTTGAAAATTACAAAGGGAGGAACTGGGTCAGATAGATCAAAGCCAAATTTAAAATGGAATGTCCTCAGAGCTGTCTGTCTGATGCCTGCAGTCCAGCAGGACTTGTGCCAGGTTCACTCCGATCACTTCACTTCTTCTCCTTGCTGCCTCCATTTCAGCCCCTCACAGCTTTTGGTGGAGCTCTTCTCTGAGGTTTGGACTCTGATTTTACAGCACCTAGCCCAGCTGAGACCCTGTCCTGAATGGAGCCTTTGGCAGGGACCACAGTATGGGCAAGGACAACTACAGCAGAGCACCTGTTCTGCTTAAAAGAGCCAAGATGCTCGACTTTGGAGGTCTGCTAACTTGCCAATTGCTTGTCTGACGTGCAGAGCTACTACATGAGTTTGAAGCGCTGCCGTTCAGGTTAATAATGTGTAATAGTCATAGACAAAAAGGAACAGAAAAACCTATGTGGTGTTTTGCAAAAGGCCAAGTTTGCATTTTGGGCATCACAAAACTTGGAGCTTTTTGGAGCCAGGATTTTAGTCGGGTGCCTTTAGTTTGGCAGTAAAACTCTTCTCAAATTCTACTCCTGACCTGGGTCCTAGGAGGTATCTCAAATTAAATCCTGAAATTCTGAAGTGGGGTATCTTGTTCTAGACTGCCTTCAAGTGCAGGAGGTGAATTTTATCAGGATGCTGGTAAAGTTAGCTGCTTCTAGCTCGGGGTTCTGTGACTGTCTAATGAAGATCAGAATAGCCTCCCTGATGGTTATCCATGCTGCTCGTCGGGTGTAATGAGAGATTAGCGAAAGAACAGGTTCTGTTCTGCTCCACGTGCTAAACTGAGAGCAGGGAAGGTATCGTACCAGATATTTCCTCCCATCTGGCAGCTCTGAAGTGTGCTCTCTATGGAGAGCTCGCTTTCCATATAGAAAGGTCACACGAACTTCACACTTACTAGATTTTATTAGCCAATTTTTGACATCCTTCCTGATGGCTCTAGCACATGGCTCGCTTGAGCTCTTCATCCTTCATTAGCAGTGATAATGATGTTAATTTTCACTCTTTGCTCCCAGTGGCTACGAAAAAACCTTGACCCCTTGACGACTGCTCAGCCTGCACTACTTAACGCTTTTGTGCAAACATGGTGCATACAATTATCCTACAAATTAAAGCACTCTGAAATAATTTACTGCTCAGACAGGCCACCCCGAAAATTAGGCAAGTGTCTTTAGCACCTGTAGGCACTAAACAGGACTGGGTAAAATAAATCCAACTTCAAAGATAAAACTGATAATTATGGTTTTATACTGTCTTAGCTGAAACTTGCCTTGGGAGTATTTTGCAGTCACTCTCACCAAAACGTGCCTCATTTTGAAATGGATACTTTGTATTTGTACTTTGTACTTAGTGTGCATTCTAGCAAAATCCCACAGCTGCTTTATAAGTTTGCCATGACAGTGGTAGAATCAGTGTTGTGTTTTGGTATGTGGGTTATTTCTCAATGTCAGCTTTTATTAAGAAGTTACCTGTGATTTAATAGTAGAATTTGAGAGTGACCAATGGACACCCCAAACCAGCACATCTATCTACACTGTTTTAAAAAATCTGATGAATTTTGAATTTTACATGTTTGGGATTAACAATATGATTCACTTTTAATCTAGTGCCAAGAATTTAACATGTACCTTGTCTGAGGTATTACTGTGAACTGTTGACAGAATCACAACCTTTGGCTTGCTTTTTCCACACTTCCATGTTTTAAATCAATATTGATCAAAGACAGAAGCAGCCCGCAACCGTCAGCCTAGAACAGCAATTAGCCTAACAACTGGTGGATTCTCTAGAAAACCTCAGCAATTCAGGGCTTTTGTTTTTTAGTTTCTGCATTATAGTTTTTTTAATGGTCCAACTTCTCTAATGGAAATTTTTGCAAGCAACCATTAAGTACATGGCTGTTCTGAAAACATCTGTTGATCTTTATATAGTGCCTCTATAAATAGGCAGTGCAGCTATTGCATCCTTGTCTTAATGCTTATGTCAGCATTAATGTGACAAAAAAAAAAAAAAAAAAAAGGTATCTGTGGAAAATACCAGGTTCTTAAGGCAAAAAATTTCAGATGTCTCACTTCACCTTCCTATCTTCTACTGAGACATATGTTAGTCCTGTCCAGCTAACAAGAGATGATGGGTATTATTGCTATGGTACACTGCACATAAAATTAGGCTGAGAGCTGTTAAAATGCCGCCTGATCAATAAAAATCCAGCATGGTACATTGCCGTGCTCTTTTGTTTAGAAACTTGGAATCCTCTTCTGCTTTAGGGAGGTCAGATAATGTGCAGCTGGGAGGAAATCTCTATCTTGTGCCTGGTAAAAATGCTGGAGCAGCGCTGCAGGTTGTTCAGCAGGTGGAGTGAGCCTTTGGTTCTGCTTTCATGCTGGTGTAAATCTGGAGATATGCTGTAAAGTCATCAGGCCCAGCCGCTCCCTTGGTCAAAATGGGAGAAGGTCCACCTTGTACTGATGTCAGGGGCACCCAATCAATTGGAAGTGCCCAGATATGAACCCAGGACCTAGTTTTATTTCTCTAGTTTTGCAAATAAAAAATTAGACAAACTTTCTGTTAAAGGGGCGTTGCCTTCTCTCTCTGTGTTCTACTTATGCAACCAATTGTAAGTTATTTTAAATGTTAATTTTTATTAGCAAGTCTGCTCTTTTGTTCTGCCTCACTGACCAGCTGTTACAGCCATAAAATACTGACCACCACTTTGCATTAAAGAAGATCAGATAATCTGTATTCTGGTAGGTCAGCTGATCGGTCAGGAAATGATAGCCTTATTCTCTCAGGGGTTATTGATATTCATATCCAGGGAAACACTCTGCACGGGAACAGCAGCAAGGTATACAGTTGCTGAAAACTTTTTAAAGCATTATCAGGAATATTAATAGCTCTTCTGACTTTTCTCCTTGCTAATGGTGTGGGGGGGTTCCTCCTAAAACAAAGCCACAGTATTCGAACTTAAGTCGTATACTGTATCATCCTCTGATAAGCACAGAAGGAAAAGTTATTTCCTGAATTTTCAGTGTTTTCCTTTTTAAGATGCTCTTTTAACACAGGTGCGTTTTTAATACGTTCTTACTAAGTATCTTTTCACTACTTCTAGTACTTAAATTTATAAACATGACATCTGAAAATAAAACCTGTACAGAATGTAGTAGAGGACAAACATGTCTTCATCTCTTGCAGCAGCGTACTGTGACAGTATGGAATTTTCAGCTACCCAATCATTTTCTGAGTAACAAAGCTTGGGAACCAAACTAATTTGTTAAAAAGGAGAATGTAATGAACTTCCTCCACACTCGTACCCAGAGATCTCTCTGCGAAAGCCCAGTGTGACTTGTCTTCCGAGGGCATTAATGCATGCGGGGGTGAGAAAGCTTTTGTACGTGTATCTATGTCTTGTCTGTTTGGCTTTTGTGCCAACTTCAAAGCCATCTGCTCTGGGGTAGAAAAGCCTGCCTAACAGACGAAGGCAGCTGCCATGAAAGTTTTTGCATGCTGATCTCTCAGCTACTTCTCCCGTAACCTTGGATGACCATCTTTTCTAGGTAAAGAGAGAGAACATGAACCTCTGGGTTAGGATCTGATAAATCGTGCCTTTCCCCTAAACATAAGTGATTAGTTATATCGCTCCTGGTAAGCAAGGGACTGAACAGCGTAACTTGAGAGCCTGGCCATGTACATTAGAGATCGGTACTGGTCTGCTCAGCTCAATCTATGGGCTATACTTTCTCCGTCATTGCACAGCTCTTCTCAAGTTGCCATCATACCCCCGTAACTGCTTTTTGCTATATCTGATCACTAAAAACAACTGTGCAGCCCAAACAGGATATGTGTTAACTAGGGCTTTATTGTCAAGTGGTGCTTGACTTTAACCCGGATCACTTTAAGTACCCACCCTCTTAAACGTATTCACAGGAGGAGGTATGGAGGTTTCAGCTGAGAGCAGTGATTTGTCACAAAATGTCAGTGTGTGCTTCCTTTTATCAGCCAATGATAGAAAAGCATTACTCTGTGTTCTCTGCCTGCTTTATATTCACTTCATATGACTTACTGCATGGAAAGTCAACTGGCTTGGACTGCTGGTACCAGAATAAGACCTCTGTGGATTCAACTTTTTCCAGCCCGGAGATGAACATGCACGAGTTGAACACATTTGAACCAGGGCTCAGGAGTTCATTCAAGCTAAATATATCATTGCAGTGCTGTTTGAGGTGTCAGGCACTAAGCTTATATATGACTACTTTTTTTCCATACAAACGCACTTGAATGGTTTGACACCATTCAGAAAAACAGCCCAAAGGGCAAACTGGTTTTCATTTGCTTTCCCTTTCCCCCACACAGGCTCAGTGAGACCACTGATCCCACTTCAGATGGAGCTACCCATCTGGCAGATCTTTTTACTGAAAATCCAGCAGTGGGTTTCTAGTACATCGTGTGCCTCTCTGAGTCCCTGAAAAAGACTCAGGGCAGCAGCCCCTCTGAAAACCCCATTTGCTTTTCCTTGTAAATGGGAAGCAAGGCAGTTTTGTTATGGCCAGATGGGGAAGTTTGTACTACCTGCCTTTACGCACCAAAGTGGCTCATCGAAGTAAGAAGCTGATTACTGTAGGCTAACGACAGAGCAACTGGGATTTTAGGTGGGTTGAGTTCCCCCTTTGCTGGCTATCCAAGGAGCCTGTGCTCCCAGTCTGAGCAGCTCAGCCAAGTTTCTGGTGCAAAGTGGGATGAATTACAGATTGGTGAACCTCAACATTTGGCCAGAGAGGCATTGAAGTGAAGGAGTCTCCCTGGAGTCATTTCAGCCTTAAATACTAGGCTGGGAGACTTCTAAGGGCATGTTGCCTGTTTCGTATCAGATGATTTTGGATTTAGGGAGTTAGAGACGTTGCTGTTGGTTTTGTTTTCTGTTCTTTGAGGTTTGGGGAAGAGTCTTATCCTAGAAGCATTTTCTCCCCACCTGTGGGTTCCTAGTCCTGGCGGGGTCAGGAAACAGGAATGAAAATACGTAAAGGAATTGTAAAGGGGTAAAACTCAGATATAAGTTTCAGTTTTCCAATCTTCTAAAGCATAGAGCAGCACGTGAGAAACAGCTTTTGTGAAAAAAGCCAGGCTTTTTCTTTTTTTTTCTTCTAATCTTGTTCACAGCGCAAATGCTAAAACAAAGAAATAAAACCTCTCTGACGAGGAGCACATTCTCAGGTTTGGCCCTTGAGGGTCTTCACTGTTGCAGAGGGGACTGCGACATGGTAATGAAACAAAAAGTGCTCATACAAGGATACCTAAAGGCGAGATGTCCCAGCCCAACTTAACCTCTGTGCTTTTCCAGATGAACGAATGGCCAGGAGCCCAGCTAGCCCGTTTAAAGGCAGCTCAGGTATCTCTGTGCTACGTGCTACCCTGCAGCTACAAGCTAATATAGTTGTTACTTGTGTCACTGTGTAGTAATCTTTTGTCATCTAGGCTCGTACTAATAGTATAAGACAGAAAACAATTACTAGAGTGTGGCCAAATAAAATTCCCAGCTCGTCACTTATTTACCGAACGCTTCAGACCCATTTGTTAATTTGGGTTAATTTCAGCAAATAATTTAAGTTGGAAAAAGAGGAGGAGTTAGCATTTAAATTTTCTGGAACAGAGGGGTTTGGTTTGGTTTGTTTTCTCGATCCCAGTTCGCGGGGAGGCTTGGAAAGCATTCGCAGGCAGGAGGGGGAAGCCTTTCCCTCTGATTTCTCTCAAGCGAGACCTACCCAACGCAGAAGACGATCCATGCTCAGTCGCCCGATTCCCTGGCCATGGTGCGCTGGTGCGGGCAGAGAGGTGGGAAGCCGCCTGGCGACTGCAAGATCCTCTGAGCAGAATAGGCTCGTTTGGAGGAAGAGTGTTGTCCCGTGGGGTCGGCACGGCCCCGGGCTCTGGGGCTGAGGGAAGGGAAACACCCTGCCGCGTCCCGCTGGGCTCTACGGGGAGCCCATCACCCCAGCGGGTTTGCGCGCCAGCCCTCTTCGCTGAGGAGCTACGTGCGAACGTGTTCTGGTCAGAAAGCGGACAAATACGTCAGCATTTTGGCAGAGTGGTCTCCACAGCAGCCGGTATCTGCCCGAAATTCACCCTGCCTCATTACCGGGATGAGCAATTTATTAATGGAGAACCTCCAATGAGGGCAAGACTGGAGGACGTGGTTGGTGCGTGCTGCGGAGGGGAGGATTCACAGGAGGGTGTCGGGGGAGATGTGTTCAGCGTCTGCCTGGCCTGGGGATCTGAATCGCAGGGATTTCAGAGAGCTCATCGCTTCCTGGGAAGCACTCAACACCTCGCAGGATCAGGCCTGCGCGCTCGGTGCAGAGAGCCCTACTAAACCCCGCACTCCCGGGTGCTGAAACACCACCTGCGTTTTCAAAATACTGCGGGAAAGGGAAATCATAGACCTAGTCAGAGAACCTAGGACTGCTTGGAGAAAAGAGATAGACAATTTTTATATTTAAAATGTTCCTATTTTTCCCAAATCGCTGTTGATTAAAGGAACTGTGGGAAATGTGGAACTACATAAGCAAAAACCTAGCATAGCTATAGATAGGTGTTTTACATAACCATAGAGAGATACTGTGCTACAGCACATCTACAGCTATGTTTTACATTGCTGTAGGTAGATACTGTATATTTAGAGGCCGAAGCTTGAAACTGCAGTTTAATGAAAATTGCATTATGCTTCATCATGACAAGAACTTCCCAGTTGATGAAGAATGTGTCCAGGGACTTGCAGTCTTCTAGGGGGTGAATTAAGTCATTGCACAGGGATTACGACAAAGTAAAAAAAAAAAAAAAGCAGACTGGGTGTTGACGCTGCTTTTTGAAGAAACAGTATTAAGGTGAGAGAGATTTTTACATCTACTTTTTCTCTGGTTAGATACACAAGTGCCTATTCTTAGGGTGCACAGCTAAGGTTGTGCAGGCAATGTTTGTATGCATCTCTGTTAAAAGCGTACATTTGACTGTAAGCTCTTCTGGACAGGTTGTCCTCCTGCACTACAACAGAGAAATGCGGTTTCTCTAAGTTAAAAATTTGTGTTAAAGTTTGTGTAACAACTCTTACAGTTTCCGTTTCTGAGGCTAGCTATTAGGAACTGATGTTTTATATATTTTTTGCAAAGTACAGACATTAAAATTTGTATAACTTTCAATTATATACACTGCAGAAAAATACATAAAACTTCTGGAAGATAAGATTACAGAATAATTCCTCACTTACATAAATAACCTTTTCTTACCTCAGTTGCTCGGCTGAATGTGGGGCCTACTTGCGCACGTCAGGATTTCTCATCTCAGTGAGATTTGGCAGGATCAAGGACAAAATTCAAAATAAAAAAAAAACTAGTCCAATTTAAATAAATCCCTCGCTCTAGTATTACTCGGCTTCAGCCAAGCTATCATTTTCCAGCCTCATAAAACTGTCATGTCATTAGCGTTTTGGGATGGTCTCCTTATAAACCTGACCTTTACAATGGATTTTACACCTGGGTTTAAAAATCTTATTCTTGCTCTCCCCCGCCATTGCCTCGTGTACTGACTAGAGAGGTTTGTCGGATGGGAGCTGGTTGGATTTATAACTCCTCATTATGTAGCCAGCTTCTCACCTGTAATTCCTTAATTTGTAAGCTAAGCGAGCCAGAGGAGAAACATATACAAAAGTATGTATGTGACCTTAATTCCGGGCAGGCGGATTGCATGCGGTTCATAATGGTGTTTATTGAGCTTCCCTATATATAGAAACTCCAGCCCGAGACAGGCTTCACTCCGAGGGCTGCTTGATCCTCCTCTCCATTGCCAGGCGGTGGGAGGCACTTTAGCTGGCTTTTACTGTAAGCCTGGTGAGAAATACCCCCAAGACGTCTGCTGCACGAACTTCAGCTCGGTGACCAAACATAGGCCCAGCGGCAGGGAGGTGCGCATAACGAACAGGGATCGCTTTTCGCGTGGCCCTCCGAACATTATTTATTGAACGCTGCGAGCAAATTAATCCCAATCCGATGCTGGCTGCTCTCCAAAGCATGGCAATTTCATGTTACAGTCTCGCGATACCAGATTCGCAATTTACTGCTTGGGCACGCATTTGCCTGGAGGAGATCTTCTACATCAACAAATTGTTGGCAGAATTCAAAACCCCTGCCCGAAGCAGTTGATTGCATAAAGTGATGGTATTATCCAATATGAAATCCAGCCTGGCTGTTTGCGTTTCTAATTCTAAAGTAAGTGAAAAACAATGGTACTGCTTTATGTTTTCACATGATGGCGCCTGGCCAGTTAAAAATAGAATTTGTTTTAATAGATTAAAATAATAAAAGCAGATTTTATAAAATCTATTAATAAAAATAATAAACTAATAAACGATGAGAAAAATTAATAAAATATTAAATAGAAATAATAAAATACACTTTAATATATAATACAAAACATAATAAAAATACAATAAAATGTAATCCAGTTACATTCACGTTGCTTCAAGAGAGCATTACTTGTTTTCCCATGTCCAAACACTCTGAACTATAAAGAAGACAGGTTTTAAGCCTGAGCCTTTCAGCAGAAGTCTACCTCTATAAACAATCAGTTTCATGTAATTTTAATGAATGGTCATAAATCAGCTCTCTTGTCCCGTCCCGTCCCCCCCCACCACCACCAGTTTGGCTGATAACACCTCAAGGAAAGGTCATGGTTTCGGGTTTTGTGGCAATCATCTCCCCAGTTCCAATAATCAGATACATCTGCAGTTCTCAGGTTACCTGATAATACTGTACAAAGAATAGGGTCACTGCAGAAAGTTCATTTCCAAAGGCAGGCCCATGATGGGAGACCTGAGCGGACCCAGCGACCTGGGAATGGTGGTCCTGTGGAGGAGGAACCTCAAGAGACCTGGGGGAAGGAGCAGCAAAGTCGAGATCGGTTGGTGTAACCTCAGTTCCTGGAGAAATGCTGGCATAGACGTGCAATCTGTAGGCCCTGAAACGATAATGAACAGATAAATAACAGCCAGCATGAGTTTGACAGGGTTTGCTCTTGACCAGTCCCTCTAACTTTCTTCTAAAATAGGGCAACGGGCTTTGCAGCGAGAGCAGAAATGGCATTTGGCTTTGGTACGGCATGATACTCTTCTTTTAGCCAGCTAGGGAAGCACTGTGCAGGTGAAATTATGAGGTGAGAATTGGCTGCTTGGATGACGCTCCAAGGTCAGTTGCAAATACTGCATCACTTGTATTAGTAGTGAACTTATGGGGGGGGTCAACGCTGTTGTGTTTGTTCAGTATTTTCATTAGTAACTGGAGGATGAATGGAAAACGTGCTTGCAGTAGGGCCTGAGCTGAAGGACATCGTCATGCCAATGTGAAAACGGCAGATGATACTCGGGGTGTATGAGCAGGACACAAAGCCATCCCTCCCCTCTTCTCACCAGGGGTGAGGCTCCACCTTGCATCTTGTGCCCACTTCTTTGCACTGCGCATACCTCGGGTGTGCTAGAGAAAGTCCAAAGAGCAGTGATGGGAGATTTGGCAGGTATGTGCCACGGGTAAAGGTTAACTGAATTAGGGCTACTAGGCCTAGCGAAAAGATGGAGAGTGAAGGAAACTGTTTTGGGTTTGTGTGGTGGGTTTTTTGTGGTGGGGAAGGTGCTCCACGGGTGGCTCCTGTGAGAAGCTGCCAGAAGCTTCCCTGGCTCCAAGTCGGACCCACCTCTGGCCCAGGCCGAGCCCATCAGTGAGGGTGGTCGCGCCTCTGGGAGAACAGATTTAAGAAGGGGAACCTGCAGCGAGTAGGGGGATTGGAATGTGAGAGGAACCCCTCTGCAGACCCCGAGGTCAGTGCAGAAGGAGGGGAGGAGGTGCGCCGGAGGAGGGGATGCCCCCGCAGCCCGTGGTGAGACGGCAGGCTGTGTCCCCCCAGCTCACGGAGGGGACCGGGGAGCAGATGCCCACCTGAAGCCTGGGGAGGACCCCACGCCGGAGCAGGTGATGCCCCAAAGATGCCCGTGACTCCATGGGAAAGCTCGTGCTGGAGCAGCCCATCACTGAAGATCGGCCCGCGGAAAGGACTCACGTTGGAGAAGTTCATGGAGGACTGTCTCCCGCGGGAGGGACCCCACGGTGGAGCAGGGGATGAGTGAGGAGTCCTCCCCCTGAGGTGGAAGGAGAGGCAGAGACAAGGTGTGGTGAACTGACCCCAACCCCCATTCCCCATCCCCCTGCGTTGCTGGGGGGGGTAGGTAGAGAAAATGGGGAGTGGACTTGAGCTGGGAAGGAGGGAGGGGTGGGGGGGAAGGTGTTTTAAGATTTGGTTTTACTTCCCATTATCCTTGTTTTGATTTGATTGGTAGTAAATGA
This sequence comes from Astur gentilis, assembly GCF_929443795.1. Classification (NCBI taxonomy): domain Eukaryota; kingdom Metazoa; phylum Chordata; class Aves; order Accipitriformes; family Accipitridae; genus Astur; species Astur gentilis. The sequence goes on from NC_064891.1 coordinate 35,444,036, forward strand.
AACTGATTTTGTTTTTTCCCCGAGTTGAGTCTGTCTTCTGCCCATGACCATAAGTGGTGAGTGATCCCTCCCTGTCCTTGTCTCAACCCATCAGCTTTTCTTTATATTTTCTCCTCCTCATCCCACCTGGTGGGGAGGAATGAGCAATCGGCTTCGTGGTGCTTTGTTACCGGCTGGGCTTAAACCACGACAGAAACACACTGGTCACCCTTAGACTTGCAAAAAGCTGCAGCATAAAGAGTGGGAACCATCTCTTCTTCCATCCATGGCAGAAATGACGGCTTTACAGCAGGAGGAGTCAGATAGCCCTGAGGACCGTCTTTCTGACGGTATATGGATAATCAGGTACCAGGGGAGATGGCCTGGGGAAGCTGTGAAGTGTCTGCAAGCAGAGATTTGTCAGGACGGGCTAGACAGGCACCTGTCAGGATGTTCATGAAGGCAATGAAGTGATTATAAATAGTCTTATTCAACATGTTCCTGCAGTTTGCATGTGCTATTGCTGTCTAAGCGTAATAGCCACCAGAATATTCTCTTGTATCAATGACATTGTAGATGCTGTTTAACCTGACATATGCAAAATTCAGCAAGTATTTATTTCGTCTGAGTAGCAGACTCCCCATATAAATACATGAACTCATATTTAGACTGTATTTGCAGCACGACTGAAAAGTACCGAAGAAATCTAAGCTCGTTCTGGGATTACGTTCCTGCCTGTTTGTTTTGGCATGAGATTTTGGGGTCTGGAAGAGAAGGATGGGTAGCAAGGGGGAGGATCTGTTTTAAAAATATATGCATCTTCTGCAGACCTTGTAAGGCATCCAGCAGGAGCTGCTTATAGCTAGGGCTGGAGAGAGCCACGCGGGTGGTTTTTTGTTGTTTAACAAGCACTTCAGCCACCAATTCTCGCAGGGGCTCAGTTACTTGGGAGCACACTGCGGAGCGTAAGGCAATGGCCAGAACACAATCCCGTCTCATCCTGGAAGGAAAAGTCACCTCCCACTTGGAGAGCCACACCAAGGCCTTTGAATCCTGCAAGCTCAAGCACTCAGGCTAAGGTCTTGAAATCCACCCAGCTCCAGAGTTTCTTCCCTTTGAAAGGTCTGACTTTCACTCAGGTCTGCCAGGAAGGAGCCCACATATGGTTTACATTTGCCTGTTGAGTGTGCAGAAGAGCCCCTCAATCTCTCCAACAGGCTCAGAATGGAAAAGGAAAGATCCCCTTGGCTGGCATAGTCTTCTCTGTGCGAGAAGGGATTGACCCATTCAGGTGCTGGGTTTTACTTTTAGGACTCAATACTTTGTCAGCCAGGCCCTTGCTAAATCCCAGAAAAGACACTATTTTACTGCAAGCTACAAAAATCTCATTTTATTTCCATTTGGGCTTGTTAGAAAGTTTCCATGCCAACACGCATGGGTGAGTATTGTATTTCCTTTCAACGTATCTGGTAGCACTTGGACATTTAGAAAGAGTGCTGGGCTTCACTGTTTATTGCTAAACCACAAGTCCCCTCGTCCTTTCCTAAAGTGGATTTTGCTCCCTCCTCCTTAGGTACTAGTCCTGAGGGCAAATCAGGGTGCCGTTTTCAATTTTCTTTTCTCCTTAACACCCACATCTAAACTCCTCTAGCCAAGCACTTATTTGCTTTGATTTCAAAGACTACATCTACCACAAAGCTCACTTTGACAACGTGCAATGTTATCAAAAAAACTACTGAGAGAAAATCGAATCCAGCAGTGTTCAAATACTATTCAAAAGAGACTAATCAGCCAAAATTAAAGCTTATTCCTATGACCGTAGCATTCTTCATCTCTCTCTGAACCTACAGCAAAATGAAGTCTTTTACTGTGGGCACGGAATGCAGCAGAATCCTTCTGCTGTTTCCTTATTTTCTGCAAAAGCCATCATTTCTTTCCATGCAAGAAGCATAACCTCTTCTGCAGGCCATCTTAGTTACTGGAACCACGTCTGTCTTCTCTATGCAAATAACATTTTGATTTTCCTTCTGTATTGGCCTGATTTTTTGAACTTTGTGATTTTTATTCCTACTTCAGTTTTTAAAAACTGTGACTCAACTCTGTAAGAACTAAAATGTGTAATATGGTATTAACATTTCTTAATGGTAATTATCAAACTAGTATTTTCCCTTTCCTTAGTCAGAGAAAGCTCAACCAAATCCTTCCCCTCCTCTACCAGTTGCTCACTTTTCTGTCCATATCTCAGTTAAAGGAAAAAAACCCAATGCCACCTTCTGCATGATTTCCTATGCTGCAGAGTATAATTAGTCTCCCTAACCTCATCCTTAATGTCTTTATTCTGCTTTTATGTGGCTCTTCTCAAATCCCTTTTAAATCCCACTTCCCTGCTACTTCCATGAGTGATGTATTTTAAGGTGCACCGATAATTCAACCTATCTGAATTTTTCCCAACACCTTTACCTGTCTGATCTAATCTTATATGAGCAAAGGGCAGAATGTGGCTAAACAGTGTGTGTTGTTATTTTTAACAGTAAAAGCTTAAAAGTAGAGTACCTGTTACATTATGAAAGGCATAAAACATACAGATTCTCTGTGGTTGTCAGGACAACTTCAGTAACACTTCATGACAGACTTGGATGCAGAAATCTTAGGCATCAGTAGCTTTAGTGAGTGAGAGAGATTTAAAGGTGGAAAACACAAAAGAGTAATTGGTGTTAATGAACGCCTCAACTGAGTATTGCTAGGATCATAAGGATGACATGCATTAGTTACTGATATTCAACATTATTAAGTAAAATCACATTGATCTGATTATTAATCAATGAAGATGCCTCGTCAGCATAGAGCCAGAAATTGCTACTTGCAAGAAGGCGTGATGGAGCCACAGTTTTCCTGCGTACTTTTGACTGGGAGCAAACAGGTCTATCACTTTACTTTTGGTTGTTGTATGGTTTGTCTGCCAACAGTAATAGATAAGAAAAACTTGCAAAAAACCCCATCCGCACCTCTGCAAAGCTGTTGAAGAACTGTGATCCTTTGTAAGGCGGCCCTACAGGGGAGCAGTCCGGGGGGAGTCAGTCCCTGGGTTCAAGCCCTGTGCCCAAGCTTTGGATACAATGCACGGAGGTTATTAGGCGTCTCCAAAACAGGCTCTACAAAAGCTGACACTAAGGTAGCTAAGAGGAAAGGCTGAGGAGAAGGAATTAAGCCTAAACCCCTGTGGAACTTTACACTTTGCTTAGGGCCAGACTCGCAGCAAAGCATCTCTGAGGGGCTGGCACCACATCAGTGCAGCAATTTCTGATACAAAACAAAGAGGAGGTAATCCTTCTCATTTTTTTCCCTCCTCTAACAAGCATACAGTGATTAGAGCACTTAAGCTGGATGTTACAGATTCACTTTTTTCAAAGGGCATTAGGATTGGGGTAGCTCTGTACAGAGTAGCAACCTCTTAGCGCCATGGGAAATACACGCATCTGACTGCCTAAGGCACGCGGGCCTCCAGGGCTAGCTGTAACTGAAAATGGAGAAGAACAGGTGTGGGGTTTATGTATGTATTTTTGTCATCGGGGCATAAATTCCCTGTGGTGGAGACATAAATATGTTATAAACATACATAGACAATGAGTGCTCCATTATGGTCTCAGCCTCACTTGTGAGAGTCGTCGCCTGGTTTTGTAAGATTGCGTAGAATCAGTTCAAGATACCACCAGAAGAAAATAGCAGAAGAAAAACCCCATCTCTGGACCATAGCTGGAAATAGATAAATAAAGAGTCAAGTTTTGATGCTCGTTTTGGTGGGGATCTTGGCAGGAGTATATGAACAATTGTTACAAGTTAAAAAAACAACATCACTTTTAATTGTGCAGGTTTGGGGAGCAAAGATCCGATTTATTGTGTATTCTTAATGCAGGAAACCCAAATACTAGAGAGGAGAGTAAGGTGTGACAGGCTGACACTCGAGACCCTGGTTTGGGGGATCAGAGGGTGGGGGCAGTGAGAATGTGGGGTGGAGACTTGATTTGAGAGGAGGCATCTGGTAGAAGAGGCAGAGCGGGAGGCAGGGATGCTACGGCTGCCAGCGCTCACCCAAGCACAATGAATGATCAGGGTTTAAAACCTAGTATCCCTCTGCATCCCAAGCATTTGGAAAGGACTGTGTCTGAGGATCTACTCTTGTCCCACTGCCAATTTGTCCTGGTTTCAGCTGGGATAGAGTTAATTTTCTTTCTAGTAGCTGGTATAGTGTTATGTTTTGGGTTCAGTATGAGAAGAATGTTGATAACGCACTGATGTTTTCAGCTGTTGCTCAGTAGTGTTTAGTCTAAAGTCAAGGATTTTTCAGCTTGTCATGCCCAGCCAGCAAGAAGGCTGGAGGGGCACAAGAAGCTGGGAATGGACGCAGCCAGGGCAGCTGACCCAAAGTGGCCAAAGGGGTATTCCATACCATGGGACATTACGTCTAGTATATAAAAGGGGGGGAGTTGGCCAGAGGGGGTGGATCGCTGCTCTGGAACCGACTGGGCATTGGTCGGCAAGTGGTGAGCAATTGCATTGCGCATCACTTGTTTTGTATATTTCAATCCTTTTATTATTATTGTAATTTTATTATTGTTATTATTATCATTCTTAGTTTCTTCCTTTCTGTTCTATTAAACTGTCCTTATCTCAAACCACGAGTTTTACTTTTTTTTCCCCCTGATTCTCTCCCCCATCCCTCTGGGGGGGCAGGGGGAGAAGCGAGCGAGCAGCTGCGTGGTGCTTAGTTGCTGGCTGGGGTTAAACCACGACACAATTAAAACCAAGATGTCTCTTTAATAAGGTGCTAAAACACTGTCATCCTCTAGTTATGTCACGGTTTTGTTATGGCTGCTTGGGACAGAGGGGCAAGTCTAAAAGGTGTGTGGAGGGGACACAAAACCTGCTGAAGTTGTGTTTAGGGAATGCTGACGCCGTTTACCACAGCTCTGTGGAGGACCGCACAGTTGTTGCATGTACAAGGGGAGTTGAACCTTGATGAATCTGGGCTAAGGAAAGAACAAGGCTGGGTAAGCCCAGTAGTCCTGAGAGCCAGTGCCCAGTTTCTCACTAAAAGCACCCTGGAGGCAGGACAGCCTCAGCAGCCATGGGAACCAGTCATCCCTGCTGCTTGGGGAGAGCCTCACCGTGCATGACCTGACTTGCTCCAAACCCGCCGAGTTTGAAAGATGCGTCTTTGTTAAAATACCACCCTGTGCTTCAGCAAAAGTTTTCATGCTGTCGGTCTGCAGCCTAAGAAACTACCACGTATTTATGTAGGGTACTAGGAGCTGGAGCCACCTCACCTGTTTTCCTCCAGGCAGCAAAGAGACCCTTATCCAAAACGGGGTATCAAACCTGCCATTGCTGCAGGGACCCTCACGAGCTGCCACTTGCGTTCATTCAAGGAGGGAGGGCGCTTTGCCTGGAGGCAGTGGGAACACTGCAGCCCCACGGGAAGGATGGCAGCAGAGCAGCCTGGAGAGATGGGGTGAGGCGAGGAGCTGGGAGCACTGGCAAACCCTTGTTCTAATGCGGACGGTGCTGGGGAGAGGTCTGGGATAGCGTCTGCTTCGCCTCTTGGTCCCTGCATCCCTGCGGCATCCCTGGCAGAGCTGCACACCGTGCCCGTCATGCCGGTGCATGCAGCTGTAGGGGAACAGATCCTGGTGCTTGCTTTGGGGGTTTCCACCGCCCTCCCCTACCTAATGGCCAACGTCACCAGCCCAACGCCAGCCTGCTCACCTAAGAGTGCGGGTACTTATTTGGTTTTTAAGCTGTGAATTTAGGCCGTTATATCCGCACTGTATACTTGAGGGCTGCCCCTCACCGCTGCTCTCTCCCTCCATTTCTCCTCCCCAGTGTTGAACAGCTTTGCCTTTTCCTCCCGTGGCTCTGGAGTGATTTTTGGTGTGTCACCTTGGGGACTGCTCAGTAAAGCCCTCACAGCCTCCAAAGGTCAGGCGTGCCATAGGAATGCCTGTTAACAGGTCTCAGGTGCTGGTTATGCCTAAACTGTCGTTTTCTGGAAAAAAGGCAGCTTGGGGTCCCCCGGCCGGCGCCTCTCTGGACCGTGGCGAAGGCGCAGGGCCAGGCGGGCACCCGGGGGATGCCCCTCTGCACCACAGCCTCTGCGAGCGGGGACGCGGGGTGCGGGGGAGCAGTTCAAGGAAGAAAAAAGCCGTTTCAGCACCGCCGCGCGCGGGACGAGGGTGCGTTTGGTGCCGCCGGCTCAGCCGGTGCCCTGGGAGCTGCCTCTTCCAGCCGGGGCCGCCGGGGAGCCGGGCAGCATCTTCGGAGGCCGGGGCGGCTCTCCCCTTCCGAGGGCTGCCCGGGCGCCTTTATTCCGGCAAACCCAGACGTTTAAAATAGGATTTTGTTCAACCGGCGGTAAGTGACGCCGGCTCTATGTATAGTCCGCGCCTGGGACCGGCCAAGTGACGCCCACCTCGGAAACACCCGGAGCGACCTGGGCCCGTCCCGGGACCCCCCGCGGGGCGACACCCCCTCTTACACCCCCACCCCCACCCCCCCCCCCGGTGACCAAGCGAGCCTCCGCCGTCCGGCTGCTGGTTGCCGGTGCGGGGGGAGCCGCGCCCGGCCCGACCCCTCCGCCCCCCGGCGGTGATGCCGGCCCGGGCCGGGAGCCGGCGGGGGGGGGAGGAGGAGGGAAGGGGAGGGGAGGGCAGGGGGTGGGCGGCCCCGCTGCCCCCCCCCGTCCCGTCCCGTCCCGTCCCCGCAGCGCTGCCCGTCCCTGCCGGCACGTGCCTGCCCGCCCCCTCGGGCCACTGCCGCGCCCCACCGGCCCCGGCATGGACGCGGCCGGGCAGCCGCCCGCCGGGCCCCCAGCCGGCCCCGAGGGCGCGGCGGCGGGACGGGGCCCGAGCCCGGAGGAGGAGGAGGAGGAGGAGGAGGAGGAGGAGGCGGCGGCGGCGTACGTGGAGATCCGCGGCTCGCCGCGGGGACCGGAGGCGAGCCGCCAGCCCTCCGAGCTGGCCCCGGCCGGCGTCGCGGAGCGAGCGGGCGGTCCCGCACCGGAAAGCGGAGCCGGCGGGCCCGGGGATGGCGGCGGCTCGGCGAGCGGCGGGCCGCCGCCGGGCGGGGCCGCGGGGCCAGCATCCTCGGACCGCGAGCGGGATCGCCCGCCTCGCCCGGGCGCGGCGGCTGCGGCGGGATGCGGCGCCGGCCCCGGCCCCGGCCCCGGCCCCGGCCCCGGCTCCGGCTCCGGCTCCGGGGGGGCGGCGGGGGGCTGCCCGGAGTCCTCCTCGTCCTCCTGCCCTTCGCCGGTGGCCAAGGCGGACGGCTTTCCCGCGACGGGCGAGCCGGTGTCGACGGAGGGCAAAACCTCCTCGTCCTCCTTCGGGTACGAAAGCGAGGAGGACGAGGGCGCGGGGCGCGGGGCGGCCCCCCCGGGCGTCCCCCCCGGCGGCGGCGGCGGCGGCGGCGGCGGCGGGCGCGACGAGGCGCACTATATCAGCACGCAGGAGATCCAGCTGAGCGAGGTGGACCACGACATGGACTTCGACGCGGGGCTGGCCGCCCGCTGGGACTTCGAGGACAACAACGTGATCTACTCCTTCGTGGACTACGCCTCCTTCGGGAGCGACGAGAGCCCGGGGGACACGCCGACGGAGGAGGAGGAGGAGGAGGAGGAGAATAGCTGCTACCTCAGCACGACCACCAGCGACCCCAACAACCAGACGGACAGCATCGACAACACCAGCAGCACCGAGATCGTCAGCCTCGCCTCCGAACACGACACCCCCGGCGGGGAGAAGCGCGCCAGCTCGGGGGAAAGCCGGTCCAAGCGGCCCGGCCGCGCCGGCGGGAGCCCGGCCGCCCAGCTTCTCCTATCAATCAAAGCCGCTTCCCGGGCTATAAATGAGTCTAGCGACGTGCGCGGAAAGCAAAACGCTATTTACGCTGCCAAGCATGAAGGCGACATGAGCCTCCGCGTCCCCGCGGCTCCGGAACGCGACGCCAGTTCAAAACCGGACGCGGTCCGCGACCACGCGAAAAAGTTCATCGCCGTCCCCGCGCGGCTGCAGACCCGCTGCGGGGCCGGCAGGGCCGGGGAGCACTCGAGCGGCGCCTCCAGCGCCGTCAGCGAGCTGGACGATGCCGACAAAGAAGTGCGCAACCTGACGGCCAGGGCTTTCCGCAGCCTGGCGTACCCCTACTTCGACACCCTGCGCCCCGGCTCCCGCGCCTCCTCCGCCTCCCTGCCCGACAATGCCCTGGGCATCAACCGCTGGTCCACCTACCTGGACCTCAAGTGCGGCAGCCTGGCGCCGAGAGCCGAGCCCGGCCTGCCGCGCTCCGGCCGGGCGCAGACCAAAGCCCTCGAGTTCGTGGTCAGCAAGCTCGACGGGGAGATCGCCCACGTCGAGGCGCCGCGGCGGCTGAGGGCGGGCTCCCGGGTGGTGACCCTGCTGGACCTCGGCGATGGCCCCGGGGCCGGGCCGCCCCCCGGGGCCGGGCCGCCCCCCGAGGCGGGCGGCGGGGAGCCTCCGCCGGCGGCGGAGGGCGGCGGCGGCGGCGGCGGCGGCGGCGGCGGCGGGGGGGGCTCCAGCAAGAAGTCCAAGTTCGCCTCCAGCCTGCTCAAAAACGTCATCTCCAAGAAGATGCAGCTGGAGCACGAGTTCAAGATGGAGCGGGGCGAGATCACCGACACCTCCTACAGCGGGCCGGGCGCCGGCCGGGAGCCGGAGGCCGCCGGCGCCGGCCGGGAGCGGCAGCGGGAGGGCGGCGTGCAGCGGCAGAGCTCCCGGCACTCGGAGGGCGGCTCGGACTGCACCGCGGCCACGGCGGAGGAGGCGGGCGAGGGCGGCGGGGGCCGGTCGCCGGCCTCCAAGGCGTCGACGCCCCGCGAGGGCAGCCGCAGCCTGGACCGGGCGCTGTCGGAGGAGCTGTGCGAGGTGAAGCGCAGCGCCTCGGAGGCCATCAAGGCCACCTTCCTCCGCAGCCAGAACAGCGCCTTCAGGTCCTGGAAGGAGCGGGAGGCGGAAAGGAAGGAGGAGCGGGCCCCCGTCGGCAAGCTGAAGCTCTCCGCCAGGCACGACTGGCGGGCCGACCTGGGCGAGATCTCGGCCGGCAAGTCCACCAAGATGTCGCGCCTGTTCGTCCCCGCCATCCAGCACACCCCCCGCGAGAAGGAGCCCGCCAAGCGGGCGACCAAGTGCTCCGCCGCCGCCGCCGCCGCCGCCTCGGCCGCCGCCGCCGCCGCCTCGCCCCCCGCCGCCAAGCCCAAAGCCCCCGAGATCAAGATCAGCCTGGGCAGCCTGCAGCAGCCCCGGGACGCCGCGTTCAGCATCGCGCAGCTGCTGACGCCGCAGATCGCGGGCCGGCCGCCGGAGGAGGGCCGCGGCCAGCAGCCCCGGCCGCCCAAGGCCGGCGACGGCCCCGACAAGGTGCCGCAGTTCCTGGTGCGCGACGTGAGGGAGGGCAAGCAGAGAGCGCAGGGGCCCCTCCACCAGGTGCGGGACGTGCGGAAGCTGATCAAAAGCTCCTACAGCTGCGACTCGGCCGATAACAGCAGCGACAAGGGCAGCGTCGCCTCCGACCAGGGCGGCCCGGAGCAGAAGCCCCGGCAGCAGCTGGTCATCGCCGGCGTGCCCAGGTCCCTCTCCCCCGTGGTCATCACCTGCCAGGCGGTCGGCCGCGCCGGCACCAAGCCCGGCGAGGCGGGGGCCAAGGCGGGGGGCCGGGCGCCGGCCTGCCCCCCGGAGGGCACCGTCCTGGTGCACCGCACCTCGGGGAGGCTGCCGGTGGCCACCATCGCTCCCAACAAGAGCGACCCGCGCCAGCCGGCCGTGCTGAAGATCGTCTCCAAATCCACCGCGCCCTGGCGGCACCAGCCCCCGCCGCCGCCGCCGCCGCCGCCGCCCGCCGAGAGGGGCCGGGGGCCGGAGGAGGACCCGCGGGAGGAGGGCAAGGCGGCGCCGGTGCAAAACGCGCTGGAGAAGCTGACGGCGGCGGTGCGCAGCATGGAGGAGCTGTACAGCTTCAACAAGCGCGAGTGGAAGCGCAAGAGCGACCCGCTGCCCATCACCGACAGCCACGTCCTCTCCCTCATCGCCAGCCAGGAGAGGGGCGCCGGCACACGGCCGACCCCCCCCGCCGCCGCCGCCGCCGCTCCCCCCGCGCCGCCGCCGGCCGATAAGACGGAGGAGCCGTCGGGCAAGGGGCCGGGCAGCGAGCGGCTGCCCCGCCGCCCCTCCAACAACGCCGCCGACAAGGTTTCGGCCAAGGCGGCCGCCTTCGAGAGCCTGGCCCGGCAGCGGCAGCGCGGCCCGCCGCCCCCCCGCGCCGAGCCCCCCCCCGCCGCCCCCCGCGCCCTCCTCACCCTCCGCGGAGCCGCCGGAGCCGGAGCCCCCGCGCCGGGCAAGCCCCCCGCCGAGGGCGGCCTGCGGGGCCAGGCGGCGCCGCGCTGCCCCCGGCCGCCCGCGGCCGGCGGCGACGGGGAGCGCGGCCCGGACTGCGGCAACTACCTGGCCCTGCCGCTGAAGGCGGCCGCCGAGCCCGGCTCCCCGCCCCCGCCGGTGCCGGCGGCGGGGGCGGCCGGCGGCGTCCGCCCCAGCCCGGTGGCGGCCGCGGCGGCGGCGGCGGCGGCGCTGTGCAACCCGCAGACCTTCGGCACCGCCAAGCGGGCCGGCAGCCCCGGACCCCCGCCCGCCGAGGAGCCCCCCCCCGCCGCCGCCGCCGCCGCCGCCGCCGCCGCCGCCCCGCCGCCCGCCGAGGGTCCGCCCGCCGCCCTCTACCGCCCGCCGCTGCCCTTCGCTGCCCTGCCCGGCGCCGCGGCGCCGCCGCCGCTGCTCTGCTTCTCGCCCTCCGTGCCCGCCGCGGCGACGGCGGCCGAGCCCTTCCCGCAGACGCAGCGCAAGGTGCTGCTGGACGTGAGCACCGGGCAGTACTACCTGGTGGACGCGCCGGTGCAGCAGCCCCTCAAGCGGCGCCTCTTCGACCCCGAGACCGGGCAGTACGTGGAGGTGCCGGTGCCCCAGCAGCCGGCCGTCGCCCCCATCCCGCTGCCCCTCTCGCCCCTGGCCCTCAACGCCGGGGCCTACGGCGCCACGTACATGCTCTACCCCGGCCTCCTGCCCGCCGCCGCCATGCTGCCTGCCGGCACCCTCCCGCGCCCGCTGTCCCACCCGGGCAGCGATGCCAGCGCCCCGGCCGAGCCCGGCAGCCCGGCGGCGGCGGCGGCGGCAGAGGCGGCCTTCGCCGAGAGCCCCTACTACGTGGCTACCGGCAAGGGCCCGCCGCCGCCGCGGCGCGGGGCGGCCGAGGCGAAGCCGGTCATCAGCATCACGGCGCCGGCCACCGGCCCGCGGATCGTCGCGCCGCCCTCCTTCGACGGCACCACCATGCGCTTCGTGGTGGAGCACCGGTGAAGAGCGCGGGTGAGTGGGCGCGGGGCCGTTAGGCCTGGCGGTCGCCAGTGACGGTTAAGGGCCGACCGAGTTGCCCGCCAAACGGGAGCTGTGCGACAGCTTCTCCTCGAGGCGGGTTAAGTAGCGGGCCCGGGGTCCGCAGGCGGGCCCTCGCCAGGACTTAAGATAGAGGCAGAAGACAGGAACGCAAAGGTTACACGCGCCCGCCGGTGCGGTTCGGTAGCTCTCAGATCAGGTAAATACCCGCTGTTATTTGGCCCGGGGGCGGTTTCACGAGAGGCACGCTATAGTCGCTCATCGCGCCGCCTGTACTTGTGCAGCCCCGTGGCTGGGGGGGACGACCCGTCTCAGTGGGGTCCCCTTGCTCCTGGGGAGGGGAGCGCGGCTGGGCACCTCCTCCGCACCCACCTTGCTAGCCTTGAAACGGACCCTCCGCCTCGGCGGCGCATCCCTCCCTTTCTCGCCTCCTCCTCCTCCTCCCAAGGGGAGGCGAGCGCCCGTCTCTCTGCCCCGAGCCCCTGTTTCGGGGTTTGTCCTCGGGAAGAGCGGGAGAGGGGTCCGATGGAGGCAAACCCTTATTTCGGGTGCCGCTTGTTAGCGGGATGAGGGAGCGGGATGCGTGGGGTAGAGCCGGGTGTGCTCCCCCAAGTGCCGCGGGGCTGCTGGCCGGGGTGCCCGCAGCTGCCTGCGCTGCAGGAGGGCTCCGGTGGAGCCCGCGGGCACCGCTACAAATCACGATTTCGCACGGCTACTCGGAGCTTGGCCCGCCGCGGTCCCACCAGTGTCTGGTTACCTAGGGCTGTAACCCAGGGCCAGCCTCCAAATCGGGGGATGCATGTGCAGGGGCATTGAGGGCCTGCTCCGGAGCAAGGAGGAGGGCACCGACTGGGCGTACGGCACGCGTCGAAGCCAGGGTGCAGGATATCTTGCGCAAAACAACCAAAGGACGATGATATTTCGTTTTAAAATACCTGGAATACTAAGAAAGTGCCTTCGGGGTGGGTGTCACTGCTCCTTTTGCCTCTTGCATTAAAACACGCGGCGCATCTTTATCAAGCGCAGTACTAGGCAGAGCTACCAAAGTCTTTGGTGGCTTACCAAAGACTCGCGGGGTTTGTTCTTGGTGTTTATCGAGAGGCAAAGAGAAACATTGGCAACAGTCAGAGGTTCGGGTTTGTCAGCGGTTTGTGCCGCGTTCTGTCAGTCGCGGGCTTGAGGGTAAATTTTTTCTTCCAGCGTTTGGCTTATCTTTTTTTTGCTTCTGTAGTTCTTCTGGTTCGCATCGTCTACTACTGCATAGTAGATTACTTGCTGAATGAAACCCTACTGAAATGATTTATACACTTACTTCTCTGCTTGTAAATATTTTATCTTCCAAGTGCCATTCTTTTATCCTGGATATAAATGAGGTTGTTTTCATTGGCCCTTATGGGGTCACTCGGGCAAAAGTACCGATTTAAGTTGAGCTCTGCTCTACTCAAGTTGCTCTTGTCGGTAAAGTCTTGACAAATGGCAAAAGGTATTTGATTTTTTTCTGTTTTGTCTATAGGCTGAATTCAGGCTGCTAGCACAAGGAAGTTGTTAGATTTCAGTTTAGGGACTTGCTGTTTTTGAGAAGGTGTGTTCTGCAGTACGTGTATTTCTATCTTACAGCAGCTATTTAAACAAAAAGCTCTAGCTTTTCTTACATCACTCTTTAAAAGTGAAACCCACCCTATTTCCTGGTGTGATTTGTCCCTTGTTTCCCTAGGGGATTATCCTCCCGTGTCATGCAGCTAGCTTGCCTAGAATGCCTGGTGTATCGGTGAGGCAGGTGACGCTCTCGGCAAATTGTTCTTTCTCGTTGGTGAAATTAATAACCGCATCGATGCTCTGCTTTTTTGTGTATGTCGGAGCTCTACCGTTGCAAGACGGGTGTGTGAAAGCTGCCCCAACAGGCGGGTGATGCAAAAACTTGCATACTCTTTACAGAAGGCCATTCAGCAGTTTGAAGACTTTCACCTTTTACCGTTAATGATGCCAAGATGCACGTTGTCTAATGCAGAGAGGGGTGCCCCCTCCCTGCCGTCCCAGACCTGCTGAGGTAGGTGTCCTGCTGCTGTTTGACAGATGCGGTGTGGTTTTTTGTTCTCGAGCTGTTCCGACAGTCAGTAAAACAAATTGTTTTAATTGCACGCTGCAAGACACGTTTAGCTTGTCATCAGACTTTGGTTATTCATAGAGATCTGAGTGGAAAACAAGGTACATGCCAGAGGGGAATCGCATCTGTAGCCTTCTTCCCATTATTCTGTTCTGTCCTTGTACCTACTCACCATTTTCATTCACCTACGTAACTTTCGTGTCCCTGTGGGTAATTTTTTCTCTTCTTCTTGCTTTTATTATCTGCTTTTTTTTTTTTTTTGTTTCCCCTTCTTTTCTTGTATCTCTTTTGCCTTTCTCTTCCTAATTAAACGCATTTCTTTGGGGTAGTATTTTTCCCCTAACCTGAACAGAAGCATAATTTGATATGAATCGGAGGGTGAACCATTGACCATTTTTTCATTCCAATTGCTTTCACATCGGATCAGGGTTTTTTTCGATTGCAGCAATGCTGTGCAGATCCTAAAATGGATTTTAAAACAGACAGATTTCATCACATGTGAGCGTGGGGTTTGAATAAAATACCATCCTTTCAGGACCCTTTTCTTTACTAGCCAAAATAAGCTGAATGAATGCTCTTTCTTTCTACTTCTGTATTTCTTTCTGCGCTGCACATGCGTCTTCCTCCCTTCTTTACTCTTATTTTTTTCATGTCTTCATTCACAAACTGTGCCACCATCTCAAGGACTGCTCCATCTTGGTGTCTGTCACCTCTTGGAGATCAGCGTGATACAGCTGACCTGAAGCTGTGGCGGTGGTCTGGTGCTCGTGGCACTGGTGGTACCGAACCCTCTGCACATCCGCTGCTCTTCCAGCACTTCTCTCTCTGGCTGGTGCTCTTTTCTGCATAATCAGTGGGATAGAATGGATCCTATCAATTTGGATTTCGGCAAAATCCAAGATGCCGTTTCTCAACAATTCTTATATTTTTGATATACAGCAAGTATTAGAGACTATTTACACGTTTCTGAGAGATAATCACGAGGTCACTTTTCTCCCTCCTCTTCTTCTCTCACAGTAGTTTGTGAGCTTTTGGCAACATAGTTCTTGCCTGCTGCACTTCTTCCTTCATATGGGGGAAAAAAAAAGGAACCTAATTTTCAGTTCTAGTGAATTTACCAATCCGCCTGCATCCGAACCTAGACAGCACCGACCTGAAGGGAGCTCATTCCCAGCCTGAAGGACTAAAAATGTGTTTTGAACTTTTGTATCTGTTCCCACATTATATTCTGGGGAGTTTCTGCATTGTGTTAGGTAAATAAATGAGAAAATAACATGTAGCAAAGTAGAAAGTAGCTGTAGTGAATTGCACTGCCAATATGAGAAGGGTATTTTTCCTTGCTCTTTCAAACATGTGCCTAAACTGAAGCCGCCTTAGAGTTACAGGAATACACGGGGCGTTTATTTTTGTGGTGAAAGTAGGCTAAGTCAAATGTGAGCAATTCTGTCACCAAAGTATGCAAATATACGTATTAGTTGTGTTTCTTCCTACCTGCCATCACAAAAATCTATGCCTGCCTTTAAAAATTAATTTTGTGTGGATAGCATATACGAAAGATTTTTTAAAGGCTCATGACTTGATATTTTTAAACTCTGTTTTAGTTGTGCCCTATTCAGCAGAATGTATAGTCTCTTAAGTCAAGAAGTCAACTTACAGTGAAATATACAGTACATAGGATTTACTTATGCTGATGCCTTCGCTGAGAATTTAGTAAAGCATCCATCCAATTTTAGTGGGAAATACAGGAGGAATATTCCAAGCACTAAAAGGGCTTCAGCATTTGATCTAGTAAATCAGTCTACAAGGGAAATAAGCATGAGCTGGTGCTCAAATCCATAGCTACTTAGGAAACATTTAAACAGTGCTTGACCTTGATACCAGTAAAAGTTAAGGGTAGGCTTAATGACTCTTCTTGCCCAGGATGCTTTCCCGAGCGAGTATTTAAGTCTTAACTCCACAAATCTTGGAGCACATGGTTACGGGTTGTTTCACTTTTGCTTACGTATGCCATGCTGGATGCTGTGTTGGTAAGTAAAGTGCTCAGGTCTTTAACTTAAGCAGGTGGATCGCTTAAATCCCGGATGGATCGCTTTGCCCTCTTTCTACCTGTGTGCGTGGAGTTCCCCAGGACCAGTCCACAGGGAACCGTGGGGTTGTAAGGCACCACACGTTTCACACCTTGAGCAGCAAAGTTCAGTTCTGCTCAAAAAAATAAGGCTGCCCAACCACTGACTGGGTTTAAAAAGTCAGGTGCTGTTGTCTGATTCTTAGCACTAGCTTAGGAAATTAGTAGCAAGAATAGCGTGGCAACGAAGGAGATACTATGCATTTCTCTGGAGTAGTAAAGATTGCTCAAAGGCTTGTGGCAGCTCTCTAACAATATACTTTTTATTAATGATGCTTTTTTTTTTTTTTTTTTTTTTTTTTTTTTTTTTTTTTTACAGGGATAAGGAAGAAGAACCATGTTCCTTTAATCTGAAAAACACTTGGTAACTCTCAACATTCATCCTAAAAACTGCTTCTACAGTTTTCTCATTTTTTTGCTTCCTCATACAAAACAAGTGTGTAAGTTCCTTGTTTTCTCCTAAATACCCCCCAGTTTTGGAGTACGCGTACATCTAATTATGCAAGCAACACTAAATTACTGCATCATTTTCTGCAAAGTTGCTTTTGTTTTGAAGCCAACCTGCAGGCTTTAGGTGTTGCCTCTGTGCTCGTGGCTAGCAGCAGCAGTGCCACTACAGCTGTTTGTGAAACGCAGGGTGTTTCGGTGTAGATCGATGCACAGCTTCGTCCAGGTCCCTGGAACGTGTTGTGATGATCCAGTGCAGCCCTGCAACTCTTTAAAAGAAACCAAAGCACTCGGCTCTCTCCCATTGCAGTAAATGAGGGTCTTCCCCGTAGGTTTTGGTGAGAATTCGCGATCAGATGTCTATTTTGTACTCTGTACTTCTGCACTTGGAATTGCAAGCGGAGAGGTCTGTAGCGTTCGGATTTTAGTGTTCATTTTTTGGCATGGTTCAAAACAGATTGTGTAAATGTCAGAAAACACATTTGATTGCTTTCAATTTTTGTTTGCTCCTCTGTACGGTGTTGAACATCACAAGCTGCCTTAGTTATGACAGTGTTTAAGTACTGGAAAGCCAGAAATTGAATGTAGTATTTTTAGATCCTGGTTCTAAAGGAGAGGACAGCATTTATTTTTCTTTGACTGCAGTCTGTTCTTCCTTAAATTGCAACAATTCTGAAAACATAATCCTAGTGATTCCCCTGTGAGAGGACCTTTTTAATGTTACAGTCCCAATAGTATGTAGTCATTTCTTTAGCTATTGTTTGGCAGGTTTATCTGAGGGCTACATCCACGCTATCTGTATTTGCTAAGAAAACATTTCTCTTTTGAACAAGAAAATATAAAATAAGATTACTCAAAATGCAGTGATATATATATATCTGTCTGTATGTCGAACTCTGCTTAAACTGATTCTTTTGTTGCCAGCAACCAGTTTGTCTCAGCAAAAGAGAATTGTTATCATGACAGTAAAACTAAATCACAGTAGCGTGTTCCCTGCCCGAAATTTTAGTTCAGCGAAGCGCTTTGGGAAGCCAATAAATGTAAGATCAAGCCTAAATTATTTAGCATAAAGCTTTCTTGACGTAACAGGTTGGAAATTTAAAATCCAAATGCAAAACCCAAAAGTCTGTACTTGAGCATTTTCCCACAGGCAGGATTTTCCTGCGCCTGTTCGCAAGACTTCCCGCTGCCAAGGAAGTTTCAGTGTTTTCTATCCTTGAAGAAAGCCCCAGGTTTTCATCTTCCTAACTCACAAGATACAGAAAACTCAGCTACAACTGTCTTTAACCATACATGTGAGATTGTATTTCAATGCAATTTACTCGTTTACAGGCACAAATTGAAAATGCCCTCAGGATGAAATGCACTGCAAGTATACAGATAGTGAGTGATTTAACATGTATCTTCTCAATTATCTTCATCGTTGTGGAAATCCAATGAAAAAATATTATTCTAACCCTTTTTAAAGAGCTTGGCATGCCCAGCTAGAGCATGTAGCATGTAAGATTAACGCCCATGCTCTTTGGTTGTACGCTCTACTGTTAAAAGCTTGAACTTCCTACCAGGATTAGGGCTGAATGCCTCTTAAAGAAAATGAATGCTTTTTCACCATTTTCATGACTGATAAGTCTGTAGACGTTTCGACTGGAGTATCGGTGTTAAACCTAACAGTACTTCGGACTGCAGGACAGTGCAGGTACCAGAGTAGATCGTCCACTGTGACATACATGTGTACGGTACGTACATTATAATACTAGCATCCGTGTTTAAAAATGTTTCTGTCCTCTCTTTTCCTATGTCGGTGCTTAGAGCGAAGTTTCACGTTGCAGTTTACAAGATACAGGTTTGCACACACAAACTCAGGGTTTATAGTTTCACCCGGTGTACTTGAAAGGAAAAAAATGTGTAGAAAACAAGTGCCCAGGATTTCAACATGTATTTGTTGGAGGAAAATTTTACAGGGTTTTTTTTAACTGCCTGTGGAGGCGAATGCAATGAAATGAGGAAATACCAGTAGCTATTTATTTTCTCAGGGGAGATTTCTTCAGTGGAATGTGTCAATCCTAATGTCAAACAGTGTTTGCTTAATTTTGTCTATTACTAAAGAGGCTCCATGTTTGCATCAAGGGGTCAGTTTTGCAAGGAGCTGAGCTTCGCAGATCCAGTCCAGCAAAGCCTTCACTTGCATCTCCAAATATCTAAGCAGATTCCATGGAACCTCGGTGGAAGCACAATCATTACTTTTTTTCACCCATCGACGTAACGCTTTGTTGAACTTGGCTCAGAGCACTGAGTGCCTTGCAGACCCGAGTCCTGGGTTCGTCACTTTATATGTATTAAACTGGAGCTCCGGGCTTGAGTCTAGCCGGACCCAGCAGATAATACAACAAAAGGTTGCCAGAAAAAAAATCCAGTAATATGGTGCTCCTCCATGAATACCCAGTGGTGAATTTCTCCAGCCGATGGGGTGATGTGTAACCACATATCTTGGATTAGAGTCAAGCCCTCCGTGTCAGGGTTCACAAGCTGCTAGTATTATATGTTTCACGGTGCAGTCATAAGTATGTTACAGCTGAAATTCACCCTGTGTGCAAAGCAGGGCAAAATCCCGTGCAGCACTCGAGTACCCTCCCAGCCCTGCCGTCAGGGTTCGGGGTCTGCAAGAGCCGGCCAGCCACTTCCGCGCGTTTTAGGTCAGGATCCAAGTAAAAGTTTGAGCGGGGCTGGAGTGATGCACGAATGTTGTTCTGGTCTTTTGCAGCAGGGTTGGCTTCACTCAGTTACATTTAATCCTTGGTGAATCACTTGGTGAATGATTTAAAATGTATTTATGGGTTGTGTGGGTTTTCTTTTTTTTTTTTTATCCCTTGTCTGCATTCAAAGCTACCTTTACTCTCTAGTGTTGATGGCCAAAGTGTCATTCCTTATGCTTACAAATTACCGGTAACTTGTGGCTACCTGAGAACACATACTTTAAAAACGCTTGTGGGTTTTTTTCCCCTTTTTCTGTTTTTGTTTTCTTTTTTTTCTCTTTTCTTTTTCCTCCCTTTTTTAAAGGGATGGGTTATCAGTGCAAAGATATTTAAAAGTGCAAATGTGAAGTAAGGATAATGATTGTTAAGAGGATGTGGGTGGTATGTCTGATGAGAGAGCAGTGGGCTATTAGGCAAAGGGGAAAATGCCGTGAACGCATTGTGTTGGTGATTGTTGCCTGTGGGGGGAAAAAAATAAAAAAAGAAGATATATAACTGGAGAAAAATGGACTCTTTGAGCTGCTCTCAACGTAGATGACACTGTGGCAAGTGCGGAGCCGAAGCCCAAAATGATCCCGCTGCAGGATGCCATGAGCCTGGGATTGAAGGACAGCGGAGTTGCTCCGAGAATTGCACTAGCAGCGTGTTGCACGTCGGGAACGCTTCAGTATGTCACGACCACGCGAGAACGGACTGTCTGAAACCACTGAGTACCAAAGTTCATAACTGAAGTGAGTTAGCATTTGTATTATGTTGGGGTTTTTTTGAATGTTATGATAAATAAAATGTATTTTTCAGTAAAAGACACACTGCAAGTAAGCCTGCAGTTCCCTGCTTGGTCATATGTTTGCGAAGTTACCTTTGCCGTTATGCAGAACAGGGGATAACAGAGGCATTACTTGGTTCAACATGTAAATGGTAATAGAAGAAAAGATTTCACTGGAGAGCAGATCCAAAACCCCGCACTCAGAGTCTCCCCGAGTTTCTCCCAGTGTTGTAAATCTCTTTCTGACTTGATCTCACCATTTATTCTGCCCTCTTAGGACAAAGGGGAAGTTGGAGGCATTGCTTCATTTGACTCTCTTTGATCCCCCCCCCCCCCCCGATATAACATAAATGAAAAAAGAACTCCCCAGTTTCAGTGGACTGACTTTGGCTGGTAGATGGGTTTGGGTATCCAAAGAACTGCGTCTTTGTCTGTTGTAATGTGTTCAGAGAGAGCAATTGGTGGGGTGAATAACTTTTTTCTGTTCATTCTCTATGTTATTTTCATTGTCCAATATCGTGATACAATCAAAAATAGGATCGCTTTATTAGTGGATAGCAGTAATGCTTGATTTATTACTAGGAAAAACCTTTTGCTGCTTTCATGTGTTCCTTCTATCCTAATGGAGATTGAGTAGCTTTCTGATGTTAAGTCCAAATGTTTAAAAAAGCACGAGTCAAACACGGAAAAAATCACAAAATGGACTTGAAAACGAAAAGATTAATTTTGCAGTTTTAAATAACTCTTTCACTTCTCAGTTTTCAGTATGTAAGGGGCACATTATAATGATCTTCCTTTTAGTCATGTGCCCTAGGTGTTTAAAGGAAAAGAGATTTCCACCTCGTTATTTATCTGCAAGTAATACAGTATGAAGACATCTACTGTGAATTTGCCGTATCATTCCAAGACAGTCTTCCTACTTTGCTGGAAGCACAAGTTTGCCGGTAAAACAGTGGTTTGGTGTTTGTGACATTCTCTCTCTGGATTCTTTGAAACGTATCCCTTAGCGTTGCATTTAGAATGGTTGTCATCAGTGATGTCACTGCCAGTTTATGGTTAGTGATTCTGATACACAGATACAAATGGATGAAGTGGCAGACCCAAAAGACTTAAGAGAGGCCTGAGAATAGATGGCGAAAGGAAGAATTGGGAAAAGGAGGAACGAACTGGGGAGAGTGCAGCCACACAGGCTTAGCTCAACAGGAGCAAGCTGGGTGACCACAGGAGATCAAAGGATGACCAAACCAGAACCAAATCAATAGTGGGTGTGTAGAGCAGAGCGAAAGGCCTTGGATCACTTTGTTCGAACTAGAGGAGTCTGAAATTGCAAAGGGACCTGGGGTTGTCAACAGGCACATGTGGGAACTGCTCCTTTACTTTTCTCCAAGGAGAACTCCTGGAGCCTGATTTCAGTGGACCCCTGTAACGAGCTCTTGACAGCACTGCTGGTTTCTCATGACAGATGGACATATTAAGCTGAAACCTCTACAAAAGAGAGGTCAAAAGTAAATACGCTGAGAGACATGAACTCTAACCTTTCCCTAAGGGGCCCAGTCTCACAGCCAGTGTTTGTCCAAACAGCAAATCGCATCATGCTAAAAGAATCCACCGAAATTGAAGTGAGAGGGTTTCTTATGATACCTTAAATTAAACTGAAAAGTCAGATGAAATATGTCTGGGGTTTTCAAGGATTGGTGGAGAAAAATCTTAGGAGTTTCTGAATAGTCTTTAAAACATCACTGGTAGGAATGACAAGACCAAAAGGTAGAAATGCAGCACTTTTTGTAAGGAGTGGGAAGAAAGCAAAATGAGAAGCAGATGCTCTCCTGATGTCAGATCTAAGCAAGCTATCCCGGATAAAAGAAAGCACTTAAAAAAAAAAAAAAAAAAGAAAAAGCACCTATTTTAGAATTGCCGTCATCTTGGATTGTTGCTATTGAGAACAAGTAACCTGCTTGCCAAATCCAAACTGTATCCCTAGTCTATCCAGCTGTTTTATTTTTGAGGGACCTATCATCTAGTTACCAAATTTGAACCTGATGCTGCAGAATAGTGCCTGCCAGCCCAGCTCTGCCACTGACCCACTTTCCGTTGACCTCTGCTGGACAAGGCACACAGTTCCAAGTTGAAAGTGTGGCTAAAAACCGTGCTCAACCAGGACTTCTGTTTATTTTGTTATTTTTGACAAATCCTCCCGTGTTCCAAGTTAAAATTGCAGCATGCATTATATGGGCTTGTAACTCCTAGAACATATGCGTGCTTAAGGACTGCAGTTCCTTCTACACAGTGTAGCCAGTCAAATTCTCTACCAGATGCTCCCAATAAGTCAGAGTTGACTTTTTAAGTTAACATGTATTCACTGGAAATCTGGGCTAAGTATTTTACAAGTTGTTGCATGTGTGTTAACCCTAGCGCCTTTCAGCAAGTATCAATTAATTTTATTAAAAGTAAAATAATTACAATTATGATCTTATTCCCACTAACAAAGGGAAAGGAAGATGCTGTCAGCGTGATTGCAGGCTGTTCTGAGATCATGCTGGTTTACACCCATGCAGCTCTGGCTGGTATCCATTATTGGTAGGAAAGAATGCATTTTACCAGCAGTTATTTATGGTCAAGTGTTACAAAAATAATGATGTTTAGTCTCCGTATCTGCTAACCTCTACTGCAGTGATGGCTTAATTCATAACCTCATGAGGAGGTCTGCCTTCCAACCATTGGTCTTTATATTTCCCTGTGCTTTCTGCACCAGAATACGTTTAGGAGTGGAGTGAGAAACTGAATCTTGAAATTCGAATATTTTTTGAAGAGAATATGAAAAATACTCTTTAAAAATTAGCACTCCTTGAAAGTTTAAGGGGAAAGTTTCAAAATCTCTTTTGCAAGTGGGTTGATTTTTGGGCTTAGCAGAATTATCATTGCACTGTTCTTTCTGTGGCTTCTGATTAGAAAGGACCGAGCATTTGTTTGTTTCTCTAAACTTCACGTATGAATGATTGTTTAATTGCTACCATTGCTGCTTATTTAAAAGTATGCATAGTAGCCACTATTAAAGACGTATGTTGCGTATTTGTGATTAATCCCCACTGATTTGATAAACGCTCATAGTGTTTGCTTTGGTTGTAACCCTAAGTGTGTTTTCACTTCAAATGCAGGCTTAAGCGATGTATTGATTTCACCTTATTTTTAGCAGATTGTCAGTTTTGTTTTTTTCCGTAGCTATGGAGCCCACGTAAGGAAGCCGTGGCCTTCCATTGCCCAGCTGTTGGTCTAAACCCCTTCTGGAATCCCCATTATGTCCAGCTGTTAGGGTCAGATAGCTTCAGAAGCGAGTGTATTGCTGCGATACCGGGGGTATCCACGAGGACACGTATCAGTTCTGAAGGAGCAGCGTGGGCCTCAGAGGCTCTGTGTGATTTAGTTTCACGGGATGTCGTCAAAGCTGTGGAAGACCCAAAATTGCCCTTACAGGCTGGTTGTCCCATTCTGAAAGACCGGTTTTCAATAGTGCAGATGGGCACACAGTTTGCCTCAACAAGCTATGCCAGGGCTTGATGAGTAAACAAAAAAGCAAAAGACACAGAACAGGATCTCCGGGAGACTTGACATTTTATATTAAACAGACCTGCACATTTCACTTGAAAGAGAAGTGCACCTGATGTTGGTGGCCAGATACTTGGCAATAGCCAGATTGTCTTTTTGGAATCTTTTTGTAATCAGAAAATATTTTATGTTACGCTTTTTTTTAAAAGCGAGCACTGATGTTACTTTTTTTTTATGTGCCAAAGGGCCCCACTGTACTGGCACACATTGAGAAGGTTCTTAATATTTGATAAATTTGAGAGGGGGTAAGCCTTGCAGTGGGATTGCTGATACCAGACACAGATTATACAGATACAAACTGCATTATCTAGAACCTTTTTATACTGATTTTGGGTTGTGAAGTCATGCGTGAGCCTGGCAGACTTGATGCAAGTTAGGACGTGGAGTCGAGGTTGTCATCTGTTGACATTTCAATTCTCTACAAGTGAAATACTGATGATGATAGCTATTGCTTTGTGCCGTCTTTGTCCACCTTCTATATTCAGGGTGTCAGATCACTGCAGGAGGAGACTGCCTCTTTCTAGGTGCGTGAATACTTAGCTCTGAACTTATTTTTGGTTTATATGACACAAATAGCAAGTAGTAATAACAAATGTAAAAGCTTGTCTTTGTTTTCAGGTCCTAAAACAGTAGCGGAGGTAGCAGACAGTGTCTACAAAATAGAGGGTGCAGACTTTGAGTGTGGATATTGAGGGGAAGAGACAGCGTTGTGGGAGCCTGCCTGAAAGAAGGAGGACTGTGTTTGGGGAGAAGGAGAGGAGGTTTGGAAGGGAGGAAGGAGAAAGAGCCCCTCACTGAGGGAGGAGGAATGCCTGGGGACGGAGCGTTGTGTAAAATCTTTGGCAGAGGAGTGAGAGGGTGTTTCAGGCTGAGGATCAGGAACAGTTTTGCTGGCAGCGCTGGCCATGTTATTTCACTGGGTGGTGCCACTGCCAGCAGCGTTGGTATCGCTTTGGCCTTAACTCACTTCTGGTAAGCGTCCACGCTGAAGAAGGGCGCCTAGGTCTTGCCTCTCCTCTGGGCAGAGGATTTGGGCAGGCACCTCCCGCATGTGGTGCATCCTGCTTGGGGTCTACACCACCTTCTGGAGATACCTCCGTCTCCTGACTAGAGGGGGAGCCCAGGACAAGTGGCTGTCCGACGTATATTACTGGTTCCTGTGTGGTGGTGGTGAATTAAATGGTTCCTCTTGCCCTTATCAACACCGTTGCCTCCCTAACGAGAGGCTTTCCCAACCCAGAAGGTAATGGGCAAAAACCAAGACTGAAAACCAAACAATTTTTTCACAGTGTATTTTTACCTGTTTTATTTGTGCTTTGACTAGAAGTGTGTCAGCATTTTCAGGAAAAACAACAAGCAGAGTGATTTTTGCAGATTTCTGTACTTTTGGTTTTTTTACAGCACAAAAGAATTTGGATATTTTTTTTTTTATTCTTGTAATACATTTTTTTCATGAAAATCTATGAGTTTTTCCTGCATGGTTTTGGTTTTTTTGAAAAACAGTTGTTCCTGGCTTTTTATTTTACTTTTTTGTGACCAGCACTCACCCACCTATATAAATTAAATCAGATGGATCATGTCAGAGATCAGTTGAGCTGGAATGAGGTATATTCTTTCTTAATCTGCACTGCTGTAAAGGTAAAATGTTGGGGTTTTTTACACAGTTCCTATGAGGACATTGCTTGAACGAGCAAGGAGGTATAAGTCATTTTAATCGGAGGACTTGTATGACTAGTGATTACTTTATTGTATTGAAATATGAGTCTAACTTACCTAGAAGAAAATGTTCTGGCTCTGCACAGGCTTTGCTGGACTGTGCATTCAAAATGGATTTCTTTCAGGACCTTTTCCTTCATCATAGTTCAGAATTGCCTTAGTAGGTGCTCATTTTTTTAAATACACTTGCCTTGATTACACACAGGGACACAGATTTTCAGGAGGCAACCTTGAAGGGCAACCACTATTGGCTTAATTCTGCTCCTGGTGATAACTACAGAAATTATAGCATTGATTTCAATGGGAACAGAATTAAGGCAACCGTGTGGAACTGTCACCCCACATTTTTAATCAATTCAACTATAGCAGTTAATAAAAAAAACCCCAAAAGATAAATAATAATAATAATAATAATCAAGCTCTGACTGCTTAAAAAAAAAGGGAAAGCCCTTTAAAATCATGTAAAAGAAAACCTGCTTTTTTGTAAACAGGCAATACTAAGTAAGCAGGAATTCATGGTCCCATTTGGATGTGAATTGTACTTGAATATTTGAAGGAGGATTGGTCATAGGCCTAAAACACCTAAATACTTTAAAATATATTCATAAATAATCATTCTTTATACATCATAATTGTTCTTACTGCATGTCAAAAACATGGACTTCGGTATTCCCCAAGAAAGAAAAATGAGGGATTGTTTTTGCTTTTGGCACAAAAAAGTAAAAATAAAGAACTAGCACCACCCTTGAGGGAGTGCATGGAATACTACCAAATTGGTCTTTATTTGCCTTAGCTTTTTTTTTACAAAAGTCTTAAATATAGGTTAATATGTAAACACTGTGCACGCACTGCGAGTTTGATCCTGGCCTGTTGAAATCAATGGCAAATTTCCCATTAACTGCAGTAGTGCAAGATCAAGCTCCGAGTTAGTTCGGTACGTACAAGCCTAAGTCATTGAGGGAGCCATGGATTCAGGAAAGCAAAAGCTCAGGTGCTCGTTTCAAAACCAGCTGCTGGAGGAATCAGACACCGCGCCGAAAACCTTCCTGCACATGTTGGAATTCTCTTGATGGAGAGGGTATTCATTACCTGCCAACAGTTCTGCTTTCCCTCTCCTTGCAACGTACCGTCTGCCACATGGTAGACTTTCGTACTTCGTCACGTAACGCCTGTAAAGACACAGCACGGTGGTCTGGCATTAGCAAATTTATACAAAAGCTGTACCCTGTAGGTGAGGCTAGAGAGAAACACTTTACATACAGATGAGATTACACTTCCACAATGTGTAGATATAATCAGAAGATGGTTTAGTATCTGCAGAATAACACATACTGCTTTTTTTAGGATTTCCTGGAGATCCTCAAGTCCTTTAACTTCTTTCAGGCTTAGCATCTTTTGGATCAGAAAAGCCCAAATGGAAATCTGGCACAGGCTTTGCGAATGTTATCACCCTTAGGGATTAGGAGGGAGTAGTAAGCCCAGCTTCTCACATGGCAATGCAATTACTACTCTTTGGCTACTGGAAAGCGTCTTTTTTTTTACCTTATTGTGCAGTTGTTTAGCTTTCAGGAAAGTTGGTGCCTTAATAAAATATGATAGAACTCAACGGTTTCAAGAGCTTAACACACCAGGTACTTTTGTTGACACTAGTAAATAGCAGATGATGAAGAAAACTTTCCGCTTCAGCTAGTTAATGGCTATGCAGTTCCTCTCTCAACAGTGTAATACAGAACTACTGCTGGCAGACTTTCAGGTCACCATCAGAACTGGCTGTATGCAAGGGGACCAGTGTCCTTCCACTTGAGTTAGTTTACTTGCAAAACCAAATTAGAAAATTGGACTGAAGTGCACATTCAGAGCAAGTCGTGATCTTCAAAAAGGTCCTTTCTGAAGCTTAGGGGTGAGGGACATGGAAGAATGGGTTAGCAGAGAGGCTGGTGTGTGTAACAGCCTACATGGCACCTGATGGTGTTAGGCTGAAATTTGGCCTTTGTTGTTCATCTCTCGTGGCTGCGAACACCAAAAGTTCCAGATTCAGCAGCTGGCTGGAAGGATGCCTCAGAAATTGTGTGCTCTTAGTTCTTACCTGAACGGAGACTCGACTCTGTCCATCTGCATACAGACTAAAAATGGGTACTGTGAAAACTGCACCGTGGAGATGAAGTCTAATGTTGTTTCTGCTTCCAAAGTGGTTTCCATACCAGTTTTTACAAAGAAGGAATCCACCTCAGTGTTACCGGCTATAAACATGGCTACCCTGCAAATAAATTCAGGCATTACAATTAATTCAAAACACATTAAGAAAAAGAAAACTAAATTGCAAACAGTCCTACTATCGATACATAAAAACTGCCCTCAAAGGAGCCTGTTCTTCAGGTAACGGTATATAAATTCAGATGAGACCAGTAGGAACTGGTATTACCCACGTGGAAAGGAAAAGAGAAGTACAAATGTTCTCCCATGCACGTAACTGTTGTTTAATTTTAGCTGCAAGGTCTTTTTACATTTAAATTCTCATTGGGACTACCGGGGCTCAGGATCCTGAGCTCTCTACAGCTATAGCGCGTGCTGGGAGTATCTCACCGGTTCTTGACGTTGGTTTTGGATTCCCTGTACCACAGGCTGAACTCCATCCCTCCCGAGATGTCGATGGCCAGGCCACCCAGGAACTCCGCGCTGGCCCTCGGCCCGGACTGCAGCTGAATCTCCTAGAGCCGTCAGAAAGCACAGGTAGATCCCCGTTACCGACTGCAGACCTCCGTGGTTTCCTTACTCCCTCTTGTACTGGGTGGCCAAGCCCATAAGCTAAGGCGCCTTAATTGCCGCTGTGAATTTGCATTTAATGCATTTTCCATCAAACATTAAGCGTGCTCATGGCTTCTTGAAACCTCTGTGGCTGGACTGGAAACGCATCACGTGGAGTCCGTTTCGGAAGTGATAATATAGCTCAGGGTCATGGCAGCTCATTACTTTTAAGTTTTGACACACAGCCAAGATTTTAAGGTTCACTCAGCTTGCCAATCCAACTCACTTTATATAGTTGTCCTGCTTCCCTAAGAACTGGTGGATTAATTCACTGTTTTAAAGGAACCATTAATTTGGGAAAAGTTTATTTTGATCATATCCCTTGTGTCCAGGACACTTCTTCCTCTCTCCCAGCTGGTTTTCTCCCTCCTCCTGGGTTTCTGTGCCTGCAGTATTCTCAGCACCTGTAATGCTGCAGCCATTTGTAGGGCATGTGAATACCGCATTCCCCCCCCCCCCCCCCCCGTGCTTTTTGATGTCCAGGGACCTTAAAAGTCTCTCTTCTCTTCCTGTCTATTCAGTAGCCCAGTGGTTCCAGCTAGTTTTGTCTCAAGATTTAAGAAAGAAGCAAGCGGAGACAGTCTAGCTTCCTAATCCCTATAGCAAGGAGCAACATTTGGGGAGGTTTTTATTCAGAGCATTAAAGTTTTCCTGCTGTAATCGAGGACTTGTATAATTATGGTGGCTGTATATGGTTACATCACCTTTTAGGGTAAACAAACAATCTCTGAAACAATCTCCTTGGCAGAACCAACTTGGCAGTCAGTTGCTGCTGAAGTGGGTGTGAGATTTAACGTAAGAATGCAGCGGGCTGGCTGTGGCTTATAAATCCAGCACACCCCCAGCAAATGCGGTCATATTGTGCTCTGATTTCTTATTTTCCCCAAGTAAAAATCATGGGTTGGAATTGTGGTCTGGAATTGGAAATCTGAAATCAACGGGAGTTTTTCTACTGACTGCAATGGGGCAAGGAATACTTACCTTGTTGGTCTGTTTAGGTGTGGAGATAAAGCTTGTTTTACTTTATTTTACTATGCTTTTAATTGGGACCGAATTGGTGGGTAGCTGTTAATGAGCAAGGAGGTAACAGTATACGTTCTGGCAGAGACATGTACACACAACCAGTGGGGCAGATATTTTTAGATGCATTGTCAAATTACACCTAATAATATTAGAGTAGGCTTGGTTTGCAATGGCTGCACAGTTTAAGGATTTAAAGGCTACCTAGAATTAAGTCAGGTTTGTCACTGACACCTGCAGAGAAGCTAAGGAGCACTTGTGTTTTACTAGCTCATCTATTTCCTTATTTAGAACTCAGTCCTGTACTTCGCCTCATGTGCAAATCCGATCTAGGCTGATGGTAGATGTAAATCACAGGGACCCAGCCTCCTCAGGAGCAGTATTTTCCTTTCCCTTCCTATTTTAAGCTTTGTGTGTCATTTGCAGTGGAAAATGTGATCCGAAAGATCAGAATCGGTAGTTTGTTACTGTTTAAAATGCTGAAGCGTGCTATGTTTCAATAAAAAAATAGTTTCTTTATGTGTTGCACTGACAGTGCTACTGTAATGCAATGCAGAGACGGCTGAAACAGGCACTTCTTTGGGAACTGGCTATCTTCCACTGGGGTCTGGCTTTCATATGGTTTCTCTGACCTATTAATACAGTATTTAATTTCTCTGTGCTTCTGGCAGGTGTGTTGCCTAGGAGAAATATTAACACTACTGAACTTTAACGTAGGTGACTTAGGAGTCTCAAAAAAAGTTTTATCAGAGCTGTTTATTTTATAGAGGAAATTATAACTCCTGAATGGTTATTCTTAGCCCTCAGACGACGCTCTGAGAACTGGCAATGGCTGTAAAATACACTCTGATTTCAGTTTGTGGAGTTATGTAAGAAAAGATACTACAGATGGTGGGTGGGAGTGTAAGCTTTAGAAGCAATATTATTAACTTGGAAATCACCTCTCCAAAATGTGCCTATTGTGATTACTGCAGTTGTAAAGTTAATGAAAGGAAGCTATTTGCCGGGGGGGCAGTTATTTGGTAGATTTGACAGCACTTTGAGTACAACTCAGTTTTGGTCTTTCTGTGCAAAATGATTCTTATAAACAGCAATAGGGGAGCAGAACTTTTCTAATATTTAAAAATCACTTTTCTCAAAATCAGGCTGCGCCAATCCAAAAATTGCAACCCAAATATTACATACGTTCTTTCCTGACAATTCAGTTGCCCCATTTTTAGGTTCCAGTCTTGGCTTCCAAGCCGTCCTTTTGATGTTCAATCTCAACTGCCCTGTCTGTATCTTACGTTTGGTTTCCGCCTGTTCTGAAATCACGCTGTGACCGGCTGCGGCACACTGAGTTTTGGTATCATAGAACGGGCACTGTTTCCCATGCCTGGTTTCCTTCTTTGAAGGAAGATAAATCCACATTTGGCTTGGCTGTCTACAGTCTGAATTTGTAAAGGGGCTTATGTTCTGGGCAAGGCCTGTCCATGCTGGCCAGGGAAAGTGGAGGTAGTACTCAACTATCAGGAAGCTAGATTAATTACGGCTCTCATGCACTGTTTTTCCTCAGTTCCAGTGTTATGCCATTCACACTTCCATTCTGACAAGTGTTTTCTGGTACAGTTGTAATCACAGTTCAGGGACTTGACAGGTGAAAGCATTTCTAATGAAGCTTAACTGGGTTACGTGGAAGTGCCCAAACCATATTGATGTTGCTGTTGACGTGGAACGTAGCTGTAAAACCATTCTTAGAAAGGTGTGTTGTGTTTAAAACACAGCTCAGCCTGCGTTCAACAGTGCTTTAAACAATTTTTGCCTTTGTGGGGTGTAGAGGTAAGAACAAGTGCCTTTTTGGTTGTGAACACACGCTTTTGCTTGTGCCCACTGCTGGAGTCCCAAAGAGCTTAGACAGCAACTGTGCTAGTGGCAACCCAAGAGAGAAAGCAGAGAGGGATCCTATCTCATCACACTGCTGCTCAGGCTTCCAGAGTCAGTGACTGACCGAAAATGTGATACCCTGATGGTGTTAAAAAGGGCATGCAGTCCCAGCCCTGCTGTGCCCCAGACTTTTGTGAGGTTCTCCAAAGTCGAGGAGTGGAGAATCTGCTGGCTGGCAGAGCTCTCAGGGTGCCTGGCCAGCTGATTCAGCCAGGGTATGTATGGAGCTTGGTGCATGCACAGCAGTTGGAAATATTTTAGTTCTGTAAACACCATGCTCGTATGCTCAGGACTGGACATGATTATCTTTCTCACCTCTGCAGTCTGTTTGTTAAATAGGTCATGGTAAAGTTTTTGCCCATAATCTGCGTGTGAACTGTAAAGCATTGCTGGAATGAGCTTTAGTTAGCCAATTTGTGCACTACATGGGAAGCCCTCTAGACTTATAATACCATTATAAAGGGGCTGAGCTGGGTTCAGGATGGGGACAGCTGTCATGTGCAGGGGAGGGGTTCTGTGTAATTTTTGATCAGAGTGGATTTTCTCATCATCTGCTTTTGGCATTTTCTTTTCCCAAGAATTAAAGGGGACAAGTAAAAAGTAAAGTTTGAGCCTCCAGATGTTTCATGTGCTGAGTGCTGCTGTTAAATCCACAGGTTCTAAGGAGATCCCTGCTTGGGAAGAACAAAAATATCAAGGCAAATGCTGGCCCTGCACTTTCAGAGAGATGTCTAGATTTTCAGTTCTCCAGTAATACATTATGTAGCTGGTTATATTTGTACATGAGTCTAATTTGAGCATAAAATTAACAGAGCATTTGGGGTTACAGTTGCATAAAAACTGTGTAATCCTCATTTTAATTCCTCATTTTTGCCTAGCAATAAGCATTTGAAATTTGGACATCTTAGCATTGTTCTTTGAAGGCTAGTTCTCTGGGAAAGTTTGAGTACCAGTGATTCATTCATTCAGAACCTGCCAGTTATTGCCTAATTGGATGTAAGGTCTCTGGACAACTTCTGAAGAGGAAAACTTAGGTGGTCACATGGGACAATACTGTATTACAAGAAACTGTGGGAGGGGAGGCCGTAGCTGATAGCAATATGAGTTTTCTACAGGAAACTCAGTTGGATTTGCTATTATTCAGTGTTACTTTGCTTTCTAGAATGATATGTGTTCTCACCTTTGTTCTCGATTGCTTTTCAAGTAATTTCATTCTGTTTTTTAATACCTACTACTTTTCTATTGCTCCCATAGTAAGAGAAGCCTGTGTAACATTGATCAGGTTTATCAGCATTGAATAGAAAGAAAAAAAGGTCCGACATAACGGTGTGGGGGAGGGAGCATCTGTGCTTAAGAGACAGAAAAAGAAGCAAACAGTGTGCTATTAGTACCTGTGAGTAATCTGTCAGGAGGATAAGTCCTTTCACCACATTAATGGGATCTCCAGTTGCTGAGAGCATTTTAGACATTAAATCACCGTACCCCTGGAAAAATGTAACTGGCCTGAGTTGGACATCGAACAGAATGGCTGACATGCCAGCAAAGGAGTCCAGGTTTTCCTCGCCTTCATCAGGAGTTGCAGCTATTATGGACTCCAGACCTTGAGCTTCAATCACCACCTAAGAAGCAACAGTGACACAGAATCAATGAAAAAACTCTGCCTGGCCTAGGCTGTTAACAACTCTACACATTTTCTTAATGTCTAAGAGCCTAACTCTAATTTATGTAGTTGTAGATGAAAAAGTATGGGGTTAAGGGAGCTAGGTAGAGCAGCTACAAAAATGGAAGATAAAATAATCTCATGGCATGTATTTTCCCTTTAGATGCAGGCAGAATTTGCCCACATGCAGATCACAGCCCCGAGCCTACGTTTCTTTGAAACACATTTGCCTTTATTCACACAGCTATTTTCCAAAGATAGTTGGGAGGAAAGCCCAAAGGTGTTCCACTGCACAATTTTTGTCCTGCAGAAATTCAGGAGGATTATAATATTGAAGGTACTTGCCAATGTTAAGAAAAGTCCAAAACTGAGGCATCTCATTTAAATCTCTTTGATTCGTACATTTGATCTACTCCTTGTATTTCCATTCTGTGTTAAACCCGAAACACGGGACTTGGTTTTACAAACTCGCAAAGCTTTTACTGATTATATCAGATAAACAGTGTAGGCTTTAACCAAAACCAGAACTTGATATATGATACAGAGCAAAACACCTGTCTTTTTGGTTAGGGCAAACAAGTGCCTCATTGGCTGTTGTGAGTTTCTTTTCCCCCTGTTACTGGCTTGTTCTCTGCCCAGTGCAGCAAACCTCACAGACTTCAGCTAAATCGATTTAGAAGCTGTAAGAAGAGGACAACCTACTGGCTTCGTTTTTATGTACAGTGTGGCAGTTACCTGGCTGGCATGAAGTTCAGCATTTCTGTTGAAAATATGAATGTTCATGTTACTTCTCCTTAAAATGCCAGAGCCTGAATAGAGGATGTCAAGGCTGTATGTGGATGATACATCAGGACCACCTTAATTAAAAAAGAAAGAAGGTACCTGTGACTAAACTAGTGGATTAATCAAATGTTCGGGAATACAAACAGGGTTAAAAGGCAGTTTCATGGTTACATACGTGTAATATAGCCAGAGTAGGCAGAGGAAGAGCCCATCTTGGAGAAGCGATCATAGTTATGAGCACGCATGTCCTTCAGAACTTGCCGAACTGTTTTGCTGTAGTATTTCAAAACAAACAAACAAACAAAACCACAGAGACACAAAAATGTTACAGTACCAAATGTATTACTGTTCTGTAGAAATATCAAATTTGAGAGAGGGTGAATTTCTCTGTAGGAAAGAGGGTCTTCAAAACCCTCACATTTTCCCACTAAAAATCTGCCCTAACCCAGAGTCTCTTTTCCAATTTCAGCTACTTCCTGCAGCCATAGGTAGAGAGGCAAGCAAAGCTCTTGCTTGAAAATTAATGTTGTTGAGAAGAAGAGATATTTTGATTATTTTCATTCTAGTGCTGCGATGTTTGCAATTTTTCTGGTTCACTGGCTCTTAAAATATAAAAGCAAGTGCCTCACCAAGAGAATTAAGACCAACAGATGTCATTTCTTACAGTAATGCAAGTTAGATGCCTAATTCTTATTTGTACCTCTGAAAATGTGAATAGCTATTAAATGACTGTCATTGAAATGCAGAGATTTATTCTGAAATATCAGTGACACAAAAGTGACACAAAAATTAGGTGTCCTTTTATACTCTCCTTAAATTTGACAGTAGTAATTCATGAGAACCTGTGTGTTCTTTGGGTTTCTGCAAAGAAGTAAGGATGAGTTGTATTTATTTATGCTGAACTTAATGTACCTTGAAGGCATTTCAAAGTGAAGTATATCTTGGATCATGGAGAGCATGTACTTGTTCATTTCCAGAGGCAGTTCACCAATGGAGAGCAGGATGTTTTTCACTTCCATGTAGGATGGGTTACTGTTTAAGATGATAGCAGCTGCAGTGGTTCGCACCGTCTTTTCGTGGACTTTACGATTCTGGTGGTATATCCTGTTCATTGTTTCCTTCACCTGGTCAGGAAACAGATTATTCAGTCAGTGCTCACAGATGACTGGGCAAAGTACAGGTTGGAATCTCATTTATAATATCAGCTTAAGCTAGCTCCATAGCTAAGGCTAATACATAAGGATGTATTTTCAGCACCCTGTTTTTCATGGTCCTTTTGGAATGTACAAGACATGTATAGCTCAGCGACCACACGGGCAAGTGGGGCATCTGTTATGTTCTCTCAGCCACAGTCCAAATACAGCCTTCCACACTGATTTTCACAGCGGGGCTGTAAATAAGTAGGAGCACTAAGATCAAAATACTGTGGTGGTAGTTGTAAGATCAAGAGAGAGATTTGCTTGACTACTAAAAGAATATGTACTTCAAAAAAATCAAGAATCTTGCGATTTTAATTTTCTAGAGAGTGCCTGTGGTGGCCTCATGTCCCTGAGCAGGTTGTGACCCATCTTTGTTACAGGTAAGTCCGTGGAGAGACGTGTAGCCCCACTGACAGAACGGCCTCCAGCGTGTTCACTGCAGAGCAGCACCCTGACAGCCTCAGTCACCGCTGTCAGCCGTAGGTATGAAATGGGATGCAGCAGAAGCAGGGCTTCTGCTATTTTGTATGTCGTCTCTTATTCTTGGAGGCTGCAAGGTAAGATGCAGCTCTTTTACCCTCCTCTTACTTCATGCATTCTCCCTGGCTGTGTGAAAGCACAAGAAAGAACAGGGGTTAGCAGGTGCCCAAGTGTTCCTAGTGTCTCCTGTACGTCACAGACAAAGCAGTGCTCTTGAGAAGGGAGCCCAGTTTTCCCTGCAGCCTGTCTGCCACGTTCAATGGCTGTGTGTGACTCTGGAACCAAAGGCTGACTAGCATTGGCAGACTGGGAGCTGGGATTTGGCAAGCAGGAATGTACAGTTTTCTGGCTGGAACCGAAGTGTATATCATAATTTCCCGGAGGTAAAAAAACCGTATGTGGGGCATCTTTAAAAAGAGTGGGACTGACAGATGAACTCTGTTAATCTTTATTTTTAATACAGTCTCTTGCACGTCTTTTCTTGGACGTATATTTTCTTACCTCTTTGGTGAGAAAAGAAGGATCATATCTCTGCAAGGCAGTGGCAGCAAGATTGCTGATGGGCCCTTCTTCTGACTCGGCGTACTTCAGAAGCAGTGGAATTGCTTCAGGAAGGAGTGCATTCTTCAGTGCCAGCAGGTACATCCTCACATTGTCATCTTTCTTAGCCTTCTCGAGTCGACTTAGAATCAGCCTTTTGGCTTCCACGACAGCCTAAAGAAAATCAACAGAATGTTTAAATGGTGATCATAAATCTACCTTTTTCCCTTGCAGAAGTAGGAGGGGTAGGGCTGGGTTCTAGCTTGTTATCATTTCAAAGCATCATTGCACAGGGTTAGCAAAGGTGTCATTTGTAAACTGTATGTCGATGGCTTCCTTCAAGCATAACCAAAGTGGCTATAGCCACAGGGACACCTGGTCCATAGCTTGATCATTTGCTGGCTGCCCCTGCCCTGATTCAGGGACTTCACAGGTCTTACTTGTGGGCCAACATGTTCCCACAAAAAAAGGCAAGGGAACTGTTCTTTAGTGCTTCATAACTTAATGTTATAACAGTGCTTGGCAATTAACAGGGGAAGGAAAAAGGGATTCCTAAGGGCTGTTCGGGTGCTCTGTGTCTTCTCAGCAGTGTGCTGCAATCCCGAACAGCAGAGATCCAGCAGGCAGCAGTGCCTTGTCTGATCATCCTCATCCTCTGTCACCAGCATCTACTCAGTCCATAGTCAAGGTGATAGCCTTCCTCCTGGGTTGTTCTATGCATGTTTGGGGCAGAGTTGAGTACTTGAACAAAGGAATTTTCTTCACAGAGCTGAAATAACCTAAGGTGATTGCAAATATTAAATAGATCCTGAGTTTGCCAGTGTTTCTCTGAGGACATAAAAAGCTTTTCGACAAGGGACCACAAGTACTGCTTCTGCTGACAGATTAGGCAGTGAGAAAAAGTTCTGTCAAACAAGGGCAAACTGGGACAAATCCACAGAAATGGGAAGAGACCAGATTAAAGCCTAAAGCTGACAAAGTAGGTATCATTATTAAAAAAAAAAAAAAAATAATAAAAGGAAAAAAAAAAGTCCTCTATCTATTAAACGTAGGAGTTTATGGGCTTATTTTTCCCCCTGTCTCTCATGCTCTCCCAGTAACATCAGCAGGGATCATTCACATGTGTTGCAGACCAGAATTTGGCCAGAAGTGAACAGCAGATACTCACTGGAAGCTTGCAGTCTTCTTTCTCACACAGCTTTCTGATCAGCGCTCCCATGACAATGACAAGAGTTTCTCTGATTTCTTCATTTGCGATATCACCCTTGAACTTAGCCTGTTACGCAAAAGCAATGCTGTTAGTCTCTCTGTGTAAATATGATGAACCACAGTCTGTAGTGGGCTGAATACCCTCCCTCATTTCACGTGAACATTAGTGCAATGCGAAGGCAGTGATGACCACAACGGCCTGGGCTCAGGCTAAGCAGAGCACTGCTCTGTCATTACATATAATAACTGACTGCCATTTTCCCCTTGAGTTACATTCAGTGTCTCAAATAGTAGATTCATTCTGAAGCTATGTTTAAAAAAAAAAGAAAAAAAGTATTAAATGGTTACAGGACTTTGATAAAGCAACAATCAAAGAACCCTCAAGTTGTTTTGCTAACACTCAGTATTATGTTACTTTTCCAAGTAGTAGATATTGATAACATTTTACAAAGTAAATAGACTTTCAGTCTGGACCTATGAATTTTTGTTGTTTCCAGGCTCTATGATACTGGCACACTTAAAGGACACCCTGGAAGGGATAAAGAAAGGAAAATTGGAAACAGCAACAGGCATTTCTTCTTCCCTTCCCCTTTGACAGGAACAATGCTCAAGAGTATTTACTCCATTGTATTTGTTTTGTCCTTTGACTTACAGTTAAAGATTTCAGGAACATTTCACTGGGGTGAGAAGCAAATCCACAGGCATACAGGAATCTCTCCTGCAGGGTAGAAGTGCTTGCATCCTTAAAGTCAAGAAACTCCAGTATGGCCTCCAGTGATGCTGGGGTCTGAGCAGAGGTTACGGCATCCACTACCTGAGGACTATGAAGAAGTGGAAATGAACATATCATTGTAATGATCTAGAAAATACTGAAAAGACTTTGCTGCTTATAGAAGGAAAGAAGCTCATGTACCTTCATTGCAGGTAAGAGACAGAATTTTTACTCTTATTGGAAAAAACTGTGTCTCTGAATTCTTTGGCCTCAAAATGGTAGATGAACTCCAGAAATTATTCATATCCATGGATAATAATATTTGAATTTATGCAAATATGGGACCAAAAAAGTCTTAAAAACCAGAACTATCCAAAGCGTCTCAAAGTTTACAGGACAAGGTTGTAAATGGAAAAAAGTGGTTTATTTCTAAAAACACAATGGCAGCTACGCTACCTGAGTTACTCTCAGGTTTATCTCTATTGTTAACAACTGTTATAATTTGTTTGAAAGATCCTGGCTGCATGGTGGGACTCGGAAATGCTTTCCAACTCCCAAGTTTAAGTGTGCCTGCTGTTCACACCCAAACTCTAATAATAGGACAATATCCAGGCATGAAACATCTCCTTCTTTGCTGTATTTCCTTTCGAAGGAAACAAATGGGGAAGTCAAGAACAAGTTATGGAGTTTTTCAGAACAAGCAGTCGGGATGAGAAGCTTTGGGTAAGCTACAAAGTATTTTTGCCTTGCATTGTAGATACAATCCTGGTAGCTGAACAGTGTGCTGCAAATATATTATACTACAAGAACAAACAAGCTTTTAAAAAAAAGTCCTTTTCCTGCAGGCAGTACTGAATACTGGTTTTGCATTGCTAGGGCATCACCAGTAGAACTGAATCTGTTTGCAAGCAATTTGCCAGTCTGCAGTTTTAAGTAACTTAAACCTTTTGAAAGCTTTTTCATGATGACTTACAGAAGTTCTTTATTTTCACTTCTAATAATCTGCAGTATCTCCTCTTTTGTAGCTTTTCTGATGTTCTGAATGAAGGACAAAAAGCTTCTCGCTGCTTCAGCTTTGGAAAGTTTTTCAGGATACATATGTTCTCTGATGCTCTGCCAGTGTTCAGAAAGCTGCAGAATAATTCATGTTATGTCAAATATCTCAGATTGTGGTTTCAGTTCTCAAAATCAGACTTACTAAATGCAGATATGTGGGCCAGCTATTGCTCAAATTAGCTGAAATCCAATAGATTGCTGATCCTTTAGCTAAGTATTATTTAATTGATGATACCCCAGCACAAATATCTTTGAAACCTTTCCTTAGCTCTCTTCCAACACTTTAGTATTTTCTGATAATGTACATTGCCTTAAATACAATCTATTTTGGAACAAAACATGTTTATTTATACTGTAACTGGAATAAGGTGAATTCTCTTCTCTTGCAAATTTGCCGTGCTTTCTGGTGAATACAGTGTTTGCCTTCTGTTTCCATTTTCTCCTAAGTCAGTTTTTTTTTTTAAGTGAGAGATCCCCAATTCACAAGTTAATCATATTTTCTTAGAAGATGGTATTTTTGTAAGTGGTTAGTGTGGAACAGGAGTAAATGTCCCATAATTAATTCCTCATTCATAAACCTGCATAAATGGGGAGGGATTTGTGGTTATTGTACAAAATGTCAGGTAAGATGGTATTAGAATAGGTATTGGCTTCTTCATATGTTGTTGCTGTATTTATTCGATCCACCACATTTTTTACCTGAATGAGCTAACGTGGTACCACAGCACCTATATCTGTCCTTCCAGATAAAATCCCATAAGAAACTGGTGCAGGTATTTTGACCTTTCCTCTCTCACTTGCCTTTGCCTCTGTTATCTCAAATTATCGAGAACATTCCTTGGTGAAAACTCAGCTGTTCTTTGCAGCAGTGTTTACTGCAGTTTTCCCAAGTGGGAAATAACACTAGCACCCATTTGACCTTTACTAAAACACTTCCCCTCTTCATGGGTTTTGTATTAGGCGATAACACTCAAACCTGCCGGCAAATAGAAGTATCATTCAGCAGTACAGAGTGCAACTTCCATCAACTGTAACAAACAATAATTAGGCAACAATGATTGAGACATAGGATATTTCCTGAGGATTAATGACCAGCTGGGAGGAGCTCGTGTTCTGAGGCACAGATGGGTCTATTAACCTCAACTGGTGATTAGTGCTTAGCACCAAGGTCAGTGTGGCTATTATAAGCTGAAATTGGATAAACATATGGGGCACCTTCTATTCCCCGTATTGAAGTTGCACCATAGCCTGGCAAAAATCTCTAACCTCATTAAGTCTGTATTTTCTCCTGCGCAGAGCCCAGCTGCGTGGGCTGCTCTTAGTCAGCTCAGCCTATACCTTAGAGACAAGCAAGACGGGAGATGTGAGATGGAGCCATCTCAAGCAAAAAAGAGCGGAGACCAAGTCTTCCTCTTTGGGGAGGTGCTTTAACCACACAACTGCTACAAGGAGCAGCTGCTTTCTCCTGCAGTGACCAGGACTTTCAAAAACAGCACTCACAATTGACTTCTGCGAGGGGCCTCGTTCTCCTGATGTGAATGTCAGGCAGTTTGGATTGAATACCCCAAGGATTCAGGCACAGATGCATGGACTTCCACATGGCAACTCAGCCAAGCTCAGACATGAATCTCTGCCTCTCTGACAGAGAGATCAGACCAGAGGTCTTGTGGGCACTCTAGGAAAACTCAAGCCAAACCAAGAGGTCCTAAACTGAGCAGGAGTTGGTTTTGAATGTCAGTGCCTGACAGCTGTTTTACCAACCTACAAAGGTTGGCTGCACAAGACAGACCAAACCCACCTCAATTTCAGAAGGGGCAAGCATCCGTTCCTGTAGGAACCATGAGCATAAAAAAAAGTAAGAACCACGAGCTCTTCTGAAAAAAGCATGCTTTATGATG
This sequence comes from Astur gentilis, assembly GCF_929443795.1. Lineage (NCBI taxonomy): Eukaryota > Metazoa > Chordata > Aves > Accipitriformes > Accipitridae > Astur > Astur gentilis. Next base: position 35,484,261 of record NC_064891.1, read on the forward strand.
TCTAAACATAGAAATCTAGGCCTAAATTTAAATGTAAATGTTGGCCATAACCTCACAGAAGCTAGTGCTGCCATCTGTGAAGTGGGGATAGTCATGGTTATTTTACCAAATTCATAAAGATAGATATAAGACCTGTTATGATTTTAAAAGGATTTTGAAAACATAAAACTGTCGGGCATACCATGTCAGCATGGCATTAATGTATACTATGATATATAAGTACCAAATGTTATGTTGCTGCTTTGGATACAGTGTTCTGTTTATAGACCCCATCTTTTCATAGCAGTTACTGTAAAATACAGTGGGAAAGCAGGACTTCATTCTCATCGTGCCATTAGGTTTATCATGACATAGCTCAGTCCCCAGGCAGTGCTCTGGAATTATACCCTATGTTTGTTCTCTTGGTCTGGAAATTATAACTATTATGATAAACTCGGTTCCAAGTGACAAACTGGTCAGCACAAACCCCAATTTGCAGAGTCAGGGAAAAAGCACCTGTCCCTGCTCTGTTTGGGATCCCTTGACGTTCCCTGCTCAGAACTGCTCCAACACGCATGCAGCATCATTTCTGTTTCATTTCCCGCAACATATTTCTTTATCTTCTCTGCAGCTCAACAAGCATTAGGCAAGATAAATTATTACAGTGCAATGCTACTTCCAAATAACTAGCACAGGTTCCAATATACTAAGGTATTTGTGCTCATAAGAAGTATCTCTGGAGGATTAAAATTATGTGTGCTGAATAGAAGCCTTACCTTGCTTATCAAAAACTGACAGAGAATAATAATCTTGAAAAGAATGTTCCTATTCACTGCTAAATTCATTCCACAATGGTAATAGCATTAAAACTGTTTGCTAACAATCACCGTAGAAATTTATATTAGTTTATGATGAATAGCATCAGTAAAACAAAGGATGATGCATGTAGGGTACCAGGATCTTAGTAGTCTTTAGATGTCTTAAATATAAAAAAACTAGGTAATTTTTTATTTCCAGGGCAAAAATGAGAACAGTACTAGACTTGCCAAGAATACTAAAGCCCCATTTTACACTTATAAAATAGCTATAAAGTCTTTTAAATAAAAGGCTTCCCTTCAGGGTCAGGCAGAAAGAAGAGGCTAGATGTATTACCAACAAATGGTTAGCCTGCCGAAGGAACGGCTAACTACCTGCAATTTCTAGGAGCAGTTCAGCACCTTCATGACAGAATTGTTTATAAACACTGGCCAACCATCTTAAAAGTAATTTCCCACTCCATTACCCAGAGGAAATACGCTTCTGCCAACTCAACGTTGGCAAAGATGAAATAAAACAAAAGGGTGTTGTATTTTCTACTGGTCTTGAGAAATACTGCACTCAATCTCTGAAAGAGACCAAAAAGGTTGGTACTTTTAGAGGTAGGTCTTAAAACACCCATGTGTGGTAGAGGACCATTACATCACTACCGTGATCCCCACTCTGGGGCGTATTTTATATTGCTATGTTAGACCCCTCCAAGTGGGCTGCTTGGATGGAAGCTTCTTTCACAGTTCTTCTGCTCAGCTAACACACCTGACATCCAACAAGCCTGTGTTAACTTACTGAAGGACACTTCTTGCATTCGGATTTGACTGGGTCTGCTACTAGTGACACAGCAACGTAACTGGAGTCCAAGGTCTTGATAACACTGGCAACTTGCTTCCCAGCAATCAGTCCAGGGCCAGCTTGTACTGACTTCAATTCCAGTCTCTGCCTGTGTACCCATACAGTGAAGACACAGTTAGAGCTCAGACGTTAGAGCAGAAATGCAGAAATCACAGCAAGAGGAAAAAAAATACCCCTCCACAGACCAAAAATATAGAACACAGAGTCATTGAAGTCTTATTTTAAAATGTTCAGAACATGGCAAGTTTATGGCTTTTTTAAGGTAACAGAAGTGTCTGATACCAGCAGAATTACTGCTAGAGGTATGTGGCATAAAATACCTTAATAATAGACTTCCGAAAGTATGGATTTATAGGACCTGGTAAACAGTCTTCAGTAACCATCTACATTCTGAAATTTTTCATATATTTGTTCATAAGAAGATATGGAAAGTGAGATTTTGAATGTACATTTTTTTTTTAATATCATAATACTAAGGAGATGCCTGAATCATTTGTCTTGTATGAGTTTCTCCAAACTTTCAGTGTTTTGGAGTCTGGAGTCTAACACAGATCTAGGTTTCACTGTTGTTTCCTTTCTATGCAGCAGATTTTGTTTTCTATACTTCTGAACTTTCACATACTAGAAATGGAGATCCATTGGAAATATTTCTTAAGAAATGAGAGGACACAGAAACAGAACACCCACAGAAGTAATGTGTTGCTTAAAATGTTTTGGCCAATTCCAGCTGGTTTGATTTAATTTTTTTTGAATGCCATTCTTTATTATTTGCACTATGGTAGAGCCCTTAATCAAAGTTGGACTAGGTACCATATGGATACAAAAGAGACCTAAATCCTCACCTGGAGAGTTTACAGCTTTAGATCTTGATGCTATAAGACATACATATAAAAGCTGGCTTGAACCACTAGTCCTGCTACCATCAACAACAGTCAAACTGCCCAACTTACTTTGAAACTATTTTGGCACCTGTTTTTCGTCGGGAATTCAGAAGCAAAACATAATTTTCTTCTGCCTTAATGGATTTAATGAAACTGTCTTCCAACACATAAATTGTGGCAGATGTGGCTTTTGTACTGACATCTAAAATCTGAAAATAATTTAAAAATAAACCAGAAAAAGGCTGATCAATAAACAACAGAATAGGAAAAAAGCTCACAGTTCCAAATCAGGGCAAAACTCGTAATGAAATAGAGCCAAATGAGGAAGGTGCATGTGGATTGACAATATCTCAAGCTAACCTTATAAATCAGGTTCTCAAGAATGCCTTCTGCAACCAGAAGCCACTCACTTCTGCACCATGTGTTTCAAATTCAGTACGTACCAGGGGAAAATAAAAGGGAAGGAGGGGTGGCAGTTATGGAGCGGGCTGCAACAGAGAAAATGCCCAGTACTACATTTAGTTAAAATACACTTTAAATAAGATGAGAAGCTTTTCCAGGGAAATGTCTTGTAAATAAGATCATCATGTTTCACACCCGGGAAGCAAAGCCAGCCACCTTGCTTGATCTGTTTGTAAACAAGTCGAAGTCTTTGTGGCAAGAGTGAAGATCCAGAATTCAGTCATAGTGTTAAGGGGGTTTATTAACAGAGCGTGTGCTACCTTTGTACATCTCTGAGCTGCGAAAGGTCAGTTTCAGATGTGGAGAATCCCACTGCCTTCAGCATGTGTCCAGCTTGCACTCAGTAGTAACTGCTTAAAAAGGCGTTTACTAGTAGTGGAGGACCATTAATGCCATAGTAGGGTTTCAGTTACCTCTATGGCACATTTCCTACATCACACCTGTGCATTAGGGAAGCCTTTGACCTTCCAGGCAAGCCTGACTGGGCTCCATTCAGGAGTCAGCGTCTTGCCTGGAATTTATTGTCTATGCTAAATGCTATAACTTAGCAGCTGGGAAAAAGGTTACTATTGTCACTATGACTGTGGCTGTATCTACTGTTTTGCTCCAAAGAAAAAAGAAGCCTCACATCGATTGAAACTTCAGTACAGCCAGGACAAAAATGCTGTAAATCTGCATAGAAACTAAAATATGTTACGGATGAGATCAAAAAATTATATGAATTGGTGTGCTGTACTCAATGTCAGCTGAGCCAAGGTGGTTTGCATAAGAGGAGAATCTGTTCTCTGTTCCCCCCACGGGAATCCCCCCCATATGAAATTTGTACTAGTAATACTACAAAATGTACATGTAGAATTTGCTTTCTGTAATGCAGAAAGGACTTGAGAAAATGAATAATAGCTACTAAGAATATATTTTAAACAGGCAGAGCAGATTTTATTTTGTTAAAGAAATCATACCTGGTTGTGGCTGGTAAATCCTTCTTTTTCTATTTCACAGGAGTCCAGGGCTTTTATTTTAGTCACTTGATCTTGCCGCACATGGTAAGTAGTATTGCATTTCCCAGATATGTCCACCTTGGAAAAAAGAGTTAGATTAGGACAATTTATTGAATTTATCTTTCGGACCCCAGAACACCTTCCAAAGATGAAACATTTTCTCCACTGTTGGAATCCTGTACCTGAGATGCTGCACTGCTTGGGTTTATTTACCAGTTTTGAGTGTTTCTAACTACCTGCTTTGGATAGGCAAGGGTACTTTTCATTAGATAGCTATGAAGGAAAGTAACAATGTTTGTTTAAACAAAAAATTTAGAAGACACCTGGCAGCTGGCACTGTAGTCACGAATTCGAGTTAAATTCCAGCTTTGCTCATGTGGACAAATGTAGAAATTTAGCAATGTAACACAGGTTAAACGGATGCAGCTAAACCATTACTAACTTTGTGTGGATACTCTGATTTAAAATAGCTTAATCCATTGAATTGAGCTCAGGAATCAACCGACTTTAAACATCGGTGTAATCTGTTTTACAGTGACCTGGTTTAAGTTGGTTTATTACCAAATTCCACTAAACTGATAAAAGCATTTAAAATCAAATGGATTTCAGCAATTCTTTATGTTAATTGCAGCAACTTGATTTGTGTCACCAAATATTCAGAAGTCTGTCTTTACATCCGCAACCTCAAATGCAATCAAAGGTGTGATTTCTGTCACAGTTCATTCCTTCTGAAGTCAGCAGGAGACACAGGTCTGCCTTTCGGCTGTTTCTCTGATGATGATTATCTTGCTGGATATACCACCATACCTCACGGGCAGCACCAGAGTGCAGCTGTAGCTGGAAAAGGCTAGCCAGACCTCTCTTAATATTTTGAGTAAAACCAGGTTCATTTTGATACGAGTAGAAGGTTTTGACCTGTAGGAAAAAAACAAAACAAGCGTATAACAAATCTGGTTAAATGAGAAAAGTATAGTGAGAATCCTCTCTATGAAAACTCCCTTTACTTTTTTCTGAATGGGAAGCTGAATTTGGACCTTTGGCCCTTATTTAAGCAAACTCCAGGGGCTGCAGGGCCTGTCGATAACAGTACAAACACGTTTCGGGCTTTAGATATACCTAAGTACAGTTTCAGTGCAGTGAGCATCTTTCCTCCTGTTAATTAGAGAGACTTTAGAAGGGAAATGAGAAATTTTACATAATTTCAGAAGTGACTCATTTTTTCTGCATAATCCTCAGATAATCCCTCCCCACAGGGGCATAATATCTGTTGCACTTTAATCACAGGTTACAAAACCCCAGAATGAATCATAGGTAAATCACAGTTAAAATTACTTAAATGACGTGTCAAACACATCACAACCTTTGCACTTCATGGGTCAACTGTTGTGCTTGAGCCTCTCCTCTGGTAACAAGACTTTGCACCTCCACTTTGCATTCAAGGTGCTTTAAAAGTGCACTTTTTTTTTCAGGAACCGTACAATCAGCGTGTTATCTTGGAGCAACCCTGGAAAGTGAAATCACTGTACCAGGGATGAAAGTATTACACCACAGAGAAATCATAACAGGAGCGTACAGACCCTATAACCTGAGAAAAAGCCCGAGTTTTTAGTACTACATCTCAGTCTTAGTGTGTGAACTGCTTAATGTATTAGGAGCAGATGTATTTTGACTGTGTTCTTCCGACACCTCTGTTCTCATTTAGGGATGCGTACAGCCGGCAGCCAGTGCTGGCCTGTTTCTTTTTATGTTGTGTAAAACCGATGACAAGGCTGAGTCTGAAAGTTACCGAGCGGGCTCGATAGCAGCTGCAATTCGGTAGGCTGAGCTGGCGGCCAGGGTATGTGCTCAGTGCCTATTTACAGCAGGAGGTAAAGATCCTGCTGGGGTAGGGTGTCACAGCCCTCACGCCGCTCTGCAGAAGAGAAAAGGGAGCGTGACCTTCAACCTTCCTCCTTTCTCACCGCCCACGTCCCACCTGCCGAGCGCCGCCGGGGCTGCAGCGGGGAGAGCGGGGCTGTTGGCCTCGTGCGACGAGCGATGAGAGGGTGGAGGAGGGCGGAGAGGAGGCAGGAGCGGCCACGGCTCAAGCCTTGGGGCTCCCTGGGCAGAGCAGTAGGCTGTGTGCAAGGGGACAAGCGAGCAGCTCTGGCAGGGAAAAAGAGGGGGAGATGGATTTAGTTGAATCCCCTCCTGAGAGCCGCCTTTGGGGACGCGCGCTCCCGCGGCGCGACAGTGCCCTGGTGCTCTCTCGGGGCAGGCTATGAAGTGCAGGCACGCACTGAGACGCACCTGCTCCCTGTCCCTTCTCTTCCGATTTTTGGAGACAGGTTCCCGGTAGAGGAACAACAGGAAAGGCTGTAGCTCTTTCAGCATCAAGCTCATTAACGTGGGACTGCTGAAACTGCGGGTGACGCTGAAGTGAATAAGCAAGCCAGAGAGGTGGGAAAAGCAGTCATGCCAAGATCTTTGAGAAGGGTCTGAAGTGATTAACACTGCTCCTCACAGACTCTGTATAACCTCCCTCACGACAAAATGTATCTCCTTTTCTGCCTTCAGACCTTGGATAAAATCCTGGCCTCACTGAAGTCAACAGCACAGATCTTACACAGCAATTGTGCGTATATCTACGTGTGTAGCCATTTGTTTGTGGCTAATCTGCTGTTCACCTCCATGCTGCGTGGTGTTCTCAACGCGCAAGAAGCTTGGGATGCAAGGGCCCCTTGTACAGGTAAATTACAGTCTGCGCTAAACTATTATATTTCATATGGAAAGATAGGACATGATGGCATATTAAGGACACCGAGAGGACAGTGAATTGGTAAATTCTCCAAGCCTCTGAGAAAAGATTTGTCTCAGGTTTCCTCAGGGACCGAATTTTAAAAGAGAGAGTCTTACTTTTCCACGGACTAGCTCAAGAACTATGGGCCTCTGTAAAGCTTCCAGATATTCTTTCCCGATGATCTTCTCTGTGCTTTTTCCTTTGAAGATGTTTTTAGCAGCTGGACGTTCATTCACATTTTCAACTTGAACATCTCTTACCTAGCAAAGTAAAAGCAGAGAAATTCCGTGTAGAGAGCAGCCTAGCATTGGCCTGGGGTAGGCTGGAGAGACTAAATCACATAATACATCTTTTTTATTTCTTCATTTCTGGCTCTGATCATTAATCTTCCATGATTACTATGTCTATGTTTTCAAAAGAAACTGGCACTCACCACTAGGGAAATAAGTGGCAGAAAAACTCACTGTAAAGCTAAATACCCAGTTTGTATTTAGCAAACGTCATGATTTGCAGCTAGAACCAAGGACTTCAGACAACCTACTGCCAGGTAGGTGCTTGTACACCAGTTGTTTGAAGCTGTTGAAGCTATATGAAGCAATTTAATAATATCGGAGATATTCTGAAGTTCTGGCTCATGATGTTAGATATATCCTTGTGAAGTCTTATTATATAGGAATCAGCTTATCGAAGAAGCTGGCTTTAGTTGATAGGACTAGAGAAGAATAAAAGATTTAGCTCATCTTCTGAAAATGAGTTCTTCAAGGTTAGATTAGCAGTTAGATAAATGCAGAAAGGATTGGGCGTGTCATAAGTTGTCTGATGGCATTAATTACCGTAATTTTGATCAACTGGTCATCATCATTGTCAGGATTTCTCCATAAGAGGTTGACGTCCACACCAGAAGAAATCCGATATCCTGCACTTTTCTGCAGTGATGCTTTCACCTGATCAACATACACTTCAGCTGAGTAAGCAAATTTATACAGCTTGTCATTATTTAAGCTTGGTCCAGTAGTGTGCCCTGTTGGGAAAGCAAAACCAAAGTGTTTTAGAATTGACTAACTTACATAATCTGTCATTTTCACTAAAAACCGCCTTTAGAAAAATTAAACATTTAATTGCCAACAAAAGTTTATGGGACTGATCCTGCTACCCTGGATTACAGAGGCCATCCCACTGGAGCAGCTGGCGTTCTTCTGAGACTAAGTTGACACTAATTTCATATATTTAAGATAAGAATGTTCACAAAATCCCTTGTTCTAGCTCTACACTTAAATAAATGAGAGTCGAACTCTTTACTTTGGGTATGTTCACATTAGAAATTAATCCAAAATCTTTTGCAACTCAAAATACTGTCATTGATCACGCAATTTGTGTACTTAGCAGTTTGAAATGCACTGACGTAATTTGTTGGAGCCAACAGAAATTGTTCTCTGCATCTCTTGCATGTTTATTGGGAATCTTTCCATTGAGAGCCTTGCCCAGAGGTGACATGAATGTAATGAAGACATTGGGAAAATATTTTTTTGATTGAATGATTAAGTCCTTGTTCTTTAAACCAAATAATTGTCCCTTTAGCTGTGCCTCTGCTGTTAACTGATGTATTTTAAGGGATATAAAAGCCAAATTCTAGCATAAATGCAACTTGCATGCCCAATTTATGGTCCCATTTCCATCCGCATTAACAATAACTCAAACAGACTGTTCCCTAGGGATTCAGTTGCACTCATTTTAGTGTAAATGAAATCTGTAGAATACAAATGACACTTATTTTTCCTTTATACTTTTTATATGTGGTGCTAACTACCACACCCTTTCCTATCCTCTCTTTTCTCCCATGCACAGCCCTGTGGGGAACATGTGGCACCAGTGTCACAACTCTCTACCCAGCCTCAGGCACAGGAATTAACACTGTGCCCCTAAAATCTGTCGCTAAGGAAAATCAGCTTCTTCTTGAGTACCCTTTAAATATTTTGTCACAAATGGTATACGTAACATCCCTCTTCACTGCTTTCAAGGCTTCCCTCCTCTGATGTGGATGGCTACAAAGGTCTCTTCCACACAAGAAAAAGTGATGAAGTCAGTTAGTAGAGGGAAGCGAACAGAGGAGAAGCTGGATGTACACAAAGGGCTCTTACATCTGCAAAGCAAATACAAATACAGTGACCTTAGGTGTTATCTGTAAGCAGCATGGCACTAGCCTCTCGGACCCAAACACTGCACCCCTGAATCCATTGGGAATTTCTTCATGGAGTTCAGGAGGCACAGAGCAGAAACAACAACTTCACAACAGAGTTAATCTAAGAAAAGCAATGTGCTGTCCTCAGGGAGATGCATCTCAGTCTTATGACAAGTGCGGGGGGGGGGGGGGGGGGAGAAGAAAAATCTATCAAAGTATCTCAGACAAATTCTTAAGCATGCTCTAGTGTAATCAGTGTGTTCAAAGTCTCTTGCAGAGAACCAACAGGCTCTCTCAATTTATGTCATGTCCCTCAGTGTTTTATTTGGCTCTGCTAAATCAATTTCAAATCACTGCATTGGTAAAAAGGAAAACCGAAGTCTTTTCCTATTTCACTTTCAGATTTTAGATCCCCATTAGGTAGGTGTACAGTGTAGTTCCATCATGGCTGGACGGATATATTATGCAATGCTCAAAGAGTCAAACCCCCCCTTTTTTAAGGTTTTGCTCGCTTCCTTCCCCTGTTCACTCAGACGTCATAGCAGTAGATTACGGTCAGCTTCAAAGAACCTCTCCCTGAGGAAAACGGCGAGCCCACCAAGTCTGGTCTGCAAATTGTGTAAATTGGCAAAGCTACACAGAACTAAACTGACTTAAGCTTTATGCCACCTGGAGGTGTGGTGCAGCAACTTTGGTAATCCCAGAGGGAGCAACCTGTTTGCATGTGGGAGCTCAAAGCTGTAACTATCGATTTCCTTGCAAGAAGGCTGAAGCATTAATGTCGGCACGATGGGGCTCTTCTGGTTTTGCACGTCTTGTGTGTCTGCTTCAAAACCCTTCCTTCAGGTTTACCGTGAATTGCCTAGCCGCTTCCCCACTTCCCCTCATTCCTGTCAGCGTTGAAGCTACATTACCCTTGAGAGCAGAGGGTGTTTAGTGCCTGCCCAGAGATGGTTGCGCCTTTCAGGGGCACCCCTGGTTCCTTCCAGTACCTCGGAGCTGGTTGCTTCCTGGTTCAAAATGTCCTTCATTTGCAGCAGAAATGGCAGTGCTAATGATTTAGTGTTGGCTGAGATTTTACGAATGCCACCCACTAGGTGCTTTCTAAACACAGAGGGTGACACACTCCCAGCTAAAGATAAAAGGTGGGGGAAAAGCATGTCCAAGAAAAATGATCTGGGTGCTGAGAGACATGTGTCTCATTAGTTAAGGTGGATGTTTGTGGGTTTGCTCCCTCTCTCTTTTCAGTTAAAAGCACCTCTCACCTATCCTCTTCCTTTTCCCACAGCTCAACCCATAGATTTGTTTTCTCTTTTGCAAGAGTCCTTTGCCTCTTCCTCCCTTTTAGCACTTGCTTGTCTCCACATACAAAAGAGCTGTTCCCTCCTGAAGGAAACAGACGAGCAAATGATGCAGCAGCTTATTCCAAGTGTCATGGAAGAGACGAATAATTGCAAAGTGTTTCTGGGAGCTAGAATAATATGAGGTTCTGAACGCTTTCACCATTTCATACGTGGAAAACACTGCAGGAGCCAGGGCAGAAGACACCTTTAGTTGCAAGACTGGTGTCGCTGATGGAAAAGGGTGAGCCAGCGGTCAGTCATGATAAGAGAAGCAGCAGGGATGAGGCAGTATTGAAGGCAGTCCCAAGGACTTAGCACTTAACCCCAGTGGAAGTGGGGAAGCCAAGAGAGACAATTGGATAGCATGGACAGTTTGAGAGGCAAGGGGGATATTGGTGGCTGAGGGGGAGACACACAGTATTGCTGTCCAGAACCAGTACTCAAAACAGCCTAACTAAATTTTCATGCCACCTTGCATGAAGAAAACACCAGTACTATTTAAAAAGGAATATTCCTACACCTTTGTAATGGAAAATTTTCTTTAAAAAAAACCCTGCCTTTAGAAGCTCTTTCTTTTGTATTCAGCACAGCACTGGGATCCCTGCTGCCCATACAGGCATTGCCATTTCAGCTGATGGCAAATGTCCCACTGACTGAGAAGGGAGGAGAGATGGACATAAAGACTGCAATCAGCCGTGCTCTCTTCGGGTCAGAAGTGCCTGCTTTCAAGGTGGAGTGCATAACACATAGTTTGACTAGTAATGTTAAGTGTCTGTCATTAAGGGTAACATGCCAAGTCTATAATTAAATCATGATACTGTATAATACAGAAGGTTACACTGCATGAGTAGAGACAGCTGTCAAGTCCTGTGCCTTTTATTAATACATATGGCATGCACAGCATGTGCGTCTCTACTTGCTGGCTCTACCTTCATAAATTATATTTGCCACTGCTTCTGATACCGGATAGCTTTAAAAAGCAAAACCCATCCGCTTCATTGAAAACATTTTTCAAGTTGAACTGCAGCAGGAAATTTTCATGAATGCTGATCTAGCTGACTTAAAAGAAAAGAATATTCCTTCAATACTTCCAAAAGGCAGCACAGCCTGGTGGAAAGGTAAAAGACTCATCCTAATCCCAGCTCTGTCACTGAGGCACTAAGTGGCCTTTGGGTCAGTAATTTAGCTCTCAATCTCTCTGCACAAGAGAGAGATGAGACCTGACAGAGCTGAAGGGAGGACTAATTAATGAGAAAAAGCTTGCTCAGTATCCTGAGGATGTAACATGACAAGCAAATATTACTTCACATCAAGAAGGAGCTTTGCTTAATTTATCTTGAGAAGCTGGGAAGAACACCCACCAGAAACATGGCATGTTGGTATCTAGTCATAAACATTACTTTGCAGTCTCGTGAAATACACTCATGGGTAGAGGAACTGCCTGCAAACTTCTCTTTCTTATAACTCCTGTTGTAAGGGGGGACGGAGGAACGTTGCTGCTCTGTGCTTACACAGATAGAGTGTTCTGGATCCCCTGCAGGGAGCAGGAGGAGGCACCCATGAGAGCACCTTCTACAGCCTTTTTAACCTAGGATGGCGTGCCCCCCCCCCGCTCCTCATCACAATGAGGACATCCTCGTTAACTAAAAACTAGGTGTCAGCTCATGTTTTAAGGTTGCTGCTCCTCTGAATTTAATGTCAGGTTGTACACAAAGAGCCACTACTAAAGACACCTTTCCTTGCTTTGTAGACTGGTGCTGCTGAAGCAGGCAGTCTCCAGATTTCATACCCTTGACCTTTGTCAGGACACCGAAGTAAAACCCTGCTCCCAGGGCTTGTGCAGACTATTCAGGTTTTCATGACTTATGGCAGAGCAAGCTCCCCATGAAATTAATGGGATGCTTGTTACTGACTTCAGTGGTAGCTGAGTCAACTGCTCAGAAGCTGAAACCTGGAGAGCCCCGAGCTCTTCCTGGCTCTGCTCCACCAGAGCACTTTTGTGTGTTTAACTTCGGAGTGTGTGAATAGTCCCTTTCAAGTCGGTGCTCCCATGGCATGTCCTGACTAAGCAAGGTCAAGATCCCCAGTCTCCTGGCTCACACCACTGGCCCTGTGCACCTGAAAAAATTGTCTCCTCCATCCCCTCTGCTGACATGAATGCCACAAGCACTTAAACCTTTGTAATTACTAAATGCATTTTGTATTACTCAAAGACAGACGAGTAAAGAAGATAATTTTTGATGCAAAACAGATCTGCATACACGTACTGGTTATGCCTTTGCTGAGTCAAAATCTGAACCAAGCCCAGTACAGACCTACCTTTAACAGAGGCTGAGTAGGTGGAAATGATGCAAAGGAACAGCACGGTAAGAAGAATCATGCTGTACTCCCTGGAGCTCCTGACTGCAGCATGAAGTGTGAGAGCCTCCAAGAAGTGAGCTGCTGAGAGTGGAGGGGTGCTTGCAGAGAGAGCTGCCGGGTTGGCCACACTGTTTATCTAGATGTAGTAAAGGTCAGATTCCAAATTCCACACTCAGGTACTAAGTTCATCAAAGGACTTCCAGTTAATTATTAAGAACTAAGGCAACTTGTGGTTTCTGCCCCATTTATTGATCACCTCGGCTTTCATTTTTTAATACTGAGCCCAGACAGCCACATTTCTGAGTGGGGGAGACCACCTCCAGTCCTGGCAGGATCAGGAGATCCTGCCACTCCTCCTCTGTCTGAATGAAAGGGCAATCAGGTCTGTTGCTGCCAGGGGCCAGATCCTGACCACTGCCTCCACTCTCTTGTATCAACTCTGTGAGCAACCCCGGAGGCAGATGCTTTTTAAGAGTCTTCCTGCAAGCAGAAGTACAGGGGATTTATCAGTGCCATCCCCAAAAGTGATGCTACTTTGTTACAGAGACTTAGATGCGATGTCAGTTCCTGCTATATATTGTATGATACCAAATAAATTCTCTTTCTTTCAGCAGCCCCAGCCCCCATCTTACATCATTGCAGTAGGTTAGAGGCTGAAAAGATGAGATAAACCAGCTATTCCATCCCCTCTCGGTGAAGAGTACCTCTTGGCTGGGTCTGGCAGCAGGGCAAACCAAGCCCTCCTTTTCACCTCTATTTCCCCCCTTTTTCACACTCGCTTTACCACCTCCCCTGATAAGCCCCCAGCTGACTAACCCACATGCTTCCCCGTTTCCTCTGAGAGTAAATCCCAGGCCATCTCATGCTAAGCCTTATGGCCACAGGGCTCATTAAAGGACCTCCTTGTCCCTCAGGTGATTTTGGGGCAGTAGGTCACTCCCCATGTTCCTTGGCACACCCTGGGTGTCACAGCCCGCGAGGGTGCACGCTCTCCCCCGTCATACGAACCATCCCTGTCTCTGTGAGGAGGGAGGATCTGGTCCTGCTTGTAGAGGAGGCACACCCGTGAGCCATCACCATGCTCTTTTGTTCCACATCCAGAGGTTGCTTTAACAAGATTCTGGGCTACAAACACCCCAACTGAACCAATGCCGCCCCAGGCTGTGTTTAGCTGCTGCCAACGAGCCAATTCTGCCACCAGCTCCTCTGTATTCCTAAGGGATCCTAAGGTGAGAACGGCCTTCGCCTTGAGTGGTATAAATGCCACCTTTGTTGCCTTACGGTAAAAGACAAGCCGAGCAGTGTGGATGTCAATCATTGCCCAGCAGTGGGAAACAGCAGGTCCACACCAATGCTCCTTGCTCGCGCCCAACTCTCTGCACCTTGTGGAAGCCCCCCCCAGGATCTCTTTGTGTGTTGTGTGTGCATGCATGTGGGAGGGAGGAGATTGGTAGGAAACCCTGGGGACTGCTACTGTTTCTCTCAAGTTTGTGGTTATTTATGCTGCTTCTCCAGCACAGGCTGTGACATGCTTCCGAATTCAAGGGACTGAGGCAGAGGCCTCCAGCTGATCCTTTTTCTGCATTTGGTAAACAAGGAGCTTGCCAGGCTTTCTGTGATTTTTTGAAAAAAATAAGGATACTCCCTGTGTGCAAAACCAAGTCTGGCTAGGGAAAGACCCGAGGTATGGATCCTGCTTTGGAAATGCAATATTCACACTTCACTCAGGAGGAGGAGTTGATGCTGGTCTGAAATCTGGAGAAGAACAACTGTCCTCTTCTTAAGCTCTTGGGACACCGGAAATGTATTTCTTCCTTGAAATAAAGTTATTTAAAAAAAGGGCCTCTCAGACACTAGAATATCAGAGGCCAGATACCCTGCTGAGGTAAATCAGCGTATCTCTTTGGACACCACTGTAGTAGTGCCAATAAGGATGTAACCATCATGTAGAGAAATAGTGTATGTATGTTTCCACGTGCCTATACACACACCAATAACACATACTTGGTATATTCTTCAAATGTCTTAAGAACAGGAGGCCTGAGCCTCACCTCAGTTATGGCCAGAGTAAATCAGCAGTGACTGCCCTGAAGTCAAATTACACCAATGAAAGAAGTGTTGCGCCCACCAAAGTCCATTACACGCAGAGGTTGCAGGATCAGCCCCTAATGTACGCTTCACGCCATGCTGGCATATGTACCGGGGTCAAAGTATTACTGTTGCTGCACATTCTCCAGAGTCCAAACTATAAGGCTCATATCTTTATATGACCTAATAAAACTAATGAGATTTCCTCACATCTTCTGAGGTCAACAAAATGTTTTTGTCTTCTCTTCACAAGTGACAGTGTGAAGATCTCAGTTTTCAACTCCAACTTCCAGCTGTGTACACCAAAGTACCCAAGTCCACCTTTGACCTTCAGCTGGTGCCTGTGTGCCCCAGCTCCCACCATTCGGGTGAATAAGACCCCCCGTTTCTGCCATGGGGGACAGGGGGAGGGAGATGCCCAGCCAAGCCACTGGCTAAAGGTGAGTTGTGCATGTCACTTGCGTCCTAAGCCTCGCCTCAAGAGTGCTGCAATCAGACCTGGCCCACAGAGAGTGATGTCTATCTCCACACCTGAGCCTCCACCGAGTACCTTTTTTCCTCTCTCCATACTCTGCCTCTTGACCTGCAGTGCTGTTTGTACAAAATGCTTCAATATGCATTTTTAAACTGTGGGGTTTGGTCTGTTGCTGGGGGCAACTCACCATTTGAATGAGCATCTTGAAAAGTCATGTTATGGCTCTACCAAAGTAATGAAATTCAGTTAGACAACTCTTTCTCAATGTTTGCAGCAGCTCAGGTCTTCATTTTGCTTTGTCACCACTTGGCAGTTGGTGGACTTCAGAAAACATTGCATTACCCTGTACCGGTGTCTTAGGACATAGGGGTCTGGATTAGCCATACTGCTGCTTTGGAAAGTGCAATATGAGAAAAACAGATTTATAAATCAAAATGTGTAAGCAGTTTCTTCATTCTAAGAAAAAGGGCATCTGAATATTATGTGAATTTGTTAGATGCCTTTTTTCTTTTTTAAAAAAGCATGCAAGCAAATGGGCTTCTATCAGTAACTGATCTGCAGTCTTTTAACAACCAAAAGAAAATGAAGGATTCTTCATACGGACAGTGGTGCATTTGGACTTGTGTGGTGCTGGCATGTAAAGCTAAATATTAATAGTAACATGAGTGAGGTTTTAAATAGATGCTAGCAAACCCAAATGCAAATCTAGCTATTTTGAAAGTCATGCAGAGAATAGGAATCACGAATTAAATCAAATATTACAGCAAATATTAAATACCAACAGCAGTTAAGGTCAGTGTCTTACTATAGTGACACCATACAGTTTTGTGACTTCAACATAGCTGTAGTGAACCTGAAACCAGCACTAAAACTGAAAGAGTGTGTATATCTGGAACCAATGAAACTTGAGATAAACACTGATGCAGATGAAAAGGGTATTATGGTAGCATGCACTCGTACGTTTGCTAACTTTGTGTGCCTCATTAACCAGCGGCAAAGAGATATCCACATATTTAGGCTGCCCAAAATATATTTTTCTCATATAATATAATCCCGGTCTCCAGAACTGACTCCTGTACCAGGGCAGCATTCTTTCATGAAGTCATCTGAAGGCGAAAGAATGTCACCCTTCATTGAGTATTGACACTAGAGTTTAAAAAGCTAATTGGCGGTGGCCTTTAAAAATATGAAGCGTGAAGGCGCATACCCCTTTTTAGGGGGCAGAGGGAAGACAGCATTGCTGTGGGACCTTTGGAGCTAGAAATCTGCTCTGAGGAATGTCACCACTTAAAAATACTTCACTGGCCCCAGTGTGAACTCAGTAGTGTCATCAAAACCATTCAGATAAAAATAAGGCTTTCTAACTTTTAGCTCCTCTTGATCCCGTCGAGCCACCGCAGCACCACGCGGGGGGAAGCACAGCTTTCCTCACGATTCCCAGCAAGGGCATCAGCGCACCCCTCGAGCCTGCCGGCGCATACTCCGGCTGGTTTCAGAGCAACCCGCTCACCTGCCTGCAAGGGCAGGCTCTAAAGGCCCCTAAAGCCTGGCCACGGCACCCACGTCCACTCACCCTGCCGTGGGCCGGTGGCCACCACGGGCAGCCAACCTCGGCTTGTCAGCCGCTGTTGTAAGGGGTGATGCAAAACCGAGAAACCGTCCCAAACTAGGACTGATCCTCAAGTGCTTTTGTTACGGTTGTTGTTTGTTCCTTTCCTATTCGACTGGAAGCTGTTCCAGCTGACGCCAGAGCCGACTGAGAACAGAGCGATCAGCGCAAACGGGCGAGACCAGCTCCCTCCCCGCCTGCGCAACCGGCGGGGACGGGTCCCGGGACAGGTCCCGGGACGGGTCCCGGACGCTCTGCGGGCAGGAGAGGAGAAACTCGGGGAAACTCGCCGAAACTCGCTATCTGCGTGTCGCGTCCCGTCACGACGCGGCGCTTCCCCTCAGCGCCGGGGCGCTGTCCGTTAGCACCACGTGACCGCCGCCCCGTTGCTCGCCGGGATCTGAAGCGGTGGCGGGAGGGGAGGCGCGCGTGCGCGCGCGCGCGCGCGGGGGGGCGGGGGCGGGGCCGGGCCGTTGCTCCTCCCCCTCCTCCCAGCACCCGCCCCTTCCCACCCCTCCTCCGCCCGGGTTCTGCGCGTGGGGCGGCTCGCGGGTACGTTACAGCCCCCCCCCCCCCGCCCCCCCCCCCGCCGCGTCCGTTACCCCTTGGTGTGGGGCGGGAGCTGGGGTTGGGGCTCGGCATTTCCTCTGAGGGAAGGCGGGGAAAATGGCGGCCTGGGGAGCGTGACTCCCCCTCCCCGCTCCCGGCTGTCGCTGCCGCCTGTGGCGGGTCACGGCCCTTCCCCGGGCCCTTGTGGGCGGAGGTGGCCGGTCCTGTTGAGTTATGAGGTACTTCGGCGCGCGAGCAAAAATAACGCGTGTGTTTCTATATATATAACGCGCGTATACGTAGATACGTGTATATATAGAGATGTATGTGTCTATATATACGTACGCAGATGTACGTATAGAGCTCGGTATCCGCGGGGCGTGCACGCTGTGGCGGCTGCGGGCGCACCTGTGCCGCGCCAGGCCGTGCCGTTTGGCCCCCACAACCATCTCGGCTCCCTGGGCCTTAACGTCTTAACACCCCCAGGGAGGGAAACTGGGGCGTGTTAGCTGAAACGCTTCTGGCTTTCCGGCGTTTTGTGTGTTTTTCCAGCTCTTCTGTTACTGAAGAAGCCAGGGGGTTGTTTTTTCTGCATGTTGGCTCTGTCAGTGCAGCCTTCTCCAGTGGAGTAGTTATCTGTAGAAAACTACACGGCTGCTGAGCACAGGGGAGCTACTAGTATTAAAAAATAATACTTGTTATTGAGAAGGAGAGGGTATAATTGTAATTGATTTGAATGCAGGACGTTTTGCTGAGTTAACGCTTCAGTCTGTTCGTCCCCTTACTTGCTGTGTTTTGACCACTGACAGTGGCCAGCATCAGTGGTTGGCCAGTGTCTTTTGTTCTCAGAAGAAATAAAAATTAATTTTGAAGGTGTACAGCTCGTTCACAAATTTTTTTTTTCCCCAAAATGGCTTTAGCTATATCACAAGATACCACTTTAATTTTTTTCTGTTTCTGTGTTTGAAAATAGTTTGTGTACACATAATAGTACTGCTAATGGTTTTTCTTTTATGTTTAATCCAGTGTGATTCCCTGCTTTTATGCAGTTGTGTTTTCACAAAGTTTTTAATTGGAAACTGTTGAATAGCTGCAGATGTATCACGCAGACTTTTAGACGTGATCTGAATACAGATTATAATCTCTCTAGTATTTTATATGTTACTGTTTGCAGAGGCACTAACCTAGCTTTAAACAAGAAAAGGCCATCTCTTACTTATTATTTTTTTTCTTTATTCAGGTTTACAGTAGGTGTAGAGTAATATTTTTTCTAATTGCACTTCTTGTTAATAACACTCATACTATTGTTTTGTTTCTTACAGGATTGGTGAGGGAAGAGCTTGCTTTCAATGAAATATTTATCAAGTGTTGAGGAACAAGTCAGGAAACCCAGCCAAAAGCTAATGTCATCAGAAACGCCAAGAGAAAGTCCAGAGGTACCAACAGAAAATACCATGTCTCCTGAAGTTCCTGATGTGAAAGGAAAGGTGAAGTCAAGTGACAGTCCAGTAGAGAGACAGGAGGCAGGCTCAGGCAAGGAAGAATACCTTGAGCCCATGTCCAAGAGGCAAAGGAAGAAGCTGTTGAAGCAGAAACAGTGGGAAGAACAGAAAGATCTACGGAGGTATGGTTTGCAAAATAGCTTTTGTAGGATCATGTGTAGTATTTAGTGCTAATAATAATGGTGTGTCAGCAGAATTTGTGTGTGGATTGCTTTAGCAAATCAAGGCAGTTGAACTAGTTTTCTCCCATGCCAGGTTTAAAGCGGTAGTCACAGGCTACTCCATCTGCATATGAAGAAGCTATAAAGGTAAGCATTCTCTCTTCATACTAGAAGTGTTCCTCAACTTGAAGAGGATATCAGGAGGGATTCAAACTTGCATGTTTTTGGTTTGTCGGAAGGGAGAAGTAACATGTGGCTTTGTTCCTTTCTGAATGGGCTGCACTCTCTTTCCCCAGTGCTGTCAGACTTGGTGAATCTTACAAAGTCAGTGAATAAAAAAAAATTTCTTTTGACACATGAAATGCTCTGCTGTAAGTTATGTTGACTTATAACCTGTTAAAATAGTTTTGGAAGATGATGACCTTCTGTTTTATTCTGTTGAGAGAAACATTATCTGCAAATGGGCTGATGGTGGTTTATCCTTGTCCTGCTGAATGCAAAGTGTTCCTCCCCCAGAGAGTGGCTGTTAAAGTTGCTGTCTCCGAAATTTGATCTCCCAACTGCCTGCTCCCATCGGGGGAACAGAGGGAAGAAACAATTGTTTCAGAAGTCTTCTGAAAAACTTGAAACAGGAGGTAAATTGCCTTCCACATTCTGATTCCGATAGTGCAATTTTGGCAATCTTTTTGGTTGTTTCTGTTATGAGACCTGACTCAGAGCACCCGTAAATCCATGAAACTCCCACTATTGCCTTCGTTGAATTTGTGTCAGATGTCTGTCTTTGTAGGTATATACAGAACTTCACAAAGATGGGGGGTGTGTTTCATGCTGGTATCAGCCTAGCACAAACGGAAGCAACAGGATAAGTTTAAACTACCACAGTCATGGGACAACCACCTTGATTGTAGAAGTATGCATTTGTGTGCATAACACGTGCCTCAGCAGATTTGGCGGCACTTTTTGAAGATGTATTTGTTTGTTTGTCTATTTAGGCAGAAACGAAAAGAAAAACGCCAGAAGAGAAAACTAGAACGTCAGTCAAAATCGGACTCCAGTAGTGAAGTGAATGACAGAAAGCGTATGCGAAGGGAAGTTGTTCCTAGTACACTTCGCCTCATTGTGGACTGCAGCTTTGATGACCTGATGGTGCTAAAGGTAAAAGAAACTTACTCTTCACATACAAATATTGAAAGGTTCTCCAGTGACAGTGCTGATGCAATGTCAGAGCACAAAAACTGGAGAGCAGCTTGTGGAGGACAGTTAGCATGTTTCAGATTGTGGTGACTCCCAGACCTGCTTAGGTCAGTTGCTGAATTTTTTAGGGTTTGGAATGTACGTTTATATAAGCTTGCCAAAGATTTTTGTTTGCCTTCATGGAGATGCAGTAAGTTGGTTTGATTCCAAAAACAGGAATATAGAAACAGTTTGTGCCGTATGTTCACCATGAAGCTACACACAGTTCTGCCTCAAAATGGTTTTGCTAGAGGGGCTGCAAATGGCCCATCAAGTTACTTTCTCTTTCAAGTGGACCTAAGGCTCCCAGCCATGTTAGTAAGTATGTGTGGAAATAAGAATTTTGAGTATTAGGAGGATACTGAGCTTTTCCTCTCAGTCACATGAGAGGTAGTTGGGATAGGAGAACGCTATTCAGCCTGTCTCTAAAATTTTAGAATGGATGAAAGAACGAGTGAGATGGTCACAGGGTAGGTAAATGTTGTGGTTTAACCACAGCTGGCAGCTAAGCACCACGCAGCCGCTCACTCACTCCCCCCAGTGGGATGGGGGAGAGAATCCGAAGAGTAGAAGTGAGAAAACTCATGGGTTGAGATAAAGACAGACTAATAAGTAAAGTGAAAGCCACACACACAAGCAAAGCAAAACAAGGAATTCATTCACCACTTCCCATTGGCAGGCAGGTGTTCAGCCATCTCCAGGAAAGCAGGGCTCCATCACACGGAACGGTTACTTGGGAAGACAAACACCATCACTCCAAATGTCCCCCCCTTCCTTCTTCTTTCCCCAGCTTTATATGCTGAGCACAATGTCATATGGTCTGGGATATCCCTTGGGTCAGTTGGGTCCCAGCTGTGTCCCCTCCCAACTTCTTGTGTCCCCCCAGCCTCCTCGCTGGTGGGGTGGGGTGAGAAGCAGAAGAGGCCTTGGCTCTGTGTAAGCAGTGCTCAGCAGTAAGGAAAACATCTTGGCATTATCAACACTGTTTCCAGCACAAATCCAAAGCATAGCCCCATACTAGCTACTATGAAGAACATTAACTCTATCCCAGCCAAAACCAGCACTGTAAATATGAGAAAGATCAATATGATACCCAACCACTGGTCAAGGTGCTTGGTGTGGTGTTTGAGATCAAAACAGCTTTAAGTCTACTAGGAAAGTATGTTAATCTGCAGCCGCCGGTAAGAGTGCAGCCTTTGGTTTCTGAGGCAGACCTCTTCCCTCCCTGTTACTCTGAGCCTTTCTGCTGTTGCCAGGGTCTTCACTGCTCTGCAAGACTGCTTGAATTCAAGCTTTCTCAAAGCCCATCTGGCTACTTGCTGAGTGTAATGCAGAGCACGTATAGCACTAATGGATACTAGCGCCACTCGCCACAAAATTTTGGGGAAGCTCCAGTTGGCATTTTGGCACTTGGTTCCCCGAGGAGTCCCTCAGCAGTGCCCCAGAAGAGACAAGAGGACCCCCTTGATAGTTTTGGAGATGCTGGCTGGGTGTTTCCTGCTGAGCTTTGTCCTTCATAAAACACATTTCCTTCCTTGGTCAGGCAGAGCCCCTGTTAGGCCTGGTATAAAAACTGGCACTTCTGCAGGTGTTTAGGAAGGGTGAAGTGTTGTAAGTGAAGATGGTTGTGGCCTTTAGCAATGGGGTTAATTAGATGCTTTCTCTAGTGCCTGTAAAAACTTGCATTGCAATATTGTAGTGATAAAGTCTAGTTTACTTGAAATCTTTTGGAGATACCAGAACATTTTCAAAGCACTACATGAATCAAAGCAATATAATGATGTTTCATTTTAAAATGGGAATCAGTTATATTTACAAAACCATGCTTTTGGGGCACTGAGAGTAAAACTACATAATGTACCTTACGAAGAACATAATTGGCTAAAAATTAAGTCTGATGCATTTTAAGTAGTACTAGTTAACTGTTGTCCAAATTGTCAGGTCAAAATGCTGGAGCCAGCCACTAAATTATTTGCATTGGTCTGTGGTTCTTCAAGTTAATTATGCATGTTTAATTTTCTTAAATATAAACTGTATATTCTCAGGATTTTCCCATGGGTGAAAGACTGAGTATTGTCACAGTGATAAATCTGCTTGGTTCCTCAGATTAATTTTGACCATGTTATTACATATAATTGAATCCCAGTGATTTATGTTTGTTTTGTTTATTTCCTAGAATAATGCAAATCAAGCACATGCGTAGAGGTGTCTAAATAGACTTTTGTGGAAGATGTGTGTGTTTCCTTGTCAGCATAATCCCTTCACAACGGCTGTTTTTTCTCTCAGGGTTTGATGTCCACACTCTCTCAGTAGTCACTTTTGCCAGTTAAAAGCTTCCTTTTTCTCTCTTTAGCTTCTGACTGGCTCATGATAAAGCATTTTGTGGTGGTCTGTCTGAAGGACTATGTAAAAACAAATTGTGTTGTATACAGGATGTTAAGAAGCTTCACAAGCAAATTCAGAGATGTTATGCAGAAAACCGCAAAGCATTTCATCCTGTGCAGGTATGTTTAACAACCTGAGAACTGTAGTAGAAAAAAAAATACTTAAACTGCCTATTTTTAATAAGAAAATTACTTCTATTGTAATAGATTAGTTTTCAACCCACATGTTTTAAAAATCCCCGTATATATGAAAAAGTATGTGCAAACAGATGAAGAGTGCCAGATACTGGCATGCCGCTAAGATACTGTTGATGCTCAGTTTTATCTGTGACAGATTTTAAAAAAAAAAAAAAAAAAAAAAAAAAAAAAAAGAGACTGTAAGTGTGTATTTGTCTTTTAAATATGTCACTAACTGTATGAGTAAGGTCTTAGTACCACTTTTGGTGAAAAAGTAATTAAGAGTTTTAGCTAATAGTTAAGGGTAGAAAAAGTCTTGTACAGAGAGGAAACAGATTGGCCTATTAACATTTCAGTATTTTGTACCTCTTGTTTGTTCTTTTTGAAGTTTTACTTGACCAGCCATGGGGGACAGTTGAAGAGCAACATGAATGAAAATGACAAAGGATGGGTGAACTGGAAGGTGAATAGTAGGCTATTTCTGTAAAAAGAGAAAAAGGAGTCTTGATTATAGCTGCTAACTAGGTTGTTAGTTGTGAAGGACCTGTGCTTTTTCCACGTGCTTCATCAGAGTAATAGCATATTAGAAATAGTGTGGCTCTTTGTGCTTTTGAATAAGTCAAAGACTGCTTGTCTTGAATTAGTTTGGTTTTTTGCTTGAAAAACTCCATACACATCCATTTTCACCTGTTTATATTGAACAGATTCCATTTTCTGATAGACTAAGCAAGACTACTTGGTTTAGGCAGTTCTGAGAGTCATCTGTCTTGACAGTGCTCTCTTTTTCTTGGTGAAAAATAAGACTTTGAAGTCATGATGCGATTCTCATCCATTATATTGCCTCTCAACACTGAAGTGTTCTCTAAAGAAGTAGCTTGTCTTGTGGTCAAACTCATGTTGGTTTTCCTTGCAACTCCCTATTAAACCAGTATTCCAGCAACTTCAAATGAAGAGCACTTTGCAAAATAAAAACAGTTCTACTTGCAGCATGTCTTGTGTGATAGCTGCTTTGCAAAAGCATAGCATAAACCTCTCGTATCAAGCAAGTAATGTTAACTAAGCGTTTACTTCTGGTTTCACTTTTTTTAGAAAGGTAAACTTGAAAATTATTTGGATCCATAGGAGAAATATGGTAGCATTTGAAGGGAATCACAAGAGCTTAAGGATTTGTCAAGTCTTTTGGGGGTTTCAGAAAATTTCCTGATGATTTTTACAAGTCGGTCCTGTAGGGACTGTGGATGATTTAAGCAGAAATCAGTCTGCGCTGTGCTACGTACTTAAACATGGATAAGGGATATGGAATGACTGCATGCTATTGTATTTATTTTTGCTGGTTCCATCTTGGGTCTGTAAAGTTTGCCCAGCAATTCAGCAGTTGACTGTAACTTCTTTCAAATACCTTTTTTTGAGGATATCCAAATTAGAACAGAGCACTATAGTGAGCTAATAAAGAAAGAAGACCTAGTATATCTTACGTCAGATTCCCCGGACATTCTCAGTGAGCTTGATGAGAAGAAAGCCTATGTGATTGGAGGACTGGTGGATCACAATCACCACAAGGTAAACTGTGGGTCTGTTTCTTTACAGATCCTTTTTTTTTTTTTTGGCACCTTATTTTACATTAATGCTGTTCATATTGTTCAGATGTAAACTAACAAAAATAAATAACAAAAAAATATCTTTAAAAAAGACTTCAAAAAAATTTTGAAGAAATGGGAAAAAAAACTTGTGGTGCTAACAGTGGCTTGTGTTCCAGAGTGCAGACGTGCTGAGCTTTTTAGGATTTTATCTTTTCATTTTAAATATAGGAATGGAATTAATAACACTGCTCAGCTTACTGAGGGCCATATTTTCAGACAGAAGGGTTTGGTTTCTGTTCATGCACTTGTGTGTTTGTGCGCACACTTGTATGTGCACATGCCCAAATATAGACGAAGAACAGTGCTTGAATCTTGGATGTCCTTTTTTAATAAATTTGCACGTCAGGAGAACTTGGCTAAGTAACACACATGCCTCAGGGATCTGGTTCCATACCTGTACATGGGAGCGTGCTCTGTGGACCTGGAATGTCATAGAGAATGCAGCTGGGAAATTAAAGCACTGTTAACTGCTTTTCTTCAGAGACACTCCTGTGTAATTTCTGGTGACATGTTTAATATTTCAGTGTGATGCTAAAAAAAGGGATGGATCTTAAGCCTTACCAAATGATACTTCAGCAGTTAGTCCACAGTTAAAGGCTAGGAGGGAGCTAAAGCAGATCCTTTATATAGCCATTAAGGTATAAAGTATTTACACAATTTTAAAGTTTAGAGTTTTTTTCCCATTTTGGGCACAGGACTTGCCAGGTTTAAAAAAGCAAACAAAATTTCTTTATCCTTTACTCTTCCTCTGAAAAAATAACCAGTTACTGCAAT
The DNA here is from genome assembly GCF_929443795.1 of Astur gentilis. NCBI lineage: Eukaryota > Metazoa > Chordata > Aves > Accipitriformes > Accipitridae > Astur > Astur gentilis. The sequence goes on from NC_064891.1 coordinate 35,509,500, forward strand.
CTGAGTAACTTTGTATTTAAGCATAAACTTGCCTTTAAAACAGGCTGTGGCTGACACTTTCTAGAGCTGCAGGTGTATGAATAAATCTTAATTACGATCCTTTTGACCAAACATCACAGTGTGACATATATTCAAAGTAGTAAGTTTCCAAAGGTAGCACTTGAAGCAGGTACTGTCTAACCCAGGTAAGTTTCTTTTTGTAAATATCTTCTAAAGTAAGATCATGGCAGCACTGGCAAAACTCTTGCCAGAAAATGATACTTGTAGTAATCTGTATGGGCTGATCTGAAATGGTGATTCTCAGTCCAGTTGTTTTGGTGTCTTTCCCACAGGGAATTACTTACAAAAAAGCTGTAGAGCAGGGAATTGGTCATGCACAGCTTCCACTTGGAAACTTTGTCAAGATGAATAGTCGGAAAGTGTTAGCTGTCAATCATGGTAAGTTTTAAATCACAAAATAATGGCGTTATTATAGAATATACCCACGATATTCAGAATTTGAACCCTCAAAATGTGCACTGTAGTGCAGATACCTAAATCTTATTATGTTGTTATTTCTTGAATCTAGTTGCCTTTAGGATACAGTAATTGCTCTGACCTTTAAATATTTTAGATATGGTTAAATGTAAAGGATGGTGTCTTAGCCACTTAGAAGTGCACCTCCTATTCTGTTGACTTGTCCCATGAGTAATTTTGGCATCCTTACCATCCTGGTCTTGTTTCCGGACTTATGTATACGTGAGTAAAAAGTTGGAAACTATCCTGTGTATTTTATACCAGGGGAGGATAAATGTTTGTGATGTTTTCATCTCTTTGGACAGCTGTGTTCAGCAGTAACTGCTTAGGTACCTGTAGGCTCACCTCATTTGGTATCAGCAGTACTCTTATCTGCTGAGCTTTCGTAACTGTATTTTTGCCTGGCTTCCTGATTCTGATTGAAGTATACAATTGCTTAACCAAGTCTTGAATCCCACTCCTTTTGAACTTTCAGTTTTATTATTAGATTATATTTCAGTGTCATTAAACAAACGTACATGCAAAATGGAGCCTACTCAGACCTTTATGGAATTTTTTTGACATGGTGTCCAAGTCTTTATTTTGCCCCACTTCAGGTTCTTTTATTTATCTCACCTTGCTTTGTTTCAAGTTTATTTTATTATGTAACATATTGCTCGATGATAACTTTATTTTCTTAAAATGCTATTGATTGAGGAGATATGTATTTGCATGACAGTAATGATTATTTAAATGTGGAGGAGAATATAGTATATCACTGGATTAAAAATTGTCAAACCCCATGTATTTGTAGATCTTACATGTTTCTAAAACTTGATCTTTAAGTGTTGCTTTATATAGTCAAGAAGAGGACTTCATGTGTTATTTATCAAAAGTTACAGCTGTAGCTTTCTACTGGAGTTTTTCTGCAGTAATCTTATACTGACCTCTAGCGTCAACGTTTCTGGAGGCTGTCTTCTACATGTCTGAGCACTGGCTATAAAACTGGGTCACTTACACTGGGGCTTTCATTTATCTGCTTAATGGTCTTGTTTCTTGTGCCAGACTTTTAGGCACCTGATTTCACTGCAGTTTAGTTGGCCAGATTTCATTTTGTGTGAGCTTGTCTTCCCTTGCCCTTTGAAAACATTTTCAAATTGCAGCTGAAAGGCTCTTAACCCACATTCCTTTTTTAAGGTAAAGATTATACTATAGCAGTATTTTGGTTAAGGTTTTGGGGCAGGAAAATAAACACAACTCTGCCACCACCAAAAGTAAAGGTACCTTTAGCGGTTGTAATTAAGGCTCTGGTATATATTGTAACCCTAATAGCTTACAACCTAAATCCAAAAAGACAGCTTTCAAGGGAGTAAGGCATGAGTAAGGTGGACAGAATCAAGCTGCCTCTCAAATCTCGTGTTATAAATTTTGTGTGAGAAGGATATTTGCACTGAGGTGTTTGTATTTTGCTGTGAGTACATCCACCTCGCCGCTTTGTGTAACTGTGTAATTGCTCACCCTTCCTCTTTTGATTTGGTTGTTCTGGCCTCTTGAGTTCCCCCCCTTGGTGCCGAAGTTGCAGCAGAGGACAGTACAGGGCTCACCAGATGAGACTGTGGGACCTGCCTGGTCCCTGTGGAACTACTTTTGATAGGTGTGAATTTGGAAAGTCCTGTAGAAGAAGAAACTCTTTCTGAACTGCCTTCTCAGTGTTTGAAGCACTTTAATTAAATGGGCCCTCTTGTGGTTGGAGGTTGACAGCGTCGTTAACAGGGGAATTCGCTTCCTTTTTACTTATTTATTTATAATCCTTCTCTCTTGGGATTGCGTCTCCATATATTTCCACAGGCAGTTCAGTGCCTGCATTGCCATGTTAAAATGGCATGAGGAACACATGTATGTGTGAAATATTTGATGCTAGAAAACTGACACAGCATAAGATGAGACTTTTTTTTAAGTCCATCTGGAATTACAAAACTTGAAAGATTTGAGATCTATGTAAAACACTGTATTGCAAAACACAACTGCAAGTGTGGCTGAGAGAGTTTGTTTTCTTCTGTTCAGGTTTGTATCCCAAGGCTAATACTTTGTAATATATGTATATAATATATGTTACAGGACCATACTGCTTCATTCCAGTCTGCAGTGATGTCTACCAACTGTTCCCACTGCCTTTTTCTGTCCTTGTGTAATTTTTTTGTTGCTATTGCAGCCCATCATAGAAGCCTCTGTTCTTCTATGGAAGCCACTCTCTTTCCATCAGTTCTGTTTTTACTATGCAGATAAAGGAATTTCCAAAGCTAGGGAGAAAAAATGTGCTCTTGATACTTTTATTGTTTCTTAAGCCAGCATTTTTGCCTCAGATGTTTTCTGCAGTAACTTACCAGTGATATTAATATAGTGTTTTGAGTGCTCATACCTTCACAGTACATTTCAGGTGAATAACCTCCTTAGTAAAATGGTCAACTCTTCAATATCAGTGTCACAGAGAGCAGCTGGCTGTCCAGTAAACCTGGATCCAGGAAACCTCTAGTAAATGTGACACTTTTCTGTAACTTGACTCTCAGTGAGTATGAGATCCATGCTGCTCCTCCCTTTCTGAATGCCTGCCTAACTCTGTAAGGTTGGTTTTTTTCCCTCCACAGCTCCTTTGATCCTTTCTCATATGCTGTTGCTTGGCATTGAGAGTACTTGTGCTGGGAGCATTCTTTGAAGTCAGCATTCTCCAGTGGTGTTAGCACTATTCCTGTAGCCCCAAGCTTGAAGAGCCACCGCTCTGTCCCAGATTTCTTATCTAAGTCTGGCTTACTCACCAGCCATAGGGCCTTCCCTGATGCTGCTGAGCCACAATCTGTGTTGAGAAGTTTTTTGGATAGCCTGGGATTTTTCTAAGTAGGAATTTGCAGATGAATTTTGTATATAATGCAATTTGGAGCTATTGTCAATCAGGGAAAGTTTTCGGAGCTGAAATGGGAGTAGACGGGTGAGTGTAATAGAAGCAGCAAGAAAGGGTCACAGAATTGGAGGCTAATAAGGTTTTTTGCCATAAGCTCAGATGGAAATGAAAGAGAAAGCTAATTATAGCAGGTTTTAGGAAGACTTTGGGCTGTCCATGTGTTAGGGAGGTGACAAAGTCATTGTGAAAGTGCATCCACAGCAGTACTGTCAAACATGAGAAGGCATTAGTGCCTGTATAGATGGCACGGGCGAGACTTGAAGTTCTGTGGGGACATTTCTTTCTATCCCTGAGAGAAATTAATACAAACTGGAGCCACTGCAGAAAAGCACTGCTGTAGTAACTGTCTTACAACTGGAGACTCAAAGCGTGCTTGGCTTTAGACTGCAGCAGTAGCAGAATTGCCTTGTCTGCTTCTGCATGTACTTCATCAACTTTACTCTGAAGATGCCACAACTGAATGCCTGTAAACCTCTGTAAAGATGGATTTGGGGGTGTGTTCCTGTCAGCAGTTCATTTATCTCCCTGTAAAAGAGCTGATGGTCTTTCTTGATGTTGCAGTGTTTGAGATCATCCTTGCATACCTGGAGAAGAGAGACTGGAAGGAGGCCTTTTTCAGTGTCTTGCCACAGCGGAAAGGGGCTGTTCCTTTGGGAGAAGCCAATGATTCGTCCAAACATGCTCTGTCTGGAAAAGAAGATAAACACAATGACTCAGACAGCAACTAGGCTTCAGAATGAGACGATGGGAAAGATGAGAGATGCAGTTCATGGGATAAAACTGGGACGTGAAGTAGTTACACTCCAAAGACCATCTGCTGCCCTTGTGATACTGAATTGTCTCAATGCTTGGTAGTTCCATAGTTGGCCCAGAGTTGTTTCTGGACATGAAGGGTAAAGATAAATGCAGTTTTATACCCTGAAACTTCCATATTAATAGCTTTTAAAAAAAATAAATTAATGGCAAATGCAGAATTTTATTTTGTTTCCCAAGGAAGCTATTTAATTTTATTTTTTTTAAAATATTTTTTTTTACATACCAAGTAGGGTGTATTACCCAAGAGCATTAGTAGTTACTATTTTAAAGTATGCATTATTCTCCATTTCTGCTCTAAGTTTTCTTAAAAGCAGTCAATGATAAGCGTTGCTGTGGCCTCAAAACCTGTACCACTAGTGCCTGTTGCAAAGTGTGTGTGAACGCTCGAACAAACAAAAATTCTAATTTTCCTGAGAATCTCAACAGACAATCACAAGCAACTGAACTGCCTTTATCAGCTGAGCCACACTGGTTTATATACTGTGTTTAGTTAGCTGAGGTCAGTAGGTGAAATACGAGTGTGGAGTTAAGCCAATGCTTTATACTTCAGCTTCAGTGGGATGGATGCCTGCACGAGTGCAAATCATGTGCCTTGGTTGGCATGTGGTGCATGTTGAGTTGAGATGACACAATCACTTTTGATTACTTCTTGATCTTCTTCGCAAAATTTATCACACATCCTCAGAACAATACCAGGAGACAGGAACTCTTTCGTACATGTCATTTATTCAGTTTCAGTATACCTGTTTTATCACATGATCCTGTACGTATTGTTTGTCAGTATTCTTCCTTTAAAAAAAAAAGTTATAGTCTCAGTCTTGGCTTGATGTTCTGATTCAACTTATTTCTAACTGACTTAAGTGCTTTTGCAAAGTACTGAAATGGACACCTTGGAAATGTGGGTTCACTTCACCCCTGTGAGCCTGCCTGCCCCATCCCTTTCTTCTGTAGGGGCTAGGCAGGCAGCTGCAGTTTCTGAATGATTACAGCTTTCATATAGGTCAGCTGAAGGGTGTAAGAACACATCCTCGTTACTATTCATCTCTGCTGAGCTGGAATCAGAGAGCTGATCCAAGTATGACTTGGCTTGTATCTGTTTTTATTCCTCCCTCTGTTGTTACTGCTTTCACATGGAGACTAGAAGTGGAATTCCTATAGGTCCCTATGGTCTGTAAAGGGTTGGCTGGTTATGGCTTTATACGCTTAGTGCACTTCTCTCTATACTTTTTAAATAACCATAGGAAAGTTTCTTCTGTTAAAAGTATGGAATGTGGTTTGTTGCTCAAGTAATGTGGCTTTTTTTGTTAGGTTTTACAAAAATGTGGTTGCTTTTGTTCCAGAAACTAGATCAACTTTTTCATAAAAGCATTGCTGTTTTTACTTCTGTAACAAAAAGTGCAGCATAAGTATACCCACCATGTATTACACTGATTCTCTGATATAAATGTGTAAAGCAGTGAAATTACAAGGAGTAACGTCTTTACAGCTGAGGTTCTGCATGTTAATGCACATAGCACCTATTAAACCTAACCTAAGACTCTTCAGTCTCCTTAAGGTTTTCTTAAGACCATTTCATACACGTGCCTCATTTACTCAGGCTTGAGAATGCAAGAGCAGATTGCATAGACAAAGTGGGGTCTTTGGAGACATTCTGAAAGGGTTAAAAAGCATCTTACGGAATTGTTTTGTGGCTTAAAACACAGCCTGTCTTCACCTTTACCAGTGAAATTAGATAAACACACATACCCATGCACATGTTTTTAGATCAATCACTTGCAAATCTGAAGCGTACCTGTTTATGGAGAAATCGAAGAAAAAAGATGGTCCTCTATGTTGCTCTTGGAAGGCGCCTAGTGCTAACTCCACAACATCACAGCAGCTTGGTGACTAGCTGTTGCCTGGTGATATGCATTGCTTGTCGCAATCACCTGGTTTTCCCGTCCTCACTGGTGCCTTAGCCAGTAGTTGGCATTGCTGCTGTTTACCTTTTCTCTGTGCTGTTTACCTTTCTCTGTGCTAACCTAATCGGGTCATACTCGGATGAAGTTTTCATGCCTGTTGTCATGAGCTGTCTCTACAGGGTGCTGTCCTCAGGATGTGTTAATTGGTGAGATGGAGCAGTAAGCAAGAGCAGAGGGGGGTTTCAGTAGGCACAGCCCTCTGACTACTGCTGCTGTCCTCAGCCTGTCAGTGTCCTACGGTTCTGCAGCCATCTAGAAAAGGCTGTTCTTGGTGGACCTGGACTTGCACCGATGAGATTGCTAACACTTTTCTAAATGCTTTGGACGCTTGGATGTTCATTGGTGGAATCACCAGCACTAGACACAATCATACTGAGGTGGTGATCTGCTTTCAGGCTGCAGCTATGCAGTAGCATTCAGGGAGAAGTGACGGACGGTTCAGGAAGCCCCGAGGGCCACTCTTGCAGTGAGTTCAATGTAAAGTTACTGATGAAAACAGTTGAATTGGTTGGAGCACATGAAAATCACCCTAGCATCAGATCAAGTGTGAGAAACTGAAACCTGTTTGTGAGAGAGTCTGAGAGAGCGGCTTGTAAAAGCAAGAGGGCTTGTGCTATTTGTGACACCTCCAGTCCCTGCCATGATACCACAGCTCCTCATGACAGACCAGGAAGGTGGTAGTCCTTTCATTCCTGTATCTTTGCAGTGTGAGAGTGGAGACTGGTAGGGTGGTCATTTGATGACATCCCTGGGAAGAGCATCCTGAGCGGTCTTGGTCTTGTGCTATATTTCACTCTGATCCTGAAATACATACTCTGATGTATTAGACATGCTGCGTCCTTTTGGGTTTAACCCCTGAGTGTCCCTGGCTGCCTCTGAAGAAGGGCGTGGACTTCCTGAGTAGCACCTCCTACTTCTGTAGCAATGGGCAACTGTTTGAAAACAGTCAAATGACCAGAAATCTGTATCATGGGATTTGTGAAAAGTCATGGGAGTCTGAGTGTGGCTTTCAAGCTCGTTTAATTTTAGTGGGGGGCCTCTAGGTATTCTGCATCTGGTATTTGACTCTTCAGTATTTCTAATCTCTTCTTATGTTGATGCAGGGAGTATCTGTTATATATTTTTTCCTGTTGTTTAATATAAAACTGGTGAGGGTCGGTTGGGGAAGACAGTTCACCCTGATTAAATTGTGGAGCCCAGGTGTGTGATGTGATTTATTTTCTTTGGAGGATGCTGTTACTGTTTCTCCTGGCTTCCCGCCATTGTCAGAACTGAAGTGTTACTTTACTTACCTACAGTGAATAAGTTACACAGTAGAGTTGGTAATAGTCGATGTTAATTTAATGCGTTTTATTCTTTTTCTTAACTGCTTAATGAAATTGTTTTAAATAGTGGCACAGCTGCCTGAGCTCAGTTCTTTGATTTTTTTTCTGAGAGCTCTGAAGACTTGCCCATATTTAGTTATCATGATAAAGTGCATAACTCATTTCTGTGTTCACTGCACAATGCAAAGATTTTACATATTTATTGAATAGGCCAGTTCTGCAGTGACAGCATAACCTCTCTGAAGAAGGATAGAAATAAATACTTGCAGAGGAATATTGGTTTGCAAGCTGAGCACTTCATGAAACATTTAGAAATACTTGACATGGGTGCATGACCATTTAAATTGGTGTACTGTCCGAACCTTCTCAGTAACAGCAGACAGATCCTAAAGACAGCAGACTCCCAGCTGTTGGGGGTAGGGACAAGTGATAGTTCAGAAGATAGGGCATCTAATTTTATTAAAGGACATAGAAATGCAGCTGCCTTGCCAGAGTAGCCTGAAGAGTTTCTCCATCCTTGCTGCACCCTGACATGATTGTGAGCATCTGCTTCAGTATCTCCTGCTAAAGAATCCAGGTCACTGATAAAGCAGGCAGGTAGGATCAAGGAAGGTGTCGGAGGACACATACACAGCTTAAGCTTAGGGTGAAAACGTGACTGGGCAACATTTGTATTGGGGAATGGCAAAGTTCAGGATGGGTTGACAGGTTACTACGTATCTGAGACACTTCCCACCATAAAGGACTTTAATTCTGATCTTGAGATTCACACATTGAACGTAAACTTGTTCTTCCTTTACTACTAGTGTATTGAGTTTGCATGGCAAGGTTTTGGTAGCGGGATGGGCTACAGAGGTGGCTTCTGTGAGAAGCTGCTAGAAGCTTCCTCTATGTCTGACAGGGCCAATGCCAGCCAGCTCCAAGATGGACCCGCTGCTGGCCGAGGCTGAGCCCATTAGTGACAGCGGTAGCACCTCTGGGAGAACAGATTTAAGAGGGGGAAAGGAAAAACCAACCTGCGCGACACCAGTTGCAGCCGGGAAAGAGGAGTGAGAATATGTGAGAGAAATGACTTTGCAGACGCCCAGGTCAGTGAAGAAGGAGGGGAGGAGGTGCTCCAGGTGCCAGAGCAGAGATTCCCCTGCAGCCCGTGGTGAAGACTATGGTGAGGCAGGTTGTCGCCCTGCAGCCCACCGAGGTCCACAGTGGAGTGTATATCTACCTGCAGCCTGTGGAGGACCCCAGGCTGGAGCAGGTGGATGCCCGAAGGAGGCTGTGACCCCGTGGGAAGCCTGTGCTGGAGCAGGCTCCTGGCAGGACCTGTGGCCCCATGGAGCAAGAAGCCCGCGCTGGAGCAGGTTTTCTGGCAGGACTTGTGACCCTGTGGGGGACCCATGCTGGAGCAGTCTGTTCCAGAAGGACTGCACCCCATGGGAAGGATTCCTATTGGAGAAGTTTGTGGGGGACTGTCTCCCATGGGAGGGACCCCACAGTGGAGCAGGGGGAGGCTGTTGAGGAGTCCTGCCCCTGAGGAGGAAGGAGCAGCAGAGACCACATGTGATGAACTGACCCCAACCTCCATTCCCTGTCCCCCTGTGCTTCTGGGGGGGAGGAGGTAGAGAATTCAGGAGTGAAACTGTGCCTGGGAAGAAGGGAGGGGTGGGGGGAAGGTGTTTTAAGATTTGGTTTTATTTCTCATTATCGTGCTCTGATTTTGACTGGTAATAAATTAAATTAATTTTCCCCAAGTTGAGTCTGTTTTGCCTGTGACAGTAATTGCTGAGTGATCTCCCTGTCCTTATCTCAACCCACAAGCCTTTTGTTGTTATATTTTCTCTCCCCTGTCCAGCTGGTGGGGGGGAGTGATAGAGCGGCTTTGGTGGGCAACTGGTGTCCAGCCGGGGTCAACCCACCACAACTAGGATGGGTGAAGTGCCCTTGAGGAAGGTTTATTTTCAGACATCTAGCAAATACAGTAACAGATGCTTTGGGAAGGGAAATGACTGAGAAGATGCAATTGTAACTGTCCTTGCAAACTATCAGTCACCCTTCTGGCTCTAACATGTTTGCTCGGTAACCTATCAGCTTCATGAAGGAAATGCAACCATGCTGTTGGAAGACTATGTTAACATGTTTGCGTTAATTTTGGTTCTGTTTAGCAGTGAGCCTCTGAGGCATAATTAAGTTTTTCAGGCTCAGCTAATGCAGCATGATGCTGGGAGACAGCTGATAAGAAACACTAAGGGACAGAGATTTACATGGAATTAAGGCAATCTGAGTATGGCCCAAAAGCATTTGGTCAAGTATCTGCCCCATTCACTAAGTCATTACCACAGCTCAGTCAGTGTGTAGTCAGTCAACCCTGCTGTTTGGTTTCCAGTTCACTTGGTTTCCAGTTTAGTTTCCAGCTGACTTTGTAATGTTTACACCTAAGACACAAGGGAAGTTTCAAAGCACTGCCAGCTCCTCTCGTGCTCGAAGCTCTGCTCCCATTTACCATGGCTTGCAGGCTCATACTCTTGCACAGCTGTATAGAAATTACGTATCTGCTAAATTGATACCCATTAAATCATTTTGTAGAAATGAGTTTCTGCATCTGTGATCTGAGTTGGCAAGTGGACCTGTGTAATGACTGTTCTGGGTGACCAGCCTTCTGCTGGCCATTCACAAATACTCCATTCATTGATTTGCGGCTACAGGTTACTTCAAGCCCCCCAGCCTGCTTCAGCTGGTGCTCTAGCATGGCTAGGCATGTGCAGCAGTGAGTGAGCACCAGGGGAAAGCAGAGCTGAGATTGTCCCCCAGGTCTTAGCATAGCCCTCTTCTGCAGTGGGAAGTGGGAATGGAGGTGGTAGTTGTTACTACAGTAGACATGATTTGAAGTGAAGGCAGGGGCTCTTGGAAAGAGTATACTGAGCTCCGCACTGAGCTAAGCTCCTCTTTCCTTAACGGTGTGCCAACAGGATTTTTCTCCTTACCTGTCAAACAGCCAGATGTTTTGAATGAGCCTGTCTGCACTGAATAATCTTGCTCTGGAAAATAAATGGAAGTAGGGTCGTTTTATCACCTTTCTTTGGTTTTGTGAGAATAGATTGACAGAGATATGTTTAAAACAGATAAACCCCAATTTTTCTCCTTTCACAGCTCACTCACAAGGCCTGAAAAAGGGCCAGATGCGTTTCTGTCATTGTTGGCCTCTATTTCAATAGCTCGAGCTTTGCATGGTGGTTTTAATGTTTGTTTGGTGTCGTCCTATCCCATTCGTGTCCCACATCCCTCCTCCTCCCCCCATTGGATACTACAATTTGTGATTCTTGTCTACTAATAATGAGAACTATGGAAGCAAATTTTAGCTTACTGTGAGGCAGACATCTGCAGTCAGTCTGCAGGCCAGATTTTGAAAATCCAGGGTCTTTTTCTTCCAGTGCCTAGGGCTTGATGTGCATCTCTGCAGATAATGTGTGTGTGCCCCTCTTCTTACCCCAGTATGTCTGTGACTGTAGAGTCAAGTCTGCACACAAGAGCTCTTTGTGCAAGCCTGGCTGAGTCACACAAAACAATGAATCTGGTGCCAAAAGGTGTTGCCTCTGTCCTTTTTTTGATTTAGCTCACTTCTCATGTACCTCTGCAGTATGGTTTGGTTGAATTGCTTGAGGAGTAAATATAATGAGCATAAAATTATTTTAACAAGGAGTCTGAACAGATATCTTTCTGATACAACTGCTAAGAATACATATTTCTGTATGTGATGGTGACTGGGAGATGCTTCAGTGGCTCTGAATAGGGGGGGCTCCACTGGAAAGGGGGATATCTGTTGTTTGGAGTGGCTGTGGCACAGGTCAGACTTCTGTGGAGTGTGAAGGCAGGATGGTCACTTGTTTCCATAGCACCTTCTCAGTTGGAGTTCTTCCCTGGGAGCAGTGTGTCTGCTTGTGCTGGACCTCTGTTCCTCAGCCTTGAAAGCAAATGACATTCTTTCTCCCTTTCTGGAAAACATTTTGAAAAAGAAAGCTGTATATTATCAGGATAGGCTTAGGATTATGTTAGACTGGTTTGGCTTTGTTCCATACACAGATGAGAAGCACATCCACTCATTAGCAAAGAAGCCTCCTTGGACACCACTTCGAAAAGCAGAGGGTTGCTTTGGAGGTTTCTTCTTTTTTCTTCTCGTTCTTATGTAAGATTACTCTCCACCCACTCCTCCAGTAGAGTTACAAACAATAGTAAATGCTGGTAGCATTCAAACTGTCATGAATGGCTTTATTAAAATGATAACATAGTATGGGACTGACTTTTGTTGCCTCTGTGTGCTTCAGAAGGGACACAAAGAGGTGATAGTGGTGTTTCTTCTGAGTGCCAGTATTGTTGGCTTGCCCTGACTGGGTAGAAGATGCAAAAGTAGGCTTTGGTAGCTGAAAAAGTCTGAGAAAGCCTGATTTAGCCTGCAAAGAGTGAGGGAGATACGTTAGATGAGGGCAAATCCCAAAGTTCATTGGCAGGAGTTTCAGCTTGTATGTAACTTACAGGAGCAGATTTTAGTGAAGAGATTAAATTAATGCCTCTTTCTGAGACAAGTGTGTCTGAGTGCCTCTTTCTAGCAAGAGGCAGGTGCAATTGTATGCATGTCACTCACCTTGCTGTATTTCTGAGTTACACCAGTTAGAAGATTTACATGAATGTTGTATCAAGAGAAACTAATTGAGTGGCTGCAAGAATAGAGGGTCTTGAGTATCTAGCTCTTAAAGAACTTAAATTCAGGTTTTAAATGTAATTTCTCATATTGTCACTGAATTCTATGATTCTGTGATTCTAATTTGCATCCTGCTGCGAAGGCAAAAGTTGGAGCTTCTGAACATTCACAGTCCCTGTACTGTTTGGTGACTAGCGTCCTAGACGCATTCATAATTTCCATTACTTACTCTGTTTCACATTTCGACTTGCCAGTGATTCTTTAGCCGAAGACCTGAGTGAAAAAGAAAGAACGTCTAACTTTACAATGTGCACTGCAATATATGGGAGGTTTTTCTCAAAGGGGTTTCAAGTGCTCCTAAAACTTTATGATGTTCCTGTAATAACTAAATTTGTATCCAAAAGTGTGGGGTTGTTTGTAGTTAGGAGCATTTTTGATTAAGGCTGTGCATGATAAACTTCAATCACAAAGTTGCATTTTTCATGGGAGGAGAAAACAAACATTTCTGGTTATGAGGTTTGGTTTATCCCTAATCCTAGCAGCCTCTCATCAGATTTTACCTGGACTGATTCATTTCCCCTCCTGGAACTTTCTGAAGAGTAGGGAGAGGCGTTAGCAGACTCTGGCTATTCATGTTCTCTGCTGTACCTTCCTTAGAATTCAGCACAGCTTTGTCAGTCAGTTCTGAATATATCAGACTGGACACAAAGTCTTTCTCTGAAATGTGAAGGTAGAAATGTTATTAAAGTTCCCACTTGCTGATCTGGATGTTTAGGGGTGAATTCAGGAGTTCCCTTACCTCATTTTCAAAGGGCATAAGGACATCAGAGAGACATGTTTTGTTTGCTTTCTGCCTTCCCCCAGCCCACAGCTCCACTGGGAGAGCACGTTTTTCTACCCTGCACCAAACCTGAGTGCGCTGAGGTCTGAGTGACTAATTTCTATGTACTGTCACCTTACTGCTTAGCACAGCCACAACTGGGCCAAGCACACTTCACTGCATCCTATTCCTTCCACCTCAGCAACCCCCTCCAGTTCAGGTCTATGAGAATTTCAGGGTTTTATGCAAATGTACAAGAGTGCATATTTTTCAGAAAGGGATGCAGATGCATGTGTTACCTTTTTTACTTGCCCTTGCGAACCATTTTTGGATCTCGGTAAGTGAATCTGTCTGCAAAATTTCGCTCAGTTTTTCCAGCACCTGGAAGATGTACAGGATGGTTACCATGAAGGAAGAGAAGCTGATTCGCAACAGTTTTTGCATGTGTTTTAGTTAAGCTCTAGCTGTGTGAGTGTGCAGTTCTACAGCTGTGCAAATTGCCTAGCCTAAGATGTCTCATCAGTTTTGCCACAGTGTGAGCTAAGGACAGCAGTCTGCAAAAGGTGATGTTGAGCGAGTGCCATGTACACAGCACTTCAGAGACACAGGAAGGAAATCCTAAGCAGTGTTTACTACATATAAAACCCCTTGCATGTGATGTAATATTTGCAGGCTGGTTTTGGAGAACAAGTTTCAGCCCGTGTGCCAGCTGCATTGCTCCCCCAGTGACTGCCCATAGCAGCTTGTGGTCAGGTGAAAGAAACTCAAGAGTAAATGCTAAATACAAAAGTCAGTAGACTCCTCATTGGGGCAGTGGGGGAAGGGAATCTGACCAATAAAGTCTCATGCCATCCTCAGGAGAAATAAAAATGTGTAACATCATAGGAAGCCATATACTGTAGCACTCCTGTCTTACCTTTATTTTCTGATCCAGGTAGCTCGAGTCAGAATTCACATTATTCTGGATGCAAGGACTGTAATCCAAGTTGATGAGTGGAGTGGAGGGCTGGGTGAGAGACATGACGTGGTTTCCCTCTCCGTTTGCAGGTTGTGCAGAGGCTTGGAATTGTTTTTTCAAAAGCTTTTCCAAAATAGAAAACAATGTGTAAAGGAATGGCTTGACTCCATTTAAGCAGCAATTAAAGGCAACGTGAAGTGTATGGCTAACACTAGTCCCCAGCAAGGCTGTGCAACAGAAAACACATCTAAAACTGTTATTTGGTTGAATATAACCACCTGTAGGTTAATTGGATAGGTTAATTGTTACAGCTTCTAATATACAGTCACTGAGAATAATAGTAGATATCTGTGGCATAATGCGTAACATTGGAGGAGAATGAAAGTGATGGCAGATAACTACTGATGGAAATCAGATGAGAAAGGGATTAAATCTGGACCCCTGTGGTCTGTTTGCTTTTCCATCATGGGTTTGTAGCATGCTGCTGAGCCACTACTCTTCATTTCTCCGTGTGCAGGCTTCACCGGTCTATTAAAGGATGAGGAATTAAAATGTGATTGGCAGAAGGTTCTGTTTGTAAGTGCAGAGGAAAAGCAAAAGGCAGCTAACAGCTATTAACAAACTAGTTTACTGAGTGAGGCTATATGACAGTATCTGTCATATTATGTAGTTATTTTGCAGCCAAACCACAGTAAATGCAGTTTGAAGAACTGTGTTTTGCATGTATAAATGAACAATAAAAATAAAGCATGGTCTTTACTATACCCAGCTCAGGAACCACATAACATTTAGAGAGACCCCCACCCCCAGTTAAAAATAGAAAAGTTAGGAGAAAAGTGAGTCCTTATTTTTAGCATCTTTACTGCAAAACATCTTCGTAGTGCCCTCTGCTGTCCAGTAGCAGTGCAGAAACACTTGCATTCCCATTTTCTGAAGAGTGTGCAGTCCTCCTTGTGATGCTGTTTGTAATGGAATACTGACTTAGCCTTCAGCTCTCGTACAGTAGCAATAGGGCAGACGAGTAATTAGATAGCCCGCAGCTTGAGACTAAGGAGCTATTGCAGAAAGAATCTTTTACTGGAATTTATGAACACAGCAGCAAAGTTGGATCTAAAGCCCAGTGTGCTGCTTCTACAAAACAGTGTCAGCAAAAGTAAAACTGTTGGCAGTAAGTAATCTAAAGAATCTTTGCGTTGTGAGGGGAGGAAGTTTTTTCTTGTGCTTGTTTGTTGTATAGTGTGACGTTTTTTCCTCAGCAGTTTGAAACAAAGTGAATTTTATTCCCGTCTTCATTGGGTTTGGCCATTTTTCTTGCTAGCAAAGCACAGTGACATTACAGAGCTGAAAGTGATACAGTTATAGCTTAGTTATCACCCTACTTGACATCATCTCCCTTCCAAGCTCTCGTGTTCTACACATGGGATCCTCACATCCCTCCTTTTGGTTCTGCGCTGTCCTCCTTAGCAGTCTGAGACTGTCAATTCAGGTTACAGTGTTGAGAAGTGAGAGAGAAAGTGCCAAAATAAAGAGCTGTGTCTTTTTTTCCCTTACCTTTTCAGGTGAAGAAGGGTTATTTTGAATCCTTCCAGGAACATCTGCATATCCTTCTGGAAATCAACAGGCAAAGTGTTTTCTCAAGTTGAAGAAATAAAGGCCATAAGATACACCTTATGTTATATTGGGGCAGGGGGCATTTTTAATCGCTAAAATGCACAAGCCATATTTTAGATATCTTTAAGGGGGTATATTTCTTTCCTTTTTTGCTTGCTTTTACTACCTCACATAGTACATTAATGCAGTTATTTGCTGAGATGCCTAAGAAATCTGAAGAATATCCTGGAAAGTGTATTTCATAGATACATGCTTATAGTGCTGTGTAACTACTACTGCAGAGTGTTGCTTACGGATGCCATAATAGCTGATAATTGTGAAGTTATTAGATAACTAGCGTGCATATAATCTCTAAAAGCTATGAAGATGCAAGTGGAATTAGCAAGGAGAAATCTTGTAAAATGTGGTGACTAACACACATAGAAGGGAAGAAATATTTGCCTTTTAAATGTACGTTCATTGCCCTATGTTCCCTTTAGCTGGACCTGAGCTGTGATGACACAGTGCCCTGACTGAGACCTGGTTGCATCTTTAACAGCTCAGTTTCCTCTTCCGCTGCTGTATAGTAGGGCAGTTTGGTGCCTCTACTCACGTGTCATGAACTGTGGAGTGCCTAGCTCCCTTCGCGTGAAGCCCTCGAGCTTTGGAAGGCAGCAGTTGGCAGACATGTTGCTTGTGGCTAGCGCATGTTCTTGATCAGCTTCTTGCGTGAGGATGACTTTGTTGCCAGTAGATGGGAATTCTCTTGAAAAGCTGCTTCTTACAACACAGACCGGAGCATTGTTTAATCCTGTGCAAAAAAATGAAGGATACAGTCTTTACTACAATAAACACCCGCAGTTAACTTAGCAGGTGATCTCCAAGGAGAGTCTCGGCTGGAAGAATGGAAAACAGGGCTATCAAACCTGAAATTTGTGTGTAATAATACAGGGCTTACGGAATGGTGTGTAGACAGTGAATAAACTTGGCATACTTGAATAGATGGCAGAGGGCCGTAAGCAGTCTGTTACAGAGGACGGTGTGATCAATAACTACCTGAACAGTGATGACGTTGCAGATAAAATCTGGAGAGTGGCCAGGTAGGGTGAAGAATGCTCATTTAGCAATGCCAGTCAGGAGATAAGAATCATTGTTCTACCTCTCTTAAAAAGCTTGTAGTTTTCAATGAGAGTTGCAGCATTTAATGAAGAACTAGAACCCTCCTTTCTTAGCCAGGGTAAAAGGAATTTTATAAACAACCACTATTTTTATCATTATTGTAAGTCAAACTGGATTTAACATGACAAAGAAGCCGCGCTATTAAGTAGCTGATGAGGATTTTCAGAACCTTGATTCTGTTTAGTATCTGACATGAGGCAAATCTTAAGCAGAAAGTAATTACAGCTAAACATTACTGAGAGTACAAATGTATCCACCAAATTAATCTGGCTAAGCCGTCTAAGACTTTGGTCTTTGCTGGCTGTGGTCAGCTTGTCTTTTACCAGGTTCTAGAAAAAGAGAGACATACACACACAAATACATACTTTATTTTTTATGTGTTCTATGTTTTTACATTAGGTGGATTTTATATATACATATATATGCACACACAGGTACACAGAGTTGTGTACATTATATGCTGGGTGGTCAATCTGAAAGGAGGAGTCTTGCTTTGTTCCTTCAAAGGCACCCCTTCCAAGACGCAAGAAATCCAATTTTATTCCAGACTGATTTGGTCCTGCATCACCTTTCATCCCTTATTACAGAAGTTGTATCACAGACTCATCAGCTACCAATACCAATCTGGATGAAGTATCTACTTATTCTAACAGTCCCCAAGAAACTCAGCAGAGACCTTTTTTCCCCTACATGACTCTTCTGTTCCTTCTGCAGTATAAATCTGGCCTTGTATCAGCAATTTTCCTTCAGCCACTGCCAGAAAGATGTCTTTGTGCAAACCTACAGGGTCAGCTTCTGAAACAAAAGCTAATCCCTAGAAGTACTATTTCGTATGCTGATGCAAATGGCACACTGATTTTGACTTCCTTTCAGGTATAGGCAGAGTAATCACAGCTAGATCTAGTACACAGCAGAGCAGCATGGTGTTTTTAGGGTACCAGGTTACTCTTATTAAATGCTGCATTGTGTAATATGTTGCTCCTGGAAAAGTACAAGAATTATTTAGGTGAGAGTGAAATAGAGAAGAAAATTGTGACAACCTGTCTCTGGCACTTATGGTACACTTGTGAGCACAGAAGGAAAGAGGAAGAAATTATTTCAGCTTGAAGGAAATTATTTTAGTTTAAAAGAAATCCCAGACAGTTGTCTTGGTAAAATAGTTGTAGTTGTACCTTGTAAAGAATTTAGTACTGCTAACCTTTACGTTACCAACCTGAGATTATTCATTGCTGAGGACAGGTAAAGATGCTTAGTGGATTAAAATTAAGGTAATGGCTTTTGTTGATTAAATGCTTCTCTTAGAAACAGGAGACAGGAGCTGTGGGTACTTTTGGAACAAAATCACATTACACTCGCATTTCTCTTTGTGTTTGCCAGGGCAGTTGTCCAGGCTATCTGTGTGGTCCCTCAACAACTCTTACCTGGCATGTGACAGACCATCCTAGGATGGGGAATGTTCCTGGAAAAGTAGTACTTTCTCCCTGAGCAGCTAGGCTGAGAGTAACTTCGGTCATACTTCCACATGTGGTTGAACTGAGGTTCATACACTGACAAGAAATCGGTATTTGTTGTGTAAACTTTCTTATTCTTTTGCGGAGCGTCTTTCTGCAGAGCAGGTTGGCTCTTCTGCTGATTGCCTGAGGCCAAACACTGGAGGTGAAGTAAAGAACATGAACTCACATAGACTGAAAGGTAGTCGAAACTTCAATTACTCTTTTTCTTGTTATTTCTACCTCTTTCATATACAATTTGGAGAAGCACAGGAGGGTGGAAGCAAGCTACCTACTGCTCCACTCCCAGGTAGTTACCTCGGGCACCCAACGCTGCTTGTGTATGCCGCTCCTTCCTGTGCATATCTGAGACACCTTTTCGTAGTAACAGACTGTATTGAAGGAGGGGGAGTGGATTGCTTTCTGTCTTGTGACAAGAACTGCAGGGACAAGTGATGATAGCAAAGGAGACATCAAGGCCTTTTTGGTTTCTATCTTTACTAAGGGTTGTGTATGCAGAGGGACAGTCGCATGTCTCTTAGTAGTTGATATCTGTTCTAGATTTTGGTTTTAGGGGTTGAATAATAGACTAGTAGCTTATTACCATTAACTTGTTTGGTTTTTTTCCTTTCCTGTAGTAGCAGTCATTAATGTTCACACTGTTCCTTGCCTCTGGCACTTGCTTAGAATACTCAGTACCATAACGTCTAAGATTGGGAACATCCTAAGAATGGCAGTTTATTGGAGGCACCTTGCAGATGTCACACAGAAGAGTTACATCAGGAGAGACTCTGGAGCTAAGTAAGGCAGCCCAGTCTGCTCCCTGTATAACAACCAGCGCAGCTAAGAAAAGGTGACAGGTGATAGTAGTAGGCGACACTCTTCTGAGAGGTACAGAGGCACCCATTCTGCTGACACACTCTCTAGAGAGGCGTGCTGCTTACTGGGGGCTTGTATCAGGGATGTCACCAAGAGACCACCAAGCCTTGTACAGTTGCTGTTGTTTCATGTGGGCACCAGTGATACAACCAGGAGCAGTCTGAGGAGCATCAAGAAGGATTACAGAGCCCTGGGAGCGGCAGTGAGGGACTCTGGAGCACAGGTAGTTTTTCATCAGTCCTCCCAGTCAAAGGGAAGGGGTTTGAAAGAGCCAGTCAAACCTGGCAAATCAACAAATGGTTATGGGACTGGTGCCACAGCCAGGAGTTAGACCATGGGACTCGGTTTAAGAAATGTGGCCTACTGGTGGCTTGATGGGGTCCATCTGTCAGAGAAGGGGAAAAGCATCTTCGGTCATAGGCTTGCCAAAGCTGGTGAAGAGAGCTTTAAAGTTGCCGGGGAAGGGAAACCTCAATCCATCCCACTCCTACCAGTTTGATGCCAGTGCCAGCAGTGAATGCCCAGAGCCTAGAAAGGGATCACAGGTCAGCAGGAGAGCACCTGAAGAGCAGCACAAAGGAATTCCAGCCACTCCAGCCAGTAAGTCAGCTTCATCGGGGACCCAACTTAAATGCCTCTATGCAAACAAACGTAGCATGGGGAATAAGCAAGAGGAGTTAGACGCGTGCGCATGCCTGCAAGGCAATGATCTTATTGGCATCACGGAGACATGGTGGGATGGCTGCTATGACTGGAGTGTTGGAATGGAAGGATACAGGCTCCTTAGGAACAACACGCAGGGGACACAAGGAGGTGGTGTCACCCTCTATGTCAATGACCAGGTGGAGTGCGTGGAGCTCTGCCTGGGCATGGATGAGGAGCTGACCAAGAGCTTATGGGTCAGGATTAAAGGGAGGGCAGGGACAGGTGACATTATAGTGGGGGTCTGCCACAGGCCACCCGACCAGGAAGATGGAGGAGATGAGTCCCTCAGGAGCAGCCTCACGTTCACAAGCCCTGGACCTCATGGGGGACTTCAACCACCCCAATATCTGTTTGAGAGACAACCCAGCAGGGCATAAGCAATCCAGGAGGTTGCTGGAATGCGTTGATGATAACTTCCTTCTCCAAGTGATAGAGGAGCCAACAAGGAGAGGTGCTATGCTGGACCTTGTTCTCCCCAACAAGGAGGGGCTGGTGGGGAATGTGAAGCTCAAGGGCAGCCTTGGCTACAGTGACCATGAAATGGTGGAGTTCAAGATCCTTAGGGCAGCAAGGAGAGCGCACGGCAAGCTCGCTACCCTGGACTTCAGGAGAGCAGACTTTGGCCTCTTCAGGGGTCTGCTTGGTAGAGTACCATGGGATAAAGCCCTGGAGGGAAGAGGGGCCCAAGCAAGCTGGTTAGTATTCCAGGGTTACCTCCTCCAAGCTCTGGAGTGATGCCTCCCAACAAAGAGGAAGTCAAGCAAAAACACCAGGAGGCCTGCATGGATGAACAAGGAGACCCTGGACAAACTCAAACACAGAAAGGAAGCCTACAGAGGGCAGAAGCAAGGACAGGTAGCCTGGGATGAATACAGAGAAATTGTCCGAGCAGCCAGGGATCAGGTTAGGAAGGCTAAAGCCCTGATAGAATTTAACCTGGCCAGGGCCATCAACGGCAACAAGAAAAGCTTCTATAGGTACATTGGTGATAAAAGGAAGGCTAAGGAAAATGTGGGCCCTCTCTGGAAGGAAATAGGAGGCCTGGTTACCTGGGACATGGAGAAAGCTGAGGTACTTGATGATGTTTTTGCCTCAGTCTTCACTGGCAAGTGCTCCCGCCACACTGCCCGGGTCACAGAAGGCAAAGGCAGGGAGTGGGAGAATGAAAAACCGTTGGCAGAAGATCAGGTTCGAGACTATCTAAGGAACCTAAAGGTGCACAAGTCCATGGGACCTGATGAGATGCCTCCATGGGTCCTGAGGGAACTGGTGGCTGAAGTGGCTAAGCCACTATCCATCATATTTGAGAAGTCCTGGCAGTCTGGGGAAGTTCCCACGGACTGGAAAAGGGGAAATAACCCCCCCATTTTTAAAAAGGGAAAAAAGGAAGACCCAGGCAACAACAGGGCAGTCAGTCTCACCTCTGTGCATGGCAAGATCGTGGAGTAGATCCTTCTGGAAACTGCTACGGCACATGGAAAATAAGGAGGTGATTGGTGACAGCCAGCATGGCTTCACTCAGGGCAAATCATGCCTAACAAATTTGGTGGTCTTCTAGAACAGGGTTACAGCGTTGGCAGATAAGGGAATAGCAACCTGGATTTGTGCAAAGCATTTGACACTGTCCCACACAACGTCCTTGTCTCTAAATTGGAGAGACATGGATTTGATGGATGGACCACTCGCTGGATAAGGAATTGGCTGGATGGTCACACTCAAAGAGTTGTGGTCAATGTCTCAATGGCCAAGTGGAGACCAGTGATGAGTGGCATTCCTCAGGGGTCGGTATTGGGATCAGCACTGTTTAACATCTTTGTCGGCAACATGGACAGCGGGATTGAGTGCACCCTCAGCAAGTTTGCCAACGACGCCAACCTGTGTGGTGTGGTCGACACACTGGAGGAAAGGGATGCTATCCAGAGGGATCTTGACAGGCTTGAGAGGTGGGCCTGTGCGAACCTCATGAAGTTCAATAAGGCCAATTGCAAGGTCCTGCACATGGGTTGGGGTGATCTCAAGCACATATACAGGCTGGGCAGAGAATGGATTGAGAGCAGCCCTGAGGAGAAGCACTTGGGGGTGTTGGTTGATGAGAAGCTCAACATAACCCAGCCATGTGTGTTTGCTGCATCAAAAGAAGCGTCACCAGCAGATCGAGGGAGGTCATTCTCCCGCTCTACTCCACTCTCGTGAGACCCCACCTGGAGTACTGTGTTCAGCTCTGGGGCCCCCAACATATGAAGGACATGGACCTGTTGGATTGAGTCCAGAGGAGGGCCACAAAGATGATCAGGAGGCTGGAGCACCTCTCCTGTGAAGACAGGCTGAGAGAGTAGGGGTTGTTCAGCCTGAAGAGAAGGCTCCAGGGAGACCTTACAGCAGCCTTCCAGTACTTAAAGGTGGCCTACAGAAAAGCTGGAGAGGGACTTTTTACAAGGCCATGTAGTGATAGGATGAGGGGTAATGGCTTTAAACTGAAAGAGGGTAGATTTAGATTAGATGTAAGGAAGAAGTTCTTCCCTGTGAGGGTGGTGAGGCACTGGAACAGGTTGACCAGAGAAGTTGTGGATGCCCCATCCCTGGAAGTGTTCAAGGCCAGGTTGGATGGGGCTTTGAGCAACCTGGTCTGGTGGAAGGTGTCCCTGCCCGGGGGGGGGGTGCGGGGGGGTTGGAACTAGAAGATCTTTAAGGTCCCTTCCAACCCAAACCATTCTATGATTCATTCTGTGACTCTATGATTCATTCTAAGATTCAAATATAAGAAATTCACCTGTAAGGGCTGCTGATTGTAAGAGCCTGGATGGGCTAAGAATGGAATAAGCATTTGTCAGTTATCTGTTGGGGTCAGGAAGCAGCATATTTTAAGGAATATGTGGAGAAAAGAGGGTTGGGAAAGGACAGGACATCTGTTTAAGCAGGTCTTAATGTTTTTCATGGTTACATTTTTATTCCATAACTACATCTGACCAGGGGAGAAACTTAAGTGAACTGACAGATTTTGCAATGTGCATAGAAGGTCAACAGACGTGAGAAGGCTTGCCCAACTGAAATCAAAAAGTATAAATTCCATAGTTGAAGGTCTTGTGTTAAGGTCATCCTATGCCCTGACAAACCAACTGGGGCAAGGTCAGTGTTAGTCACCTGTGAGTCATCACATTTCAGTGCACGAGGAGGCAGGGTGGAAGCTACGGTTCATGCAAATGGTTTGTAGCTTACAGCAAGCTCATCCTTTTTTTTTTTTCTAATTTAAAATACCTGTATCTCCTGATATCAAAAGTAAAAATACACATCTTCTGATTTTGGTTGTAGTGGATTGACTGAACAATGAAGTAATGAAAATGGCTATTTTGTGTAACATCCTGATTGCATTTGTATTTCTCAGCCAACTTTTATAACTTAAAAAACCCAAAAAACTAATTGGGAGACTAGCTTTTCCAAACCCTTATAAATTTTTTTACCGTAAAATATCCTCTCCATATGCTTAAGATTAAATGCTTGTTCGAAATAGTGTATAAAGTAACTTGGAGGAGCAGAAAATACTTTCTTTATTCTGGGCCTTCTGTTTTTCTACCTAATCCTACTTACATTTTTGTGTTGGCTACCTATAAAGGACTAACTATATCTAACTGAAGTTTTTTAAAATGAAGTTCATGTGGGAGGGTTTTCTTCTTTAATAAATTGTTTGGTGGGTTTTCTTTGGTAATCTAAACTGTCTTGTGAAACATACTTTTAGAATCTCACTAGTTATTTAGCAACCTCAGAGTATTATATACAATAATTGCTGGTACAATATGTTTTGGGGATTTTAGGCGTGTTACTTTACCAAAATAGCAACTTACGACATTGTTAATATTTAAATTAGTAGAATTAAATGCAGCAATACTATGAACAATTGGATGTTTGACAGAACAATGTTACCAGCCAGCACTGTCATTTTTGTATCGTAGGTAAAATCACACACAAAATGTTGATTATCATTGCAGTATTCAAAAATACTTAAAGGCTTCCTGTTTCCTTACAAAGGATGTGTACAACAGTTATTTAGCGTAGTCTTATATCTGATTGTGCTAACGGGTTCTTGAGAAAAAATGAAACTTAGGTCATTTATTGCTTTTTCACTAGTTCTCAGTCTGTACCTGGAAAGTGTGTAAGTGATGTAATGGACAGAAAGGTCTAACTACCTGAGGAACCGTGCAGTAGAGGTCCTCCTTGGCAGGATGCTAAGTTGCCAGTACCCTTTTGCCTGCTGCAGCAGGTAACATTCACCCTGTAGCAAGGATTCACGTCTTTCCTTGGGTAGGGGTCTTCAGCTGAGCGAGCAGCAGCCTGGCTCGTCTGCTCTGCTGAGCAGCTGTGACAGGGCGCAGGGCTGGTGATCCGGGGAGGTTCTAGAACCGATTCTGTTGGCAATTCTGAACTGTGCGCTACCATGGCAGCAGCACAGCCACATCTTTTTCCTGACGTTAGCAGAGGGAAGAGCTTGTGTACCTCCGCTTCATCCTTTATGTTTTTAGCACTCTTCCTCTTTAACATGAGGATATTCGTGACCAGAAATAACCGATTTCTGTAGAGAATTAATATTTGCATGTGGACACACAAAAAAAGGCTTCGCACAGGACTATAAAATCACCTGACCGTGGGGTTTTGTGTTCAAGAAAATTCATGCTTTTGGACAAGATTTTAGGGATGATTTTTTCTAGCGTACAAGTGCAGTGCTACATAGTTTCAACAGGTGAAATTGTCATCATCAAGTAGGGTTAATGGGGTTAAACGAGTAAGCATAAAAATGTATTTTCAGGCATTGACCAGTAAGGATCTTAAATGTAGTCATGCAATTGCAGTTTGAATCTAGTAACAGGAAGAAAATCTAGAAATCTACATTGCAATGTGGCCACTGTTTATTGCCAGAGATTTCTCCAATGGTGCTTTGTCCACAAAAACAAGATTCCTGCTACACTGAAGTTGCAACTCCAGTACACTTTTCAGGTCGCCTTAGAAACCCTCCAAGTTTACAAGCACTATTATGTAGACTCTGGGTTTCACAGGCTCCTATTTCCTTACCACTGCTCATATTCCAGAAAGCACAGCTGCCAGAGATGACTTTTCCCTCCCTGTGATGGTGGACCAGAATCAGTGCTTTTGGTCGCACAGGGGGACCATAGCAGTCCATTAGCTTGTGGTCTCCAGGTGCAGCTATTTCAGGACATTGTACCTGTGAGTGACTGCTACTCATTTAATTTTTTGTTGGCTTTGTAGGTTTTGCAAGCCATCTTGGGAACAAAGAGGAGGGTAAAAACTTTGGCTCATCAATAAATTACATTTAAGTTGCTCGACATGATTTTAAGGTCTTTTGCAGAAAAATGGGGCACACTTTCTTTTTGTACTCAGCAGAAGTGGGAATATATGCCATTGTCCACAAGAAGTTGGAGAAAAGCAATAAATGGAAGAAGTGTGGGGAGGTTTTTTTACACTTGCGGGGAAAAAGAGGAGTGTGACTGGTGTGACTCTTTGCTCCCCATAATCCCAGGAGAAATGGTTAGTGACCTGCTACACCACACAGACACACTCAAGTCTATGGGGCTGGATGGGATCCACCCAAGGGTACTGAGGGAGCTGGTGAAAAGTGCTCACCAAGCCATTTTCAACCATTTATCAGCAGTCCTGGCTAACTGGGAAGGTCCCAATTGACTGGAGGTTAGCAAACTTGACGCCCACCTACAAGAAGGGCCAGAAGGACGATCCGGGGAACTACAGGCCTGTCATTCTGACCATGGTGCTGGGGAAGGTTATGGAGCAGATCATCTTGAGTGCCATCACACGGCACATACAGGACAACCAGGTGATCAGGCCCAGTCAGCATGAGTTTATGAAACGCAGGTCCTGCTTGACCAACCTGATCTCCTTCTATGACAAGGTGACCAGCTTAGTGGATGGGGGAGAGGCTGTGGATGTTGTCTACTTGGACTTTAGTAAAGCCTTTGACACCGTTTCCCACAGCATTCTCCTGGAGAAACTGGCTGCTCATGGCTTGGATGGGCATACCCTTTGCTGGGTGAAAAACTGGCTGGCTGGCCAGGCCCAAATAGTTGTGGTGAATGGAGTTAAATCCAGTTGGCAGCCAGTCACAAGTGGTGTTCCCCAGGGCTCAGTATTGGGGCCAGTTCTGTTTAATCTCCTTATCAGTGACCTGGATGAGGGGATAGAGTACTGCACCCTCAGTAAGTTTACAGGTGACACCAAGTTGGGTGGGAGGGTTGATCAGCTTGAGGGTAGGAAGGCTCTACAGAGAGATCTGGACAGGCTGGATCGATGGGCTGAAGCCAATTGTATGAGGTTCAACAAGGCTCAGTGCTGGGTCCTGCACTTCGGTCACAGCAACCCCATGCAGTGCTACAGGCTTGGGGAAGAAAGCGACCTGGTGGAAAAGAACCTGGGTGTGCTGGTCGACAGCCGGCTGAATATGAGCCAGCAGTGTGCCCAGGTGGCCAAGAAGGCCAATAGCATCCTGGCTTGTATCAGAAATAGTGTGGCCAGCAGGAGCAGGGAGGTGGTTGTTCCCCTGTACTCAGCACTGGTGAGGCCGCACCTCGAGTCCTCTGTTCAGTTTTGGGCCCCTCACTGCAGGAAAGACATGGAGGTGCTGGAGCATGTCCAAAGAAGAGCAATGAAGCTGGTGAAGGGCCTGGAGCACAAGTCTTATGAGAGGTGGCTGAGGGAATGGTGGTTGTTTAGCCTGGAGAAAAGGAGGCTGAGGGGAGACCTTGTTGCTCTCTACAACTACCTGAAAGGAGTTTGTAGTGAGGTGGGTGTCAGTCTCTTCTCCCAAGTAACAAGCGATAGGATGAGAGGAAATGGCCTCAAGTTGCGCCAGTGGAGGTTTAGATTGGATATTAGGAAACAATTCTTGACCGAAAGGGTTGTCAAGCATTGGAACCAGCTGTCCAGGGAAGCGGTTGAGTCACCATCCCTGGAGGTATTTAAAAGACATGTAGATGTGGTGCTTAGGGACATGGTTTAGTGGTGGACTTGGCAGTGCTAGGTTAACAGTTGGACTCGATGATCTTAAAGGTCTTTTCCAACCTAAATGATTCTATGATTCTATGAAAAGTCTTGGGGGGATGAGGAGAGGAGCTTATTTTCAAAAAAGAGCAGAGCAAACTGTATGGATGAATACCCTGAGGTGTGCCATTCCACAGATGGGAGACAGGTCACCATCTGTGGACTCTGTTAGCCTTTTTCCAAAGGAAGCCTCAGGCCAGACTCTCCTTTTTGCTCTGCGGGTCCTTGAAATTGTTTAGCAGGGGCTCTTGACCTCTATTCTTCTAGCCCTGGCCAAACACAGCTCACGTCCCTGGCAGGCTGGAGTTGTGTCTCTGAGGCCACTAGAATGCCACCCTGTCCCTGAAGTACCTGCCTGAGGTTACGTACATCTACTGCGTTTCTCCCTGCTTCCTCTTCCCGTACCACTTCTTAAATTAATTACAGTCATACAGGTAAACCTGAGAGAGTGCCGTACTTAGTAATTACTAGTCAGGTTATATGCAGTATTTTATCTCTTTCTTTGCTTGTTTCTGAAGGAAAAATCTTGATTTCAGCATGCTGGGCATAATTTGAAAATCGATGAGGCTTGAAATCCACAGTAAAGGCATGCAGTGCTGAGCTCCAGCCAGTCCCTTGCACCAGGACGTTGTGCTGAGAGAGGGTGAGCGTGTGGGTGCATGAGCAGTGATGGCGTCTGCACTTGCGGGCGTCGATGGAACCAACAGTTCAGGCAATCACTTACAAATCGAGCTGGGTGTTGCATGTGGTAAGAAACGCGCATCCTCTTGCAGCACTTCTTGCTGACTTACTGATTTTTGCTTTCCCATCAGCACAATTGGCCTGTTGTCCTCGGTCACTGTTCACTGACAGCCGTTCCAACAGATTAATGAGTAGCCAGACTGTAAATCTAAGGAATCAGCAGCAGGTACAGCCGCAGCCAGACAGTGTACGTTTCTTAAGCAGCTTGCACAATAGCATGTTTTAATGTATCAGCTGGGCTCTTACGAGTAGCACTGGAGTAATTCAGCAAAGCCTTTGTGTTCTCAGTACGTCCCTGCTGCTGTAAATTCAAGAGCCACTCTCCCCTTTTCTCTTTGCACCTAAAGTGCCACTGAGAGCAC
The DNA here is from genome assembly GCF_929443795.1 of Astur gentilis. NCBI lineage: Eukaryota > Metazoa > Chordata > Aves > Accipitriformes > Accipitridae > Astur > Astur gentilis. The sequence goes on from NC_064891.1 coordinate 35,537,526, forward strand.
TGGGTTTGGAGGGCAACCTCCAGGCAGGGGGAAAGAGGGGACAGCTTCCAGCCAGGGCTGTTACTTTCTTGCTGTGATGTTGAGGGCAACCACAGGTGGGATGTGAAAAGGGTGGGGAAGGCCATGACAAAGGAATTGGGAAGACAGAAGCACAGTAGAGAGTGATGTTTCAGCAGGTGGGTGGTTTATTTTCGTTCTAGTGCTTTGGCTGATTAAGGGGTGGGACTCTGAGCTGGGAGGCTCAGCTGAAAGGTCAAAGCAGTGCACTTGCAGGAGCACTTCACAAGACTGGTTTCCAGTGTATTGGACAGGACTTGTGGTATCAGCAGCCTGACTGCTTTGCAGCTGACTGAATTCTTGGCCCGAGAAATCAGTGGTGGCAAGACTCGAAAGAGACACACCAGTCAACATGAGTACGGCAGGCAAAGTAAGCAAAAGTTTATGTTAGAAAAGTTTATTTGCTGCAGCCGAGTAATGCATTTTTAAATGCAGTTTCTTTGCAGGGATGCCGTAAGTCCTGGTGGGATAGCACAGGTGAGAGTTTGGGAGGAAGCTGGTACAGGAGAGCTGCCTTTACTTGAAAGCCACTGTACTCTGCTAGGAAATGGTTGTTATGCTCTTCAGGGCAATAATTTATTTATTTTTTTAAACATGAAGGCAATATAAGGTAACAGCACCAGAATAAGAATAACCTCCCCCCAGGGTTTGCGAACTATTTTTACTCTCTGATTGGACAGTTTAAAATATAATACAATGTAGTAAGTGTTCCGATCAATGTATTTAGCAGCTCTATGGGTTTCCATTCTGAGATCCCACAGTGGTTTATACTATTTTTGGCTTCTTTATAATTCATATCAGATTTTTTTTCTAAAAAAAGGACATAGTTAATATTATGTTAAATTTCAGGGTGTAATTGTGCTGATGTTAGGACAGTCATTAAATTTGAGTATGCGTATAACAAGTCTGGAGCTTAAGTTAATGAAGACTAAAAGTAAGTATCACATGCAATGCAGTACTGAGCTGGGACTGAAATGAGTATTTACATCTTTGCTAGAAAGTAAGTGACAAGAGAGATGTAAGTTAATACCACTGCTGAAGACAGACAGCATATGCTGCTTCTTGCACTACCTGAATGATGCTAACATACACCCAGAGACATGCAAGAGAGGTTGATAGACAGAAACCCAGAAATGGAAACTGAAGGTATGCACCTTGCTAGACTGTGCCTTAAGAAAGTACCAGGATTGTCTGCTGTTATTGCTGGCTGTCTTCACTATTCTAAAACCAAACAAAACAAGAGGGAAAAAAAAAAAAAAAGCTTTCTTTAACTCTGAGATACCACAAGCGCAAAATTAATTGTAGTTCACTTGTAGGTAAATTCACCGAGTTCAGTCCTCAACCTTGGACTGAGCATAGTAAATGAAGTGTTGTGATGTAACTAAACTGCCTTCTTTTCACTGTATTTATCTTGGAGTAACATGTGACTGTGTGCTTTACATGACCAAGCAGCATAATCCTTATGCTCTGTAAAAGGGTGTGTTTCTACACCTACCCTCCCTCTGCTGCAGTAACTTGTAAGGCTGGTAGAACACATGAGCAGAAAAACCCCTATGACTCCAGCTAGTGTTTGCCTTAGATAGTGTGCGGGTGGTGCATCTGTGGGATCCTGTTACAGTCGGTGAAAGTTCGCAGGGACTCAACCATCAGAACAATACATAGTTAACCAGTGTCTAATTGTAGGAGAGATTTATTTGTTCTCAGCAGTCCACAGTTCTTGGCTACCTTTGTTCTTATAAACACTAGGTGTGCTTTGCACATGCAAGCTGTGAAATCATTATTGTGCTATGTGGGATACAGTATAAATAGATAAGCCCTTTTTTTAAAGTAAGTTTCTAAGAAAATGTAGCCCTTTAAAATGTGATCTTTGGCCTCACTTGTGAATTTTTTACTAATCAATCACACTTGCATTTGACACATAGAACATTAAATTTAGTGCAAATATCTCTTGAGTCTGTCTTTCAAAGTGTCGTGCTCATTCCCACTTTGGGTCTGGCTGCTGAAAGTGCGCTATTTAATTTTGTATGTTTAGTGTCTCCTAGTAATTTTCTTTGTTACAAGTTGACAATTTGTTGATAATTAAGACGTTATTTCTACTTCTACTTCAAAAGCTTTGATACTAAAAAGTTGCTTTATTTTTTTTCCCCCCGAGAGCTTTGCAGCACACTGGTGTTAAGTTGTCCTGGTCCCAGGGTCCCAGTCATGCAGGATATTTATGCACGTGCTAAACTTCTTGCATCATAGACTCGATTGGCCTCAATTTCCCTCTCAATGCCACCTGAATGCTTGTAGTCAGTAGGACTTAATAGAGTGACTGAGGACTTACTTAATAGAGTGTCACCCATAAGGGTGACATGCAAAATCATATTGCAGGGCCTGGAGTTGTTTAAAGCTCTGGGGTAGGCAGAAACCACCAAGGAAGAACAGGAATGAAGACGGGGGCAGAGAGGCCCCGCTACCTTTAAATACACTAGGACTGAGCTTGCAGGGTGGAAACTGGTGCTACCTTCTGTCTGAGAGCCTGGGATGAGGAGTGGACAACGCTCCTCTCTCTTCTGAGTGCATTTCTCCGTCAGTGGCAGATGATCAGGGGAGTCCAGAGGCCCGTCAGCAGCTGGACAAAGCCTGCGGAGCTAACGGACAAACTTTAGCCTAACAGACAAAAAAAGCTGTCTTGGCTATTGGGAGTAACCCCACCTGAGTTAAAGAACCCTTTTGAGAAGCAAGGTACTGTAGCACAGATAATCTTGCACTAAAGGGACTGTTGCTTCTTCAGGATTACCTCTGCACAGTGCTACGTCATTTTAAATAGGTGTCCTCTCAGTCATCACCTCATGGCTGAACATGGGCTCTAATAAAATGTTTATAAACCTGTATTAAGCTCTGAATTCCATTTTTAGCAATTTTGTCAGTTCTTGACACAGGCAGTTCTAGGCAATACAGACTTTATCACAACCTGATACATGGCATCATTTAGTGTGGCATCTCCAAGAAGAGACACATGTACATCAGTAATCCAACATGGCAAAAATAATCCTCCAAGGAAGTTAGAAACAGAGAAGGAGCAATGAGGATGGATAAGGTATCCAGTTATTCTAGGAGACTTTTATACATCTTGCTGAAAACTTCATATGACAGAAATATAAACAAAGTCAGATATGATCTTGATGGGGGAAAAAAATGGGCTTACACTGTGCTTTGGTATTGGCTTTTTTGTTGCAGCTTGGGTTTGGGTTTTTTTTTCCTGTAGTTTTCCCTCTCTCCCGCCAAATGTGAGCAGGAGTTTCACATGCAGAAATGTAAGAATCTGTCTGTGTGGTGACTTGCAAAAGCAAGTGCCATTCCCTTTTTCTTTGCTCTGTTTGCAGGTTATTAAATGCAAAGCAGCAGTAATGTGGGAAGCCAATAAACCATTTTCTATTGAGGAAATAGAAGTTGCCCCACCAAAAGCACATGAAGTTCGCATAAAGGTACTAAAAAAAATTTTAAAACAACTATTGTGACTTGAATTCTATCTTACTATTTATGAGAATTATTTCTATAGATTTTTAGGATCCAGTCAGAAAACATTCACTAGGTAAGTATCTACTATTCAGTGAGCTCCTATGGAATATGCTTCAAGTCCTAAATTTGATCATGAGGTTCTTTAAAAAATGTTTTAAAAGTTTTTCAGGGTTGGCTTTTTAATTTACTAGACAACTGTGTCTCTAACAGGCTGAAAAAATTACAGTAAAAGCCAAAAATCTGAATCTCCTATAGCATGGAGCAAGAAATTCTCTTTTACTTTGTTTGAATCTGTGCTAGGAAATAGATCAGTAGGGCTGGGAGCTTCCTTTTTTAACTGTGTACTGAGTATCTGTTACATTTCAGGAACTTTCTCAGTGGATTTCAGCAGCTGTTTTCATTTTAGAGCAGTTTCAAGTGTTACACAAGTGAGGAGAACCCTCTCATGGGATTGACAACCCCATCTGTCAGAAGCTGTAAAGACATACCTGAATGTTTCAAAAGAAATACTGCAGGTGCTACCTGCAAGAAGAGGCAAAATGTGATATAAAATACTATGTGTAGCCTAATTTTTTGTATATGTAACATATGCATATATTTTAAATATATAAATAATATATAATTATCATGTAATTATATATAACTTTATATCATTCTATAATACATATTTATATAACCTATCTATTGTATAATATATTGCAATATAATCTAAATATAAGGAATATAAAATATATATCTTATTTCTATGCTTATAAATAATGTGTGATAATTTATATTTACATAATTTTGTAATATTTTACAACTTCTACTTTATATATAAATATTAGGAATAATTTATTTTATTCTATTCTTCATATATAATTGTATTGCTAGAACATTGGTTCTGCCAGATAATCAATGAGATCTCCTACAGACCTCAGTAGTGCATAGCAAGCATTCACAAAGGAGCCTTGCTTTGTAGATTAAAGACTAATACAAACCATTAAAATCATGAATCACACAACCAAAAGTGTTTGACCCGTAGATTTATTGTGTGCATATGTGATTTTGGAGGGAAGCAAGTGACTTCTCCAAATATATGATATCATTTCATGTCCACATATGACGTGACATAGTTAAATGCTGAAATATTCTTATCTTTCCTCCAAATCAGATCGTGGCCACAGGGATCTGTCGCTCTGATGACCATGTGATAACTGGTGGACTGGTTATGCCTTTTCCAATCATTCTTGGGCATGAAGCAGCTGGTATTGTGGAGAGTGTTGGGCAGGGAGTAACTTCGATCAAACCAGGTATGAAACAGCACTGAACACAAGCCCTGTGCTGAGTTTCCAGACTCCTGTTTAAGTCAAAGATGATTACATGCATGAGTCCTTGTATTGCAGAGGAAAATGTTCCAGCTTTTGAGTTTTTGCAGGCATACCTTAAAGGACACTACATGCTATTTACATCTTTCTGTGTTCCCAATCTTGATTTATTTTCAGATTTTCTATTCAATTTCTTTTGATTTTGGCAAAAACATCTGCAGCTTGCTTTCCACCTACATAGCACTTTTCCTGTCATGGACTTAAGAACACAGATTCTTTGCTGTTGTTCATAGGAAGTCAGGTATTAGCTGCAGGTTCTTTAAGCACAGTTTACACAGCCGATCTCTCCCAAGAATAAGGAAAAGCAAAGCACTAGACAACATGTCAAAGCACCTTCTTTTAGTTCTCCTAACAGCTAAATAACCCATTGACTTCAGTAGGCCAGAACTTAGTTCTGTGTGATCAATTATTTCACTTTGAAAGCATCTGGGCATGACTGGGGTGCTCACCCTGCTGCAGGCTTTGCTTGTGTGCAGCACCAGTGCAGGTGAGTCAGCACTGCTCACTGAGGGCTGGATCACTCTGAGGACACTTATCCGGACCAGCTGCTCCTCTCACTACACAATTTGAACCACGGTGGGTAGATAGAGAAGTTAGTGAAAGATGCTGATTTTCTTCCAATGGCTGCAAAACGAGATGGGATTTCCATACATTTTTACCAGACTGAATAAATTCCAGCAAGGGATGAAGTATTAAAACAAAATATGCAGTGAACAAAATCTGCATAGAAATGCTCGATTTTATGCAGGCAGTTTGTTACAATACCTAGGTTAGTTCACTTTTAACATCTCTGTACTTATAGTGTCTTTGTTCATACTGGCAACAAGTATGAAATCTGTCCAAAGCAGGTTGGTATGTATGATAAGAAAAAGTTTTATTAGAGATTTCTGCTTTAACTCCAAACAAATATGTGTATTGCAAATTTCAGTGATTCCTCTAACTGCTTTTTCTCTGACGTCTGCGTTCATAAATCACTCTGTTGTCTAATTCTAGCTGCCATCTGTTTCCAGGTGAGCTGAAACAGCAGGCCTGAACACGCACAAAATCACATTTCTCAGATGTTGCCTAATTTACACCTTCACGTTCTAAAAAAGGCTCCGAGACATGCAAAGTTTCTTTAGCAGAACAATTACTAAGCCCATGTCACAGTTCTAAGTTAACTGAGGGTTAGGGTAGTGGGGGCATTTCGTGTTCTGTAGGCATTTTCCAATTTTTAGTGGAAATAAAAGATTTCCCTTGACTTTCACTTGACTTTCAACATCTCAAGGATTAGCCACATCTTAGAACTGCCAAATCACAAACGGATCGGTATTAGGGAATACCTGTTTAGAGATTATTAGGGATTTACCATACAATGTTGCTGTGAAAAATGCGTAGCAGTAAAAAAATTGCACTGGGAAGCTACGTGCTGCTCTGTTAATCATATAACTGTGCTAGAGAATTGGAGATGTTGTCTTAGCTTATGAGTGTCACTGTTTCTCTGACAAATATTTTACCGACCTTTACTCCAATGGGACAGTAACAGGAGTACAAATAATAAAGAGACTCGAGACCTGGCAAATTAATGCTTAATTTCGCATTCTTTGTGTGCACAGTTTACAGGCCTGTTACCTTGGCACTCCAATCTGCTGTCCTAGTGGATGTCAATTTTTATGTTTCTTTACCTATGAATTGCTATTTTCCCTTCAAGCAGAAGATGCAATAAACTGCTGAACAAGTACTTCAGGCATGTCAGTAGCTAACATGGTTTTATGACAGAGCTCAGACTCAGTTCTATGAAAGACACCAAGAATTTTGCATATTGAAATTCGTTGTCATAACTTTGCCCTAATAGTGTCCTTTATAACAGAGAGAGATGTTTTATCTTCCAAGGGCAGCAGAAGGAAATAAAACCAGCACTGCGCTCCCAGTGTACATTTGCTTAGGGGTTAAATACACTTGCTTCATGTTTTTACCTGCATGCTTCTTGTTTGCCTTTTTTAATCCTCTGTCATTACTATTTTATTTCTAGGAGACAAGGTTATTCCACTCTTTGTTCCACAGTGTGGGGAGTGCAACAGTTGCTTAAACACCAAGGGTAATCTGTGCAGTAAAAATGAGTGAGTTTTCCTGAGTTACCTTATTTGGTTTTTATTTATACAAAACTGATCCCATTCAACAGATTTCACTTGTCATTATTTCTGGTCATCTTTCAAACAGCATTGGTTCAAGTGCTGGATTAATGCCTGATGGCACCACTAGATTCACCTGTAAAGGAAAAGCAATTCACCATTTTATCGGTACCAGTACCTTCACTGAATACACAGTAGTGCATGAATCGGCTGTAGCCAAAATCGATTCTGCTGCTCCTCTGGAAAAAGTTTGTCTAATTGGCTGTGGATTTTCAACTGGTTATGGGGCTGCTGTGCAGACTGCCAAGGTAAGGATCCTGGTGGGTGTTTCTGGTATCTCATGGGGCCTGTTCAGGATTATGTGGCCTGTGAGCGGGTCATCAGCATGGCAGCCAGGAGGTATGGACTCTGTTGAGTTCAGGGTGGAAAGAAGATACTAGTTCTTCGTCTACTTCAGTGTCTCCATCTCTAAGGTACTCAGAAGTCTTCAATTCAAAATCCAGGAAAAATACTTATTACCACTTATTAAGTTTTCTCTCATAGCTTTGTCACCCCTAGAAAAATGTTACAACAGAGCTGATTTGGTTTACTGTAACTTAAGTCTAGGAATATGTGGAAGCCTATATATGCAACACTCATAATTTGTAGCAATACATGAATGTGACTTTTAGAGCTGGCACTGTCTCCAGGGGAGTGACACTACAGATCTTAACACCACTGGAATATAAAGCATCAAAAATGTGTCTCTAAACCTGAAGCTGAGATGTGTAATGAAAACCTGGTCTCAGAAATGTATTTTTGGGACAATTTATCTTAGTCACGCGTAGAATTGTAACAGTATAGCTGGCTACTTCACTAGTAGGTGTGCACGTGCAAATTCGTTCCCAGCAGGTAATCTCTAAATTACAAGAAATGGCTGCAGTGAAAACGTGTTGATAATAAGAAAATGCATTGTACTTTACCTAACCTGTAACAGTATGCCATGTTTATATGGTTATTATAGGTGGAACCGGGCTCCACCTGCGCCATCTTTGGCCTGGGAGGAGTTGGCCTTTCTGTTGTCATGGGCTGCAAGGCAGCTGGAGCTTCCCGCATCATTGCCGTTGATATCAATAGCGACAAGTTTGCCAAGGCCAAGGAGCTGGGAGCCACCGACTGTGTCAACCCTAAAGATTTCAAGAAGCCTGTTCATGAAGTGTTGATTGAAATGACTAGCCATGGTGTGGACTACTCCTTTGAGGTCATCGGCTGTACCGAAACCATGGTATGCAACCAAAAGATGTGGTCAAATGAGGCATTACCTTGTTAGCTCTCTCTTCGCTAACCCACTAAGCACCAAAGGGGAGGAGCTGAGAGCCACTGGCAAAGTGTCAAGCAAACTTCAAACCTGTTAAGTCCAGCTGTCTGCCACTGAGATGCATGGACAGAAGCGCATTCAAAAGCTTAGGAAAGGGAACTTCATTGTAGTCCTCTGGCCTAACCAGGGTGGCTAAATTTCACATAGCCCACTGTCTGCTTTCCAACAGTGGCTTATCACTAGTGACTAAGACAAAATGGGGAAGGAGAACAAAGCTAGGACATACCTGACCCGTGACAGCAGATACCATGGTGTGAGCTGATCCAATGGAAGTTGTCTGATGTGGTTTCAGTTACAAAAAATGAATTGTAAGCTGAGCCCTGAGAGGAGGAGAAGGAATTCAAACTTTTGTGCCCCAGCGGCAAATCTTGCATGACTCTGGGGTGTCCCTCTGTTTCAAATGCAGACTGCAGCCTTGGCCTGTTGCCAATACAACTACGGAGTCAGTGTGATTGTGGGGGTGCCCCCTGCAGCACAAAAGATCACTTTTGACCCCATGCTCCTCTTCACTGGTCGCACCTGGAAAGGGTCCGTCTTTGGAGGTAAGGGCTTGGAAAGGGGTGATTTAACTGGCATGGGAAACTTGTAGATCATCTTGAATGAAATAGGAGATATCTAAATTCATTGCTTAGTTTGTCCTATTGGAAGTTATATTGATAGCTATTTTGCTGACAGAGAAGCACAAAGGGAATTAATTATGGGAACCGTTAGTTAATGGCAAGAGAAGGAGAGAGAAGAAGAGGGAGGGAAGGGGGAAGAAAGGGGAGAGAAGAAGAGGCAGAGGGAGAGAAAGGAAGAGATAAAAAGAAAAAAATAGAGAAAAGAGGAGAAATGTAAGAGGGGAAAATGAGAAAAAAGAAAGGGAGAGAGAAAGAGAGAAAAAGGTAGAAGAGAGAAAGAAAAGGAGGGGAAGGGGAGGGAGGAGAAGAGAAGAGATCAGGAGAAAGAAAAGGAGAAGGATAAGAGAAAAGGACAAAGGGAGAAAATGAGGAAAAGGTAAGGGGGGAGAGAGGAGAGAGGGAGGGGGATAAAAAGAGCAGGAGAATGAGAGGGATAGAAAGCTAGAAAAAGAGGGAAGGAAAAAGAGAGAGCGGGAGAGACGGAAGAGTCAGGACCCTAAAGGACATCAGGGGTCAGACCCACCTGATTTCCACATAGGTCAGACCCCAGCTCAGCCCCTTGCCAGCTGCCATCCGTCCCTGCCAGTTCTTTCTCTTTTCTGAGCTCTCCCAGCAGTCCCACACTCAGCAAGCCCTAGCTTGCTCAACACAACGTTGAAGGCCACAGAAAACTTGATTCTAACAACAGGTTTTCTCACTGCCAACCAGTTCCTCTGATGTATTCAATAGACACCTGAATAAAATAGCAGAGACAAATTAGGTTCCTCTGGAAGAGCATCCTGCTATTTGAGACTGCTTTATCTAGTACTGCTTGTAAGAAAAAAGAGACACATCCACTCCCCCCCCCCCCCCCCCCCCCCAGTTTTCAGCACGCAGTCAAGTTTCCAATTACCAACATGGGTGTCAGCACTCTGGCTTTTGTATAATGTGTGATGTAGTGGACTATGTATTAATAGACAAGTCGAAACAGTATTTAATGTGGGGGAAGTTTGGATCCCGTAAATATTCAAATTTTTCCTGGTCTTTTACCAATAGCTGCACTTCATCCCATGTTTCCCGCTGGCACTCTGTGTTAACAAAGGTAAAGACATGCTGCAACATTTCATCATGCTATTCTGCTATAGAGAGTTTATCTAAAAATTTAAGCTGCCATGGGTTTTATCTATTTTCACAAGCATTTAATGTTTCATTATCCATTGTCTGTGGGTTTTTTTCAGGCTGGAAGAGTAAAGATTCAGTCCCTAAACTGGTTGCTGACTACATGAAGAAAAAATTTGTTCTGGAACCATTAATAACCCACACACTTCCTTTCACTAAAATCAATGAAGGATTTGATTTGCTAAGGACTGGGAAGAGGTAAATGTTGTTTACTTGTAAAGGTTCTATATAAATAACCTAAAGGAGCTGTACAGTAACGCAGGGTATGATTTCACAGCAGAGAATAGGGAAGGCAGTCTGCTGTGCCCCTTAATCTCACCCAGTGTGTGTCCATGGGTTGCAGCTGTAGTAATAAAGCCAGCAAAGCTTCAGCTTTTGAAATGCAGTGCGCCCTGTCTTTCCTTGCAGAGGAACTTTCAGGTTCTAGTTTGAACAAAGAGTCTGGGTGGCAGAGGGAGAAAAGACCACACAAGTGAGGAAGTCTCTGCCCACTGCCCACTGGAAAAGAGCATACAACCAAGGGAGCTTGGGAAGGCCAAGCTGTAGAGTGCCAGGGGTTAGCTACACCGCATTCCAAGAAATGTTTTAGGATGAGGAGCAGGAACATAGAAACAGCCTATGTTTACTGGAAGAGCAACTCAGCATTCCTCTTGTGAGCTAGGGAGCAGAGTCCCAGTGCAATTAGTCCTAATGTCACTGGGTAGTTTACCTTGAACTTCAGAGCTTTTTGAAAAGGAAAGTACTTGGTGTATATATACATGGCAAACTCAGAAATTAGCTCTCGTGCTTTCCTCAAATATTGTGAGAGTTCAGCTCAGACTCTGCTTACATAGGGTGCTGAAATCGGAAATATTGTTTGCCAGAGACACTTAACGAGATTCACCATGCAAATATCTGAAAATTCTCCTTGGCAGAAGTGGGAAATACTTTTGTATATCTTAGTATGGGTGGGGACTACCCTTTTTGAACGTTCTAGCTGTGTATAACTTAGTCTGGAGAATTACTTTCATGTTTTCATTGTCATTTGCTAGCAGTTATTTTAGGTGTTACTTGCTCTAAATACAAAAAGCATGTAACAGAAGAATTTAGCCCCTGAGGTTTGTTCTCAGGTTCTAACTATGCAGCACACACTTCATTTTTGACTGTCCTTATTTTGGATGTGCTGTAAATGTTCATTTTAGATTTTAGCGTAGCAAACAGGGGAAAGTGGTAAGGACACAGATGCCATCAACTTTGCTAAAGTACTGACAGTCAGCCTGAAGGCAGAGGCATGTTGCAGCTGACCATTCTTAATAGGTGAAACAATTCAGTGTTTCAGCCCAGCCTAACCTGTACCATTCAGAGGTTACCCTCAGAGCCATTTGTAACTGGAAAGATGTCTCTAAGCCCCCCTCCAAGGACTTCCTGGGCTGTATTTCATGATTAACTGCCAGGAGCCCTAGGCTTCGTGAGTGAAGGCTTTGCAGTCTTGCATGTGTTTTGTTCTCTGCATCTGCAGCAAGGTTTGCACATCTGCCCTGTCCTTTTGCTGCAAGCGGGGGTGGGAGGGAGGGAGGGAGTGCCCTGGTTGACAGCAGTAGCCTAGATTTTCAGAGAAAACAGTAGTGTTTTGCTGATGTTAGCCCAGAGGCTTTTCTACAGTCACTAACTTGTCATTTTATGTTGCAGTATTCGCAGTGTCCTGGTGCTCTAGGATTCCCCATTGCTGAGCAGCCGATGGCTCAGCACCACTACAAACTTCATTATCCTCCAGGACAACTGATACGAAATCCAAACCAAGACATTTCTGAAGTGTCTCCCACCACCACCCTTGAATAAAAGGATCAAGCTCAAACCCCAGACTTCAAGCACAGCGTTATAAATGAAATAATCTTTTTCCTTCTACCTCCTTTTCCTGATTCTTGCTTTGTCCTCTGCATTGTGCTGCAATTTTCTTTTGATAGCCAGTTATGAATTAGAGGACTTGCTGCTGTCACAGGTGTTATGAAAAGTTTGGAATTTTTAAAATGGACTTTAATATGCAGTCTCTTAATAAAGGAAAAACAAAGGAAACTGTTTCTTTGGGCCTTCATAATACTGCAAGCTTAACAGATTTGTGCATGCAGGTCAGCACAGTAAAACTCTAGGTCAGAACTATGTATCCATCCTGAATGATTTTAGCATTCCATTACCTGATAGCAAGAAAATTACTGCAGAGATTAAAATTTATGGTGACCATGTGTTTGAATTAATAATTTCGGTAAATTATATTTAAGGACATCACAGACATAGGTACTGGAGAATGTCTCACCACTGGATATTTTACCAAATTAACACTTGCAAGCATTTTATATAAAACCGCTGTGATGGTGTTCTGTGCTGTCGTTGGATTGGTTTTTTTACCTTTGTACCCCTTTCTTGGAGGTGTTTTAGTTGTTTTATCAGTATGGTTTTAGATCTCTGGCCAATTTATACAAGTGCATCTGATGCTTAGGAAACAAAGTAAAGAAATATGAATGTGCATTGAGTATTGTTATTTGTTTCCATTAAATAAAGGGGAGGTTTCTTAACCTTTAAGTGTGAATACAGAGTAAGAGGGAAGAAAAAGGTAACTGGTAACAGTTTGCAAGAAATCAAACATAAAGCATCTTACTGCTTTCTGCGCTTGTAACATGGAAACAGGAACAAAGGCAATTTCTATCTCGGCAAATATGGTCAACATTGACTTATCTTTTGAAAGTGCTAATCAGAGCTTGCAGGCACCCGTGTGCATGGTAGCTGGGTAGAAGGGCCTGTGAAGTAAGGGGACTGGGTGCTAACGATGACTTACTTGTTTGTGTCAGCAGAAAGAGTCCTTGAGCAGCCCAGCTAGGTTAATGATTTGAGGGTAAGTTTACCAAGAGATTAGACTTTAACGGAAGAAGAGCCTTAAACATGCACATTTATAATAATAATATCAGTTTACGCAGCAATTGAGACCCAAACTTCAGCCATGTGTTTCTGTGGGGTTACCTGTGCAGTCAGGTCTGAAGATTTTTTCTGGACTGTAAAATAACTCTTTTCAGGGGCAGTTCAGCTGAAGAATTCTGATCTCTTTCAAGGCAGGTTGTGTGTGAACCAACAGCGTGAACTGGATCACTATTCAAAATAGAAGGAGAGGGGGTTTAATTCTTCTTAATTGATCTCATCTCTAGTAACATGAATTCAGCAGAAACAAGAGCATAATAATATGTCAATTCTCAGAGTATTCTAGCAAAATGTTTTCTGTGGAGCCCAAGCTATTTTATTGTACCAGCTAAGGCAAGTTTAACTCATTACTTAAATACAAGCCAAAGGAGGCCTGTTTAAACCTAGCTTGTGGAGACAGAAAGGAGTAAGGAGAGGTGAAGTATCCTCTGTCTGCCAGATACACGTTTTTTGCAAGGTGTTCCCTATTGCATGTGTCGTGGTTTAACCCCAACCAGCAACTGAGCACCATGCAGCCACTTGCTGACTCCCCCCCCTGGCCCCGGTGGGATGGGGAGGAGAATCAAAAAGAAGTAGAACTCATGGGTTGATATAAGAACAGTTTAATAATTGAAGTAAAAAATATAATAACAATATTAATAATATTAACAATTGTAATGAAAAGGAAGATAAGAAAAACAGAGGGAAATATAACCCAAGAAATACAAGTGATGCACAATGCAATTGCTCATCACCTGCCAACCAATGCCCAGTTAGTTCCCGAGCAGCGATCTGCCCCCCACTCCCCCCAGTTTCCATACTGGACGTAATGTCCCATGGTATGGAATACCCCTCTGGCCGTTTTGGGTCAGCTGCCCTGGCTGTGTCCCCTCCCAACTTCTTGTGCCCCTCCAGCCTTCTGGCTGGCTGGGGATGAGAAGCTGGAAAATCCTTGACTTTTAGTCTAAACACTACTTGGCAACAACTGAAAACATCAGTGTGTTATCAACCTTCTTCTCATATGAAATCCAAAACACAACACTACCACCTACTAGGAAGAAAATTAACTCTATCCCAGCCAAAACCAGGACAGCATGAAGGGTAGAGAATGTAACAGCAGCCTTCAGAGTAGAAGAAGAAGGAAAAAAACAATAGAGCTAAGGAATAAAGTACAACAAACCTTCTTGCTTCCATCCTCTCCAGGATCATGCAAAGCCCATTCCTGTTGTTGCAATCTGCCAAGCATAGTGAACACCTGCTGTTAGTATCTTTTAGGATAGTTGCTGGGGTCCAAAGCAATAGAGCCATGAAATCATTCTTATTAGGGACATTTTATAAGGCAGCAATCTAGTTCTGTCTTCACATGGAGGAACAAAGTGGCTTCTGACTAGGGAACGACAAATAGTTCATACTGTCCTGCAGTATTTCTCCCTGCAGATCCCCACCTACACTCAGCTGGAGATTGATTTGTTTGTGCCGCTCTGGACAGCGTATTTCTGACAGACCTTCCCAATGGCTTTCTGACTCTGAGGTACTCCAGGTGGGTGCAGGGCCACGTGCAGCGGCCCTGTGAGCCTCCATTTAGGAGCTTTGCTGTGAACGAGCAGGGTCCGCGCTCCGGATCAGAGCACAATCTGTCCATTAGCATGACGGCACTATGAAACATCCACAAAAGCCATGAAAAATCCAGTAATTTCCCAAGAGACAAACTCTTGGTCTGACAAAGCACAAATGGTGTTTCCTCAGGCCTTAAACTAGGCCAGTGGTTATTGAACGTCACTTGGCTTCGCGTGCAGCTGAGCGCTCCCGCGTTTCTGCTCTCCCACCACGTCCCACCTGCCCAGCAAGTCCCCCAAGAAAGAGCACAGGACAGTCGGGTAGCTCCAGCAGCGCGTGCTCCGGTGCGCAGAGACACGCGCTGTGCAGCTCTGTTTTTACATGCTTCTAAGATCGCCCTCCCTGACTGTGCACCACAGGCAAATGATCGTTCGCACACAGCATAATCCCCTCTATCGCTTCCAGGTTACCAGATGGAGGGCACGGATCCCAGTAGTAGAAAACAGTGTGCTACACAGATAATTGGGAGGTGACAGGCCGATGTTTTGTTCAAGGGCTGTCACATCTTTGGCCGCTAAGGACAAGTGAAACAAATTTTTCTCTTGCAAGACATAGAAATCATACCACAAGTCGTGACAGATTTTATTTTTTTTTTTTTAATGCAGCAGGCAGACCAGGCTGAATATTGAAAACCTTAAAAACTTCATTCTAAAAATCCTTATTCCTAGGAATCATTCCTAGGACTACATCAGCAGCATTCGCAGTCTGACGGAGGCTACCAAAGGTGTGCAAAGAAACCTATGAAGACGCAGAATTTTCCTGTGAAAAACTGCTAAACGTCCCTGTGCACCTGAAACACAGATCAAAGTGATCCACAAGTGCATGGCCACTCCAGTGCCAGGTGCTCACCTCCATGACAGGAGCATGGCGGCACCTGCCCGTCATCACCCAGAGGCTGGGCTCTACCAGCAAGGCTGGGGAACAGGCTGCCCAGGGGCTGGAGCCACCGTCACACCACAGGGCCTCCGCGCCCCGGGCAATAACGCAGCCGGCTGCTGGGGCGCGGTAGCGTTGCCGGTCTGCATTGGTGAAGCTAGAGGTGGGCCCAGGGGATCTGAGAGGTGGGGGGGGGTCGCCTGCCAACAGCAAGTGCTGCTGCTGCTGGTGCTGAGCCCCCTCTCGCCCCATGAAACAGGGCTGGGACATGCGGTAGCGGGTGCCAGCACAAACCTCTCCAGGCAGCCCCCTGTACACGTAACTGTGGGGGTCCCATCACACACAGGGTGTTCATCTCAGCCTGGTCCTCCAGCAACGTCCCGCTCATCCAATCCCCTATAAATCACCTCGCCCGATGCCTTAGCAGAAAACAGCTCTGTGGGAAGCAGGAGAGCCCGGGGGAGTGACACCCCCCCCCCTCACAAACCTGGTTACACGCCAGTGAACCAAATGTGACCTCGGACACTGCCCCCCTCAACACGTTCTCCCCTTACTACCCAGGTGAAAATAGCTGCAACGCCACAGACTGTTAAGCTTCGCTCCAAAAGGGCACGCGTGTTTGTCCACCATACCGAGTTTTCACTGTCGTCTTTTTCTTTTTTTAATTTCTAATCCTTTCGCAAATACCTTGGCGTGAACCGCTGCCAGGTCAAACGCTACCCCTTGGCAACAAGGGGACCCCGAGGAAGCCCCAGCGGTGCCGCCGATCTCCTCCCCCCGCACCTGCCAGAAGAAACCGGAGGAGAAGAATCGCTCAGAGCTCTCTGTGCCTTTCAGGCAGTGAGGGCAGGGCATGGCCCGACAGCAGAGCCACCGATAAAAGCCTCCCCAGAGGATGTCCGCCCACTCCCCGTGGAGCCTGACTAACACCCATTGGCATCTCCCTGCCGCCAGCCAGCTCCTCCGCTCAACACTCGCGCTGACGAGCCGAGCGGCGCCCGGCATCAGATGCAGATTAACCACAGACAGCCCCCTGCTCTCGGGTGACGGTCCCACGCCAGGACTCACTCCCCCCACGCTCCCTGCCTCTCCCTTCAGCTGAGGCCAGCAGGCGCCCAGCAGTGCTCCGGCTCCACGGCCCGGACATTTCGTAACACGGGTCCTCAGCCAGACGGGCGGCAGCTTCCCTGCAGCCTGCTGCGGCGACGGCAGCAGCTCCGCTAAGACCACATGGCCACTTCTGGAAAGGTAAGGACAACGCGTTTCCCGTCTGCCTTTCCAAGGTGCCCTGCTCCTGGGGAAATGCTCTGCAAATGGCTCAGCCTGTGCACCAAAGCGTGCCCGCGTCCCTCTAACCTTACTCTCCCAACTCATCCAAACCCCTTTGAGCTTCTGCTTTCATACAACTGCACGTGTCGGTACCCGCGTTAGGTAGCGCGTTCGTCTCCTGTTCTGCCCAGCAGCTTGGGAATGAAAATACCGAATCGTACCGCTCTGAAAAACAGCCTCCTGCGCAGCCCCCCCCACGCTCCCGCTTTGGCAGGGAAGCACAGCTCTTAGAGCTGTGAGCAGGCTTGCAGCCGCTCACCTCCTGCATTCAACCTCGTCCCTGGCAACGCCCTTTTCAAGCTGCAAGCTGAATTTCACTCACGTCAAACTAGCTTTGGGTTGGTCAGCTCGGGGTTTGGGAGATGCCACACACAAGTCATCCCTTTGGCAAGGGAAAAAATTATCCAGTTGCCAGCCGGACGGGGACCATTCCTTAACCCCTCTTAGTTACCTTAGTTACCAATGTCTAACAAGACTGACAGGAAAGCTCGTAACAGGCATTTCCACCGGTACTAAAAGTGCCGTCCTTCTGGCCTGAAGATGCAGAAGTGCACGTGCTGCTGTCAGATCTGCTCAGTGCACCCAGGGAAAACACAAGCCTTACCCTCTACGGACTGGTCACTTCATCTTTGCATTTCACACTAGGCAGTGTTTATTGAACATCACTTGGTTTCGCGTGCAGCTGAGCGCTCCCGCGTTTCTGCTCTCCCACCACGTCCCACCCGCCCAGCAAGTCGCCCGGGAAAGAGCACAGGACAGTCGGGTAGCTCCAGCAGCGCGTGCTCCAGTGCACAGAGACACGCGCTGTGCGTGTAATTTTAGGTGATTGTAGGACGACCGTCCCTGACTGTGTGCCAAAGGCAAACTTCTCCATGCAGCTTAACCTCCTCTGCTGCTTCCAGGTTATCAGATGCAGAGCTGCTGTTGCCTGGGCCGTGGGCAAACCACTCTCTGTTGAGGAGGTGGAGGTTTCACCTCCAAAGGCGGGTGAAGTCCGTGTCAAGGTACAAACACGTTTCAATATTATTTTTTTTCTTCTCCCTTGTGGGAATTGCTCTTCTTATGGCTATACCTTGAATATACCTGTCGGGGATCTGTGTCTGCCAATAGGCCTTAACTGTCCAGAGAAGCCCTGTGAAAAATCCTTCCACGAATTGAGATAAACAGAGGCCAGATCATTTCTAAAGCTCATCATCTGCTCTTTCCTCTCCAGATTGTGGCCACGGGCATCTGTCGCACAGATGACCACGTTTTGGAAGGTTGCTTTCCTAACGTGGTCTTCCCAGTTATCCCGGGCCACGAAGGAGCTGGGATTGTGGAAAGCGTTGGAGAAGGAGTGACCTCTGTGAAACCAGGTAAGACGCACACACCAATACACGCCCAGGAGTCAGCTCTCAAAGTGGATGAGGCTGCCCAGAGCTCAGAAATTCCCCTCTGCTCCCATGTCAGTGGCTCAAAACCTGAGTGCACACTCATTGCACTGGACTGTCAGATGATACACTTTCCTGGTCCATTCCCCACGCACACGAGCGTGGCTCTGAGCCTCTCCTCCCGAAAGAGAAAGCAGAGCGTTCGTGGTAGGACGCTGCCATCGGAAAGCTCAGCAGAGACCCTCCCACAGGCAGCATCCTCAGGGCCTGCTGAGCGAGAGGCACCTAACAGGGATCCGCTTTGTTGCAGGAGACAAAGTCATCCCACTTTGCCTTCCACAGTGCGGGGAATGCAGCTTCTGCCTGAATCCCGAATCCAACTACTGCCTGAAGTCCCAGTGAGTTTGCTTCTCCTTCCCCTACACCTAAATGGGGTCAGCTGTCTCTCAACAAGTCTGACAACCCCACGGGTGCTTTGCTTGATGCAAAACAAATGCGTGTCCCTCCCAACAGTGTCTCTGAACCACAAAACCTGCTGCCTGACAAGACCAGCCGGTTCAGTTGCAAAGGGAAGCAGATCCACCACTTCCTCTGGGTCAGCACCTTTGCAGAATACACTGTGATGCCGGAGTACGCCGTTGCCAAGATAGATGCTGCTGCACCTCTGGACAAAGTCTGCTTGCTCGGCTGTGGGTTTCCCACAGGCTATGGGGCTGCCATCAACACCGCCAAGGTTGGTATTCAGGTGTGGAGAGCACAAGCAGCCCATGGCTGCCCTCGCACCCTCACCAACCCTGTGCAACAGAACCCTCCTTTTCACACTGGAGACTCACAGGGCCCCATGTCGTGCAGGTGAAACCAGGCTCCACCTGCGCCATCTTTGGCCTGGGAGGAGTTGGCCTCTCTGTTGTCATGGGCTGCAAGGCAGCTGGAGCTTCCCGAATCATTGCCATTGATATCAACAAGGACAAATTTGCCAAGGCCAAGGAGCTGGGAGCCACCGACTGCATCAGTCCTCACGACTTCAAGAAGCCCATCCAGGAGGTGCTCACTGAGATGACCGGCCATGGCGTGGACTACTCCTTTGAGGCCATCGGCCATGTGGATACCTTAGTAAGTGACATTTCAGCACGTCTCCTCCCTGCCAGCTCATTCACAGGCTCCTGTCAGGGTAAAAATTCACCCCGGTGGGCAGTTCCTTGCCTGCGCCTGCACTGCTGGGCACATCTTTGCTCAGAAAGACAGTCTATTGGCTTTGGGAGAAAATTATGTACAAGTCTTGAAACAGGCTGTCCTGGTTTCAGCTGGGATAGAGTTAATTGTCTTCCTAGCAGCTGGTACAGTGCTATGTTTTGATTTCAGTAGGAGAAGAATGTTGATAACGCACTGATGTTTTCAGTTGTTGCCAAGTAGTGTTTAGACTAAAGTCAAGGATTTTTCAGATTTTCATCCCCAGCCAGCGAGAAAGCTGGAGGGGCACAAGAAGTTGGCACAGGACACAGCCAGGGCAGCTGACCCAAACTGGCCAACAGGGTATTCCATACCATGGGATGCTACATCTAGTATAGGAACTGGGAAGTGGGGGCGGGGAATCGCCACTCGAGGACTCGCTGGGTGTCAGTCGGCGGGTGGTGAGCAATTGCCCTGCGCATCATTTGTACATTCCAATACTTTTATTATTACTGTTGTCATTTTATTAGTGTTATCATTATCATTATTAGTTTCTTCTTTTCTGTTCTATTAAACCGTTCTTATCTCAACCCGCGAGTTTTACTTCTTTTTCCCGATTTTCTCCCCCATCCCACTGTGTTGGGGGAGGAGTGAGTGAGCGGCTGCGTGGTGCTTAGTTGCTGGCTGGGGTTGAACCACGACACAGGCACTGAGCTCTCCACGTCTGCTGCACAAGACAGCATGTGTTTTCAGATTACCAGGGAGGTGCAGATGACTGCACAGAAAGAAAGCTTTTCTGACAAACTCATCACTGCATTCTCTAATTCACCTGCCTGACCCATCAGACTGCTGCCCTGGCTTCCTGCAATATGAACACTGGCGTCTGCGTGATGGTTGGGGTACCAGCTTCTGGTTCAGTGATTTCCATCGATCCTATGCTTCTGCTGTCTGGGCGTACATGGAAGGGGACTCTGCTCGGAGGTATGAAACTTAGGAAAACAGTTTAGACATTTCAGACTTTTCCTTTCACGGTAATTTCAAAATGTCTGTGGAACAGGTACCCTTCAGGGCACATGAGTAACTCTCCCCTTGAGAATGAGTTTTCCTATCTCAGCAATGTCCTCAGCTGTAGGACAAAAGACATTTTTCCTCATAGACATTATTCACTAAGCTATTGGTCACAAAGAATATTTCAAGCTTGACAATGTCCCAGGAAGCCTCTTTGAAAGAGTTTTCAAGAAAAACCCAACTAAAGAGGAGCGCTGCATTTCCACTGTATATATAGGCATGAAACATGCTAATGAACCTGTAACTGTTTCATACAGTTCCAATGCACACAACTGTCTACTCTAGCCCACTCTCATCCCAAGGAGAGGGAAATTTCTCACAAGATAAAGGCACCAGAACTGGTCACTCAGTCCTGATCCTCACAGCAAGACTACCTTACCAAAACAGCATTTCTCTGATTATTCACTGCAGGTTCCTTCTCACTTTTCTAGGTTGGAAGATGAGAGATTGTATCGCTACATTAGTTTCCAGCTATTTGGAGAAGAAATTCAACTCAGACGTGCTAATCTCGCACACGCTGCCGATCGCTAAAGTGAATGAAGGGTTTGAGTTGTTACGTGCAGGAAAAAGGTGAGACCCTGACTAGCAGGAGCGAGGTACAGCAAACGCCACCTCCACCTAAAATTCAAACAGCCCAAACGCTCTGGCAGGCAGAGCATGCAATACTGCCTTCTCAAAAAGGATCTGAGCCTTTTGAGGAAGCAGGGTCCAGAGCCGTGTGTCGGGAAGCTCTGCCATAACCCGGAGGGAAGAGCCCACGCTCAGCACAGGGAACCCTCCTGCTCACGGTTTGGCTCAGCAGAGGTCCCGCAGCCCCAGCGCTGCCCTGAAGCCACCACAGGCCCTCAGATGCCAACATCTCGGGGCACTGTTTGAAAGCACAGGACAGGTGATGGAGAACGAGAAGCGAGGGGCATCTTTGGTGACAAGAGCATAAAAGCCAAAGAAAGGAAGACGGTATCTTACAGCAGCAGCAGCAGAAGAGCTATGGGGAGGGACATAGTGCCTTAGCTCTGAGGGGTTCCCTTCAGCAGGGTTTTGAAGGCTGCCCTGTTGCTGCATGTCCCATGCAGCTGAGTTAGGAAGAGGCTGGATGAGAAAGAAGGCGGCGGGTCCTCAGGCACACCTGCCTGCTCCTGAATGCTCCCAGCCACAGCACTTGTAACTCCTCCCTTCCTTTCCACTTTTCAGTATTCGCTGCGTCCTGCTCTTTTGAAGGACGCAGCCACTGCGGGTGGAGCGGAGGGACCAGCGCAGAGATGCTCTCCAGGCACGGGCCCTTCTTGCCCCGCACCTCGCTTTGTGGGGTGCAAGGAGACAAGAACAAGGAACTCACCAACACTGGTGCCGCTGCCAGCACTCCCGCGCCCGGCTGAGACCCAGAAGGACGCCTCTCCCAAGACAACGATTTTACCAATAAAGGGTTTCAGTCAGACTTGTCCTGTGCAGTGCACTCAATCAACAGAGGTCCCATGGGGCACTAGGAGCTCTTCCTCATACCGCGGGCCCTTCCATCACACCCCTCATCTCAGCAGCGAGCAGCTGCCTTTGCCCCCTCCGTGGCTGCTGCTTCCCACCTTCGCCCACCTTACACGCTTACACCGACGTGTCTCTGCCCTATCTCAGCTGGGTGAATGCTGCACCCTCATCCAAAGTACAGCAGCAAAATGACAGCTGCTGCTGCTGCTGCTGTTCTCTGGTCTCACTCGCAGGACCACAATGTGTTTTGCTACGTGAGGTTATCCTCAGGTAAAACCTGTACTCCAGCACCTTTCATTTAAACATAAGGTTTTCTTATCCCATTACTTTGTCCTATTCTCTCCTAATTTTTCCTTCTTCAGTTCATATTTGTCCTCTTTAGATCCTCTGGCCTCCTGAGCTCATTCTGGTGGCTCTTCTCCTGATTTAGTTTTGTTCTTGATAACAAACTCAGAGAATTTTACAGACTGGAATTGGGAAGAGAAATTGCAAGTGCATTTTTGTCCCACAATATGTAAATGTGGGTGCTAGAGGTACTATACCTAGACTTCCAGAAAATAAAAAGTAAAATTCCTCCTTACATTGCAAGAGTGCAATTCTGTAGGAGCTACCAGGATCACAACCGGTCTGGCAACTAAATTTGTTCTGTGCACAAAAGGAAATGCAAGGATATGATCCTTACGGGTCCCTTCCAACTTGAGATATCCTAGGATTCTATGACAGCAAGACTCAAAATGAGCAACTGCTGTGAGATTCCTGTTCTCTATTTTAACACATTTTTCTCCCTCAACCCTTCTCCTTCACTAGGGTGAATAGAATCAATTGTACATGTTTAATAGACCTTTATCAATATTTTTGTTGTATCTCTTCAACGTATAATATTTCAGGGTAGATCTAAATCTCACATTCCTTACCTCATTTGCCTCCTCCCCCTTCCAATTTCTATGAGGGATACAATATTTTTGTCCTAATGGAAATTAAAGCAACAGGGCACCTTAAAGAATAGGGAATGACCAATCTTGCTAACAAACGCAAAGCCATACATGCTAGGATATGATCTAGTTTGTTCTTTATAGTAGAAATGCAAAAATTGTCTCTGAAACTGGTGCCCAGTTACACTGAAGACAAAAATTTAATGCTGCGGTATTAGTAAAGGCATTAATATCTGCCTTTGTCTTCTAATTAACAATTATTGAAGGGTTTGAACTATTGCAGGCAGGGGAGAAGATAAGATTTGTACTTAGCCCTCATAAGTGCATTTCAGAGTCTATTCCACAAAGTGACTTCTGTCAAATAGTCTTCCATTTTCCCACCACTTTGATACAGACAGGAAATGAACATAATACACAAAGGGGGCCGGAACACTGACTACCAAGATGAAGACAAAGACCTCGAGCCCTCCGCCTGTCTGTACAAACATCTGACCTAACAGGTCAGTTATTAAAACCTGTCTGATACGTGAATGCATATAGCAAGTCAGGATATGAAATATTGTTGAATGCAGATACACAGTATCTTCCATTAAAAAGTTAATCATTAAATCCATGCCTACGGACATACAAGTTTAATTTTATTCTCCATCTATTGATTGGATAAGAAAAAAAACATCCTCTTCTCTTAAGATATGCACAAAGCTGCACAGCAACAGGATCTCAGTATCAACTCCCCCCCATATTCACATACATTTCAAATGTTTTGCGGAGATGCCAGCTACCCATGGCACTTCACAACTGCAAGCAGGGCAGTCAGCAATTCTGAAACCTATATTGTCTTCACATCAATGTTTGGTTTGCAAGTTTGATGGAGGAGAGCATCGCATGGATGTTTTAAGGAAAAATCATATACACATTTGAAAGACCTTTTTAGAACAATTTTGTAGGCTATAAGCTCAACAGCAGAGACTGGACATGTCCTAAAAGGCATGAAACACCAGGACATGTAGCACTGTTCACATTTATGTCCTTATGTGTGAGATGAAAACATAAGCCATATGTAATGGAATGTTACCTAGGAAGCAGTTGAATGTTTTCATTATCTGTCACAGTATTTGTAAAATTTGTTGTTTTAAACTTCAAACACTAGCAACCACATGGGATATCAGCCATACACCATTTGTCCTCTGGAATTGTTCTCCAACTCTTGCACAATGTAGAAAATCAAATGGTAATCACAATCAACTAAAATAAGGCTCAAAAGCTGTGTAAGGTGGGTCAGTCTGAACAGCTTAAAGAATATTTTTGTTTCCAGCTAAGCACTAAAACATCAGTCCACTTTCAAAGCAGACTAAAAATTGCAAAGCACATGAAAGCAACTAGTCCTGGCGAAGAACCACATCTTTGCTCAACCAGATCTAGTGAGTGAACGGACAGGGTAAGAGCCACGAAGGATGTGTGAATCAACCATAGAGCTGAGTGTCTTAAGCATGAGTCTACAGAGCAATGCCTTCCTGCTTCATGAATGCTGCATTTTTTTCTGATCAGGACTAATCTTTTTTGCATCCTAATGTTAACAGATGTCTTTTGATTTTTTAGAAATATTAATCTATCATATTGTTCAACAGCTAAAGAGTCGAGCTCTGCTCACTATGGCATTCTAAATGGTTCCTGATCCAAGAAGGGTTTTTACATCACTATTGGTAGTCTTCTAGGAAATTATCCCATTCCTTAGGCACACAAAAACGTCCTTTCAGCCACACGGAGGGAGGATTCCTTTCTAGTGGACAGGCTTTTTCTAGTCTATCATTTCCTTCTAGACTACAGCTGGTGGGATCGTGAAGGTCCTCAAGGCTGAATTATGCATGTGGAAACTTACTTTCACCACAGACAATAAGAATTCTTGCACAGCAGGCCTAGGAATGGGAGAGCGACTGGCAGAAGGATGAACTGGCTTACAGTGCTGGGCTAAGCAGTTGAGGGTGAAGAAAAAGGGAAGCATGGAGCAGAGAGGTAGGGAGAGAACACAGGTCTAAAGAGATGAAGGATTCAACACCGAGCAAAGATTTTTATTTTAAGTTGAAAAGAGCTCTCACTGCTTTTTCTAAGAACATGCACAATTTCAAAGCTATTATCAATATATGGCATTTCTGATATGCTGGTGTCAAGTGCACATGTGCAACTAGGAAAATCTGATTCTCTTTACTGGCATTTGACCATATCATCTCCATTTTCAACCTCTTCATCCACCATCTTTCTGTTCCTTTATCAGTCTCTCCTGGGCAGCAGCTTAAAGTTGAGTATATGGTAAGTCTAGTGATTCATACAATCATGGAGTGGTTTGGGTTGGAAGGGACCTTAAAGATCATCTAGTTCCAACCCCCCCGCCATGGGCAGGGACACCTTCCACCAGACCAGGTTGCTCAAAGTCTGATCCAACCTGGCCTTGAACACTGCCAGCGAGGGGGCATCCACACCTTTGGGTAACCTGTTCCAGTGCCTCACCACCCTCACAGTAAAGAACTTCTTCCTTATGTCTAATCTAAATCTCCACTCTTTCTGTTTAAAGCCATTACCCCTTGTCCTATCACTACAAGCCCTTGTAAAAAGTCCCTTCCCTGCTTTCTTATAGGCCCCCTTTAGGTACTGGAAGGCTGCTACAAGGTCTCCCCAGAGCCTTCTCTTCACCAGGCTGAACAACCCCTACTCTCTCAGCCTGTCTTCATAGGAGAGGTGCTCCAGTCACCTGATCATCTTCGTGGCCATTCTCTGGACTTGATGCAACAGGTCCATGTCCTTCTTATATTGGGGACCCCAGAGCTGAACCCAGTACTCCAGGTGGGGTCTCATGAAAGTGGAGTAGAGGAGCAGAATCACCTCCCTTGACCTGTTGATCACGCTTCTTTCGATGCAGCCCAGGATATGGTTGGCTTTCTGGGCTGCAGACACACATTGCTGGGTCACATTGAGCTTCTCGTCAGACAATTCTAGCTGTTTTCCATACCACGCATAACAAACACGTGCATTCAATATTTGAATGTGTGGCATTTCTTTCCAGAGTAGCAATGGGTAGGACACATTGCTCTTTGGAGTGGTTTGCATTATTTAGCTTATCTGTTTCAGTTACAATTGTATTTTAATCAATTCCACTGCTCAGTTTCTTTGAAATAACGAAAAGACTATCTCTTCTAGAATATAAATGCAGACTCAGCAGTCTAAAACTACCATCAATAAAACACCAGTAGATTTATGCAAGATATATTTTAACCCAGAAAAATATTTACTACTCTGTCCCAGCAACGAGTTTATATGGGCAATGAGCCCATATATGAGATAGCAAAAATGAAAAGGAAACAAATGGGTTTGCTCCATAACATGTACATGGAGCATCGGAGTATCAAACATTGTTCTCTACTGATGCTTACATAGTGTTAGAGATGAATGTAGACAGCACCCAGCTCTGAACAGACTGTCACTTTAAATATTTTCATTTTCTGTTTGAGTATTTATGACTCTGTACTGTTTTCTTATACTTGAGAGATGACAATCATACACTATTTCTCATCAAGTGTCCCACTTCCAGGTCTTTCACATTGTAGAATTAACAAAAACACAAATGTCAATCAAGCTTTGCTTCTAGAACCATGTAAACTAGCACTATGTAAATGTAGTTTATTATCTGAATAATCCTTTAGCATTTATTTTAAGTTGAATACTCTGAGCTTTGACTTATACAAATATTACAATAGCCACGCCAAATACTCCAGCAGGGGATATCAATATTTTTAAATACAACCTACTTCCCATAAAAATCCAATACATCATAAGATTGTTGTCATTTACACCACCACTTTAGAGAAACTGATGGTGATGTGCACTTCTAGCAATATCATTCATATCCTCAAAATGGTAAGCAAGTAACTCTCTTACGATGCTGATCAAATGTGAGGTTTTTTAACATCCTACAAGTTATTTAAAAACCACAATCTGCTGTGCATAAAATAACAAAACAAGGCTATTTTAAGCAATGAACTCATCTGAAAACAGAGCTCGGATGGTTCTTGAGAGACCATGTAGATGAGCTTTTTTCCCAGTGCAGGATCAAATCTCTGTATCATTCCTAAGGGATAACTTGTGCTCAGAGGCCTCCAAGGATGATCTATTCCATTACCATTTCAAACTGTATCATACTGTCAAAGTTAATCTCCTCAGAGAGACTAAATCTCCTGCTCAACCTATATAGATACTTTTTAAGTTCCTGAAGACTGTTGCTATGTCTACTCTCACTCCTCCCACCGTGAAGCATTACTTCCCATCTTGTCAACTGCGTTCCTGTTTCCACAGCCACTATGTTTGCCTTTCCTCGGCTCCCAAATAGCAGGATATCGCTAACTCACGTTCACTTTGTCATTCACTATTGTTTGCAGGTTGTTTTTTTCTGCAGAACTGCTTTTTGACTTGTCACTTGCCATCTATGCTGATCACTACACTCAATTGCATCCCAGTTCTTTAAAAGCATTCCCCCAGACTGTCAGGATCATTTTCTAACCCTCTCTTTCAGTGTGCTTGTAACCCTCCTCCTATCTGCACATTTAATGAGTGTACTCTACTCCAACATGAAAGTCACATAGTAGAGCTGACTCTGCTATGGACTGTGCCCAACAGCTTTAGGGAGAGGAAAAAATGAAATACATTTCATATTACAATGTTGATCTATTTTTTTTTGTTTTAGCCAATATACTGTGGACTGAACTTCTCAAATTTGCCTAGTAAAATACAAAAGGCACTATTCTATTTACACCTTAAATGGAAAGATTGTTCCATATTATATCCCCTTGTGGAATATACTTGAAGTTATTTTTTTTAATAGTGCCACTAAAATACTGTCTGGAAATATAAGATCAATGAAATTTTCTAGCATAAACCTATACTTTGCTGCAATCCCAAAGTCCCTCTGCAAAAAAAAAACCCCAGATGTCACTGAAGCAGCATCAACTTCAGCAGCTGGAGAAAACGGCCATTGTATCTCACTCAGTACTTTCTAAATCCAGTGAGCCTCTCTCCAGTGTTTAATTTCCAGTTCACTGGATTAGTGATAAGTGGCAAAAGATTCAATAAAGATTGGACAGTGGAGCATTCAAACTGCATTTCTCCAGAAGGACTTCTGTCATGGCTCCCATGGGGGACCATCAGGAGCCTGCAGTTATGGGTGAGACCAGGGAAAAAAAAACCTCATTGCAGACAACACTCATCCCATTGGGTGCCTGTTCTACAGTAACACTGCAGATTGTCAGTCTCTTCTCAGGGAATCTGTTGCTCAGCCTTAATGATTTATTGTAACTATGTTGACTGAGCAGCCAATAGGGACTTTGGTGAAGTGGCAGCATGAATATATTTTTATATGTATGCATGTATAGTACATATATATTGTGTATATCTATATTGAAGTTTGCAGAAAGCATGTCTTGATTTTGCACCATCATATACAGTGATGCAAACATTGGCTGGAACAATTTAGTTACTTCATTGTCAGATTTGGAAGCATGCCTGGCTATGAGTATACTGTGTACACAGCCTGAATGCAAGTTGTTTATACCCATATGGATGGGTAGAAAACACCCTTCCACAGTAAAATCACATCAGAAGCAGCATCTGGTTGAGAAAACCTAATGGAGTTACCCTCCAATCCTTTCAGTGTTGACACCCCTCCCATGCCTCATAGTTAGCACTGCTGCCTGACCTTGTCTTTTCTTTCTTAATACGAACTTCTAGCACCTCTATCCCCCATTCCTCCTGCTCTGCCTTTAGAGCCAGGGACTGCTCACAACATCAGAGTCAAGGTGTCCTCAAAACTCTGCTTGGAGCATCTCTGTTTTTGAAAGCTCCTAGTTCTCATAAATTCATTTCAAGGTCTCCTACAGGAGAAGAAAAGCCTGCTTAGGGCATCCAAGTCATAAGCAAGAAGTCAATAATTACAGGTGTACACAGAATCTCTGTTTCACAGAAATTATTTATAGAACACTACCACAGAAACAGCCAACTCATCTGTTTTACAATGGAAATCCTTGGAACTGCCCACCTCAATGAGTACAGCTCTCAGTAGCATCATTTACATTTTATTTGTATATAACACAATTTACCCCTGTAGAACACGCAGCAGAATCCCTTTACCATGACTATTATGAAATACACAACTTGGGAAACCTGGCTGGAAACACAGGTTTCATGTTCCAAGTGAACTGGAAGAAAAACACCTCCCAGAGACAGAAAAAATTCCCTTCCTTACCCAGCACCATTACCAGGCAGCACTAACAACAACATTAATATGGAAACTGAAGCAAATTATATCAAAGTCACCTATACTGTGCATGGATGGCTTGTGTTGTAGCTCCTGACAGGACTGCAGATAAGGCTTTAACCATATCATGTTCAGATGGACCCTCCTGTGTTTAAGTTTGTGCCCACTGCCTGTGGTCCCATCATTGGGCACCACTGAGAAAAGCCTGCCTCTGTCCTCTTTGCGCCCTTCCTCCATGTCCCTCTTGTACCGGGGAGCCCAGAACTAGACCCAGCACTCCAGGTGTGCCCTCAGCAGTGCTGAGCAGAGGGTAAGGATCACCTCCCTCCACCTGCTGGCCATACTTCGTCTAATGCAGCCCAGGACACCACTGGCCACCTTTGCCATAAAGGCACACTGCTGGCTCATGTTTGACTTGATGTCCACCAGCACTCCCAGGTCTTTTTCTACAAAGATGCTTTCCAGCTGGGTGGCCCCCAGCATGCACTGGTGCATAGGGTTCTTCCTCCCCAGGTGCAGGACTTTGCACTTCCTTTTGTTGAACCCAATGAGACAAAGGACAGCATGTCTTTTCAAATCTAAGAAATATAAATTTCCCTTTAGTTTTTATTTAGAGGCTTTGGCATCCAGTATTTGAGGTGAGTCCAAGGGAAATAAATAGAAACTCACACTGCAAGTATATTTTTCAATTAGTTGGGAAAACTGTGAACCACAATGTTTTACTGAAACACTATTCTTTTCCTATAAATGCTAGATTCTAGCCTTAGCCATACTATTAGCCTGGTGTGAGGTCATACTGTGGTCCACAGTTGTTGGTATCAAAACCTCTTTTTCCATGGTTTTAGTGAGGTGTGAAGGTGCGTATTGTAGAAATTAACCAGTTACAGCTCATAACGATAAATACACAGACTACAGAAATGACACAAAGCAGCTCGCTAGGAATAGGTTAGTTACTACATAACACAGCCAAACAACAAAAATGTTTCAATAATTTATCTCTTGCACAGATGTGTTAGCTTCAGTTTTCAGTTATTTGGGACTAAGTTACCAGGATGAACAAGTAAAGAACTTCTGTATCACCATGTTCAAGGACAATGAATTCAAACTGGAAGAGATGCAAAGGCATGCTACTAGCAGGGTCAAAGAAAAGAAAGCTGCAATGCTAAAAGAAACTATAAGCATGTGGCTTACCCAGATTAACAAAAGGGAGGGTAAAAGGATACGGCTACCTTCCAAAAATAAATTAAGGGTATAAACATTAAACATGGGGAAAACTTTTTGCAGTAACTGGCATTGCTTGCACAGGAACAAGTGGGGGAAAGTAGCCTAGAAATTAAAAGAAGACTAATCAGATCAAACTATTGTAAATAATCTTAATGGCGGTAACCCCTCCTGTTTTTAACACAGAACATGACAGGTTTCTGATAAGGGCTACATGATACAGTTCCTACAGTAGCAAAGGAATAGACTCAGATTTATTGCAAGTGCATCTTACATTCAATCAGAGCATTTCAAATAAGCAGCCCCTCAGGCACATCATTTCATGCACAACACTCTCATAGAGATCTGCTGCTGTTCCAGGCACTGCTCCATTGATCCTGTCCTGCCTAATGAGCTGTGCAGGATGATAGATCTCTAAAGCATATGTGAAGGTCTTTGCCGGTTCCTGTGAGTTCTGAGGGGAAATATACTAAGCACATACTTATTTCTCCTAATTTCCTTTCCTTCCTTCTGTGTTTGCTGTGTGATTAAGGTTTTACAAAGCCTAAAGTAAAGAGAAGCCTAGCAACCATCTAGATAGTCAGCAGAAGCAACTCTTCTGTCAACAACCACTTAAGTTTTTTATCTGTGAATAAACCCTTTGCATGAACACTTGAATGCAAATGGCTCTCTCTCCAGAGGTGGCAGTTGCTCTAACTGAGAGTACCCTGGGACCTTGCCATGCAAGCAACACCACTTCATAAGGAACAGAATTAAAAACACTAAGAGCAATTACTCGCTGACTTACTTCGCTATACTAAGATACTCTCACCAAAATTTGTATTTAAAAATACACTTGTTAAATGATCGATGTCTAAGCCATTGATCTGGATTTTGACCTGCAGTAAACAAGTCAAATTGTAACAGCTGAAATCCTGGTAATGTTTTTACTTGAATTGGATTTTCTGCTGCAACACTTAAGACTGCTTGGTTTAGATACTTGCTACTGATTGTTACACACAGTAAGAAGTCAGTTATGGTCCTAGTCTGGATCACGTAGTTTACAGAACAAGATAAGGCAGTGTCAATTAAATTCCTGATCAGACTGGCACTTATCAATTATCACCATGTGCTGGGAAAAAAGAAAGGCTTTAAGGAAAGCAATATCATGTGATGGTACAACATGGTCTTACAGCACAGCTAAAACATGGCAGAAATGTAAGGATGCTTTTATCTTCATACACGAGTTGCATGACGTATAAAAATGGTCACCAATTTCAGTGGGAAATGACACGCATTTGACACTTGCAGGTACAAAACTCCCTACTTTTCTTATATAATTCCTCACGAGTATTAGGACCTGGGCTGATAATTTTTTAATTTTTTTTTTTTCAGAATTCTCAATTTCATATTTTGACCTGTACCTTAGAAATACTCAGTTACCTTCATTTTTGTTTTACTTAGAGGCAACATTCCTTTTTCTCAGTGAAAGGGTCAATGTTTCAAAGACGTGTCAGTAACAACACTACTAGTAGCTTTATGCCAGTACTAATCTGATAATATTACCCAAGTCGTATTTCCCAAACTTTGCACAAACTGAGATGGAAGCCATATTCCAGAACAAACACAGCACAAATTTTCTTTGAACTTAATTAAACATCTGCAATAAAGGCTGGTTATCTCTTGAAAACATTCTTTGTAATAAACCTGCTGACAGATTTTCTGCTCTATGGGGTTTAATAAATGCAGGAAGGGTCTTAGTTTGTTTTAATTTTGGTAAGAATTAGGAAAGTACTTATTTTTGTTTTGGCTTTCTACACATCCTTTGGGCTTTGCATGCTAATGCAAGACAGAGAAAGCCCTCTGTTGTACATCAGAATGTCTGTTTTAGTAAACACATGAGTTTCAATAGAAATGCATATAATTTTTATCCTCTTCTCTTTTTTATCACCAGAATAGTATTAACAGCATCTCTTGTCAGCCAGTATTTTGCTATTCAAATCTCTGTAGTTCCTTTTCTTGCTTTGAGCAAGAATTCATCCCCTTTAGCAACTAAGCACTGAGGCTTATATTGATGTACTTTATCCGTGTATAGATGGTGATAAGCAGATGATAATGTGTTTTGGCTTTCACACGCAAAATTTATGTTTCTATTATTATGTTACATCTGTGTTTATTTACTGAACCAGTGCTAAAGCTTTTATGTGGACTTAAGTAAGTTTCTTGAAAGCTTCCAGGGCATTTATGTCCCAAACATTAATTCTTAAAGAAGTCATGGAGATTTTTATAAATCCCTAGATGATTAAAAAAAACTGCAATAAAAGAAAGCTGGGTTACAATGGCACGGTCTGAATTTCTCAGGTGAAATCTTATTGAAAAACTCAGTTCAAATGGAGAAAACTGTAACTGGCACCTAACTTGCAGAAAAAATAGCCTTTTCTCTGTTCTGAAGGAATTAACAATAACTATAATAATAATTTATCAAGAACACAATAGAACTTACTCATGTTAGAGTGTTATACCAATGCTTGCAGTAGCAATTTTCAGAAATTTAGTTGGTGTATTGTCATTGCTTTTGCATTTTCGAGGGGCTTAGACTAAATGTTTTGTTTTAGTAGTAGTGCCACAAACCATCAGTAACTTAAGTTCAGCTCCAAAACAGGACATACATGGAGTTTAGATACTTGCATTCAAAAGCAACATCCAGAAAACCCCTTTACTCCCTAACAGGCTGGAAGAGCAGGCACCTAACTTCAATATATCCTATTCCAGTTTTGATCTGACAGTTCCCAGGTTTGCCCTTTCACCAGAACTGCCCCAGTTCCACAGGTTCTTCCACTGACACTGACAAAGCATTGCTCTACCAATGCAACGTCACTCAGTAGTCCTACATAGGAACCGCCAGTCCTTGCCCAAGACCAAAAGCACATCATGCTAGGCACTCTGAATACAGAGTAGAAACGCATGCCCTGCCCTACAGAGTTGTACTGGGATGGAATTAGCTTTCTTCATCGCAGCCCATATCTTGCTGTGTTTTGCAGCTGTGACCAAAACACCGTTGGTAAGACACCAATGTTTCAGCGATTGCTGCGCAGTGCTTGCACAGTGACGAGGCTTCTCTGTTTCTCACTCTGCTCCCTGCAGCAAGCAGGCTGGGGTGGACAAATGGTTGGAAGGGAGTACTGCCGGGACAGCTGACCTAGATTGACCTGAGGAATATTCTGTGCCATATATAACATCATGCTCAGCAATAAAAACTGGGAGGTAGTCTTTCCAAGGTAACTGTTGCTCAGAGACTGGCTGGGCATCAGTCTCCTGGTGGGAGGTGGTAAGGGATTGCCTTTGCATCACTGATTGTTTTGGGTTTTTTTCCCTTAGATTTATTAACTATAAGCACACACATTCATTAATTGGGTAAGCTTGCTCTCGCCGTTCACAAACATTCAAAACTTAGAACCCATTACAGTTTTGTGGAAATAACCTTTGAGGATATTATTAGGGCTGTTCCTGGTAAAGGAACATATGTAAAGGGACCCAAGATGGTATATAATACCCAGTGACTTATGGATACTGGACAGCACATTCCATGTAGATCATTACCAAATATGTTGTTTATTTAAATATTCTGTCAGCAATGTATAGAGTGATGCACTGTAACTAGCCTTCATTTTAAATTACTTTAAGACCTTACTATAATTCAGTCCAAAAGTGTTTTTTTTTTTCTCCCAGGAACTTCAGAAACTGAACTTACAACTCAGAAAATCTGCAAATTTTGTACTAGAAAACAAGAGTAACAAAATGACACATGCTTCAAGAATCTAAATCTAATTCTAAATAATCTTTGGTATCCAGGAGAAAGAAACACAGAAACACAACTTGGAAAAATACAAAATAAAAAGTAGACACAAAAAAGGATATGTATTCTATTTAAAATGTAGATTCCTTCACAACAGTGTTTCAGCAGTTAGTATATTTAGTAGAGGCCTGACATTTCTAGAAGTGATTATCAGAACAAGGCCATTATAAGGGTCTCCCATTTGCCTCCCAGTTTCTTAAAACACTGGATATAAAAAGATGCGATAAAGCATTCAGACTTGCAGTTTATTAGGAGTCACACACCTGCATACAACAACAAAGAAATTTTTCATTTTCAGAGTGTAACTGGATGTGTAACAGCATTTAATGTATCAAATATCCTCTTTCCAGGATATTACTAAAGCCATTTGGGTTGTCATCTCATCAAGCAAAAACTAAACCATGTGATACTTAAATTAAAAAATATGCAAAGTTTTGTGATTTAGTTGACCCCTTAAAAATCAGCAATTTGTGGAGTAACACTTGACTGCTAACACAGCAATGAAGGTACCCTGACCAAACACTACTTTTTAACCAAAGCTCACAGCAAAGACAACCAAAACCCACCACTAGCATAGATCTGCCATTTAACTAGTAATAGGTCTGGTGCTTTTCTTCTGTTCGGCAGGTATCTCTCAAAAAAAAAAGTGGATTGTTGGGGCATGTTTTATACAGTATTCAGAGTATTCAGGTTATTAATACTACTGTGTCAGTATACTAGTGCTCAGTGTGGTGGGTGTATGTAACCTGGACAGATACAGAATACTCAGCATCAGTTAGGCACTTGAGAGATGTTATATATTCAATGAATTTCCTGTACTCATGAAACATTCATCAATTGGATTTAATAGCCTTTGTGAAATATTTATGTGGCTGATAAGGCAAGAAAAGCATCAGGAAAGAAAGTGTGACCACTGGCTTGAAAACTAAAGTAGGGAATCAGGCAAAAAATCAGGGAGGTGTCTAATCTTGGGTCAAATTGTTTTTTCTTGTAACCTGATTTATTAATTAAATTCAGTTTGTTCACTGTTACCAGAACTTGGTTTCAGGGGTATTGTTGCAGGTTGGAAGGGCTTAGAGAGTGTACCAAAGCTGGTGTTTAACTATATGGCAATGAAATTTTATTTGCATGCCTTGGTGTCATATGCATTGCCACTTGACAAAAATCAATGATGCTTTTGACCTTATGATTGCAGGAAAGAGGTAAGTTATCAAGAAATCAAATCTACCTTACACTGTTCATGAGGCATATTTTAATCATAGAAGCTGAATATTTTGCTGTCCTATCCTATCATCTTGGATGCATTTAAAAAGAAAAAAGAAAAAAAAAGACACATCTTCGAATGCTCCAAGAAAACCTCATTCCCACTGCTAATTCATATCTAAAAAGGAAAATTAACATGCAGTCAATGAGGCTATGTACTTCCACAGCTTTAGGTAGCTGGTGCTGAGTCTTTATGAGGAAAGCACACTGAAGTCTGTATTCCACCTTCAAACTGAAGTATGTGTCTGGACATTTAGGCAACAGGAAGAGAGTTTCAAGAGGAGTTAGCCTACAGAACCTAGGGCTTTGTACATCTACACCCCAGCTGACTGCAGTAACTTCGAGCGAACTTCTACCTTGCTGGAAAAGCTTCATTGCTGAACTATATAACCATCATAAACTGACAGGATAGAGTAATAAGGTTTTCAGCTTATATAATAGAAAATATGTGGGATTGGAGCTGACACAAGAAGCATTGGGTGGGAGAATCATTCAACAGGTCACAGAGGTCTCTATTGAAGGATGTTTGAAAATACTTTGTCTTCACAAATGTTTTTGTCTTACTCTCCTTTAGTGTGACTTTATCTGGGTCAAGGACAATTTAGTGAAGAGCAAGGGAAGAAAACTTCCCCAAATTTCTCTTCAGCATGAGGACAGTTTCTACGGGGATACAAAAAAGCTACTGAGCCAAGCAATTAAACTATCACCTTCACAGCCTGCCAAAGGAGAGCAATGCTACTAAGCTGATGAACAACCTGCAGCAACAGGATTGTTTGAAGCCCTAATGGAACAGGAACATCTAAAGACAATAAGTGAATACTATACATATCCAAGTTCCATATACCAATGTTTTGTGTTTGTGGGCCGGGCTTTTTTCCTAAGTTTAGAACAAACTTTTATATGGTTGATTTTCTTTGTTGCAGCAATCTAACTGTCCTTCTTTTCTAAGGATTGATCTCAAATTTTTGAAGACTGTCACTTGAACTTAAGCCTTATTTTTGGCTGGTCCATTATTTAACAAATTGATTTACTATTTAATATTTGATAAATATATATTAAGAATTAATATGTATTTTAAAAAGTGCAGCTCACACAAATATGGAATGGTTAGCATTGAATGGTAATAAGGTACAGTAGCTAGCACTATATTTTTTGAAGCATATTGTATAAAGCAGTAGATAACTTTCTTACTATCATGTAACATTTATATATGCATACATGGATGTGGTTTCATTTTTGCAAATGCTGTTGTACTTTTAATATATTTGCAGCACCAAGTCCCACAGAATATTACAGCACAACTGTGCAAAATCTTCCCCAGAGAACAGGATTGCCACTGTGAGCAGGTCATTCTGCTAAACAGACCCTGCTTTTGGTGCTGAACATTGGACCCATAGCACAACAATGCCTTTCGACCTCTTTTGAGCAACTCTTATCCCAGTCCATAGCCCTTTGAACTTCTGGAAACCCCTCAGCAGCGTGATCAGCAATTACATGATGAACACACAAATGAGGCATCAAAGGTTAACACATTCCATCTTGTCTGCCAATTTACAGTAACTTCTGCACATAGAACTCACTTCGCCCTGCTATAAAGGTTACCTATAATTCTCTTAACTACTTTTTAGGCATAAAACAATAAGACTGCAGGTAATGAGATAACACCAAAATAACTCATTAAATGTTTGAATTGAGTTCTAACACTTCCCTACCAAGAAAACACTACAAAGAAGTTCCTCCCAATAAACAATACGTTTCCCTAATCCTGCATGTGCGTTTGCACAGCCTTAATTTTATACCAGTGACAAATCTCAAAAATAGTAATCAATTAGCCTAGTAACTCTGTCATAAATAAAAACACATAGATAGATTTGTGCACGATTGGAACAAAAAAAAATATTTTCCTCGTTGAGAAAGATCTAAACCTAGATGAAACAAAATTTGATTGCTATAAAATAACTCTGCCTGAAGTCCATTGTAACTTCCACTTTACCAATTATTTTGAACTGTCGGTACCTGAAAAATTGTGTAAGCACTTCTGCACAGTGACAAGCTCTGTCACTATAGCAGTGCCACCTGGTGGTTACCTGTCCCTGCTGCCCACCAGCTTCTGAACATGCTGGAAGAGTTTGATTTCTGCACAGCTCAGGCACCTGCCTGGACCAGATCAGACACCCGGGGCCGAGGTTTGCCCTGCGCAGAGCGGTGTGTGTGGGCAGACGCGTGGGCAGCTGCCGGCTCCACTGGACGTTCTGCCACCCCCATGGTTAAGCTCTGCTACCAGCCGCGACGTGACGAGCACCAGTGGGAAGCTGTTCAGGGGTCCCTTTCCTCGAGCCAGCAAATGCGTTACTGCTAACTTTTCAGTAACTTGGAGATTCTCCTGCCTCTTTGATAGCCACCACTAACTGGGCAGGACTTCAAATTTCAGCAGGTTATTAGAGAGCTCCTCAAATTCTGCTTGATTCCTAAAACATCACTGGTTTCACAGCTGACCAAATAATTACGTTTGAAAGACTAGCAAAGACATTTATGCACACCAGAAGAAAATGCTGTCAGGTGCAAGCAAGGACATGCCAGCATAACCCTTCTTCCACTTTTATCTTTAAAATTTCCCCTGCATAGTTAGTTTAATATTAACGTATTAGAATCAGCACATAAAAGACCAGGTTTTTGTGTTTTGATTTTCATCGAAAGCAAATTCCTGAGAGAGAATATTTAATCACCAAGCTCCCCAAATGACTTATTTCCAAATCTAAAATATTTAAAACCTTTCAGTACCTCAGCCTCATGTACCTCTGCTGCAAAACTGTCACGGTCACTTTCATACTTATTTTGAATACATCTAATTAACCTGGGCCTTCATTTTGAAAAGTTATTTTACTTTAGTATACTTTAGTATTATACAAGGATTAATTAGTGAAATTATTCCTAAAGTTTTTCCTTTGGAACCAACCATTTCTTGAAATACTGGATAATATTTTAAATTTATATTTGTATTTACAAAACCAGAATATTTTAATTAACTAAGAATTATCCAAAGAAATATCAACCAGCTTTGAACATTTTAAATGAAAACAATTTTGATTTTTTAAATGTTTCCATTTTTCAACCAGCTATATTTGTACTTTACAAAAATAAACTGATGCTGATTTGAAGAATGACAAGAATTTCTCATTTTTTTGAATGTTATGCAAGTATTATCCTTCAGTACATCATAGAAAAATGTAGGAAACTTAAATCAGAATTCAAAAGGATGGCTTTGAGAGCAATGCCCCACAAAAAGACTGCTACACTGAAGCATCTACAGCTGAAACCTGTGCACAGCTTATCCCGGGTTTAATGGGGTTGTTCTGATTAAATGTATCTATTAAGACCACTTAAATTACACTGGCTTTATTTGGCAAACTGTATTAATGGGAGAAAAACTACCTCTGGGTCAATCTAGCACCATTTCTCTTTGGGGAAAATAAACCAGGCAACATTTGTGTGAATGCATTTCAGTTTTGCATATGGGTAGGCATGTCAGTGCCCTCCAGCCTCTCTATGCTTCGCCAATCTGTTCACCAGCGTGTGAGGTTGCAGCTAGCAGTTACAGTGCCTAACCATCACCTCCTAGTTCTGATGGTGGCATACGGACAGCTTCTGCTGTTGGCACTCACGCTGCCCCGGGACAAGCACCCTAGCAGATCACTTGCATCTTCTTTCAGCATATACTGGCTGCCAAGCTTGCAAGTGACTTCTTGCCCTGCATCTTCTTGTACTTCAAAGTCAAATTAAGATACAGAAAACCCTTGCTAAAAACTAATGCCTCCAGCGTGGGCACAACAGTACAATCTAAAAAAAAAAAAGGGGGGGTGGGAGGGGAAGTAATGTAGATCCCTAGCTGTTTTGGGCTTTTCCCCCTACTCGCCACACAGAACAGAGAACATCCTCCAAGCAAAAACATGATTGAGAGGCCTCTCTCCCACCTGCTCACAGTGCTTCCAAGCCCTCCTCTTTTCTCAATCCAAACTCACGTTCCTGATGAGCATGTAACATCTGTTAGAACAACACCAAAACCAACCCAATGTAAAAGCCACAGTAGCACTGGGAGCCCTCACCTACAGAACTTATACATATAAACCTGAAACACACCTGACAAAGCATAGATAGTTCAGTCAAGAGCACAGTGTGGTAACTTCATTTACTTGCATGGTACTGAGAATAGAAAGAAAGTTGTGAAACCACTTACCATGTCTAGGGCCTTCCAATAGTACAACAGCAACACTGGAGGCAGCATCACAAAACTGCAAGAGAAGGAAAAATGAAAAAAAAAAAAAAACTGAACCACTTTAATCTCTGAAATTGGACAATGAGCATTAAGGAGTTATGATTTATGTATCTGTGCTTTGGTCTACCAGAATCAGTACCTGCAGTTTCCAGAATGTCAGAGATACTAACAAAAGCAGAGCACCTGCAGAGTTTAGCTAAACATAAAAAGTCTGGAGGTTTTTTTGGAAGCACTGACAAACAAGGAGTGACCAAGAGCATGAAATTCATGGGAGAGGTGGGCAGAGCTGAATTTAACCAAGGAAATGGACAAGGCCTGCTTTGATCTCAACAAGAAGGTTTTAGCGGTAGCCGGTGAACACAAACTGAATTAACTAGTGGAAAGCCTCGAGAAGGCCATGGAACAGACAGCCTGATCACACGTCCTTTCATTCCTTCTCAACACCTTTCACTGTACGTGAAACCCATATAGCACTCTCACTGCCCAAATTACCTTCCAGCTAGGTGTCAGCTTTCCTGAACCTACAGATTTGTCATTTATGTTATTAAATGCTCCGTAATTTATTAAATGCTAGAGTTGTTTATGTTGCGCTATTAAAGGTTATTTTTCCCGAAGCTGGTGCTGTTGTCTAACTGTGGTATTTGCTGAGCTTTGTTAGCATGTCACTGGAAAATAAAAATTCCATTTCTTACCGAGGGGGGCTTAGCTACACCCTGCAATTCCTCAGGCACCAGCACCTCTCACGTAAAGTCCCACAGCCCACGGCAGAACTGTTCACCTGATCTTAACCTCGTCTGCAGACCTCTCGAGAAGCCCTTCCTACCCTGCCTGGAGGAAGACGGTTCTTCAGGAAATGGAAGAACAGTGTGAGCAGGTTAACGATCCCACCTTGTAGCAACAGCCCCTTTGCTTCCAAGCCTGCCGAAACGTCCCTCTCACTACGCCAGACCCCCTGGCCTACGCGGGGAGGGGGCCGCCTTCTCCCCGGCTGAAGCACGCTGCTGCCCGGTAAAGCCTCCACCGCGGCGCTTTAGCCCGCCGCCTGCGGATCCAGGTGCCAAGGGCCCACGCCGGAGACGTGAGGACAGCTCCCACCCGCGCCCAGGTGAGACGCAGGAGCCACCGCGTATCTCCAGGCCGGCTGCAAGAGGCGGACTCCCCCCACACGCCCCGCCAAGGGAACGCAGTAGCCGCGCACACCGCGGCCTCCAGGGAGCGGCGGGGGCCGCGTCAGTTTCATCCCGCCGCTCGGCAGGGAACCCGGGGAACCCGGTGTCGGCGGGACCCACTACCCAGGCCGAGGGGTCTCTTCCCTCACAGGCAGAACAGCGTGAATCTGCCTGCCGGGCTGCCGGGACTGCGCCGTAAGGCGTTGAGGCAGCGGTCGGAAGCCACAAAACCAGCCGCATCGCAACGCGACGGGACACCGCGAGGAAACGGCCAGATCTCCGCCCGTACCGGGGCTTGTCGGAAGAAAAGCGCCGCGGGGGGGCTCGTAACCCCCGCCGGGCGCTGCTGCCTCCCCACCCCGGCGGGGACCGAGGTGAGCGAAGGCGCCGGCCCCCTCACGGAGCTCCCCGCCCGCCGCCTCGCCCTCCTCCGCCTCCACCGCGGCTGCGAACCCCTGCGCCGGAGCGAGGGGAGGGCGGCGGCGCGCAGCGCGCATGCGCGCCGGCGGGCGAGGCGGCGTTCCCTTCCCGTCCCCGCTCCCTTCGGTCGGCCCGCCGCAGCCATGGCGAGCGGGGTGAGGGGGGGGGGGCGCGGGCGCGGGCGCGCGGGCGGGACGTTGCCCGGGGCGCGCGGAGGGGGCCCGCGCGCCGCAGCCGCAGCCCCCGCGCCGGGGGAGGCTGAGGCTGAGGCGGAGGCTGAGGCGGAGGCTGAGGCTGAGGCTGAGGCGGGCGAGCCCCGCGGCCCGCCCGCCGCCGCGCCGGTGACTGACCGGAGGCAAGGGGTTGCGGGGCCGCCGGCGGTTTTGCTCGCTGCCGCCCGGACGCGGCGGCGGCGGTGCGAGCGAGCGAGCGAGTGAGCGGCGGCGGCGCTGCTAGCGAAAAGTCGGGGCGCGGGGGTTGGCCTGGCGTCTCCTTACGCCTGCCCTACGCGTGTGAGGTATGCGGCGGCCACCGGTGCCGTTATTTTCGCGTGGGAGGAGGCTCCCGCCGGCAGTATTTGCAGGATTAGGGACGAAAGTACGTGCGTTGCTGCCCGCCGCGCGTTGTAGTCGAGCCCCGTGCGCCTTTTCTGGATCTGGGGGCTCCGCTCGGGTGCTTGGAGCGTTGGTTAGTCACGGTGATGGAAGAGCAAGCAGAAGGCCTTGAGCTGGCCCGGTTTCCTGAGGGCTTTGGGCAGGGGTGACTTAACGAGTTCGGAGGAAGGGGAAACCGGCTGGCTTTGCGCAGGGGGCCGGGAAGGTGCTGGGTTGCCCGTACCGTCGGCTGAGGTGGGTGGGCTGGGGGAAACCGGTGAGCAGGGCTCACGCTGTGTGTTTTCTTCCTGCGAGCGTGGAGAAAGAACGGGTGCGTGCTTAGAAGGTTGCCGCTTCGCAGCAAGAGCGATCCTCGAGGCCGCTCTCCAGCAGCGGTGCCAGCCCGTTTTCAGTACAGCTGGAGCCTGCTGGCTCTCAAAACCATTGCCTGGCAAGCGTACTGCGTTGCTTTCAAAACACCACAATAGTCCAAACCTACTTAATACCACTTTAATTTCTGGGGGCTGCTCAGTGCCCCGGCTCTGAGCAGGCTGGGTGGTCTTGCTTGTCTAGACGCTGGAGGCGGGTTGGGGCCAGCAGCGGTTTCGGAGTGGATAGGGCAGGTTCTGTCACTGCCAAGAGCTCCATTTCGTCTTGGGTGAGGTAGATCGTGCGTGTAGCTACAGGCAACTCAGCAGCTGTGTTCCCGTGCTAATATATTAATAAGAGAAAATGAAGAACTGGTGAAAGTTGGGGTTTTTTTCCCCAGTTGTTGGCTTCAAGGTTTTCAGCAAAGCAACGGCATAAAGCTTTGAATATCGAAAGGTCAGGAGATGGGGCTTTTCTGATATCCACTCTGAATAGTCCAGGGGCCTCTATGGCTGTATGCGCTGACTGCAGTTTCAAAAGCGAGCTGCTTAAAAAGTTTCCGAATTGGAAGTTACTGTTTCAAAATATGCTTCCAGATGTATAATGTTAGTTCAGAATTTATCCCATAAGGAGACTTGTCTTAATTGTGTGCTTAACTAAGCTTGTGGAAATTCAGATTTTAGGAATGCGCAGTCTTTTGCGCGAGAGCAAGTGACTTCATGAGGGGAGGACGAGGGATGGGTTGAAAACCAGTAAATTATTTACTGAATGATGGCTTCTCTTGCACTTCGTGCCTTGAATTTAGACTTTCTGGCAGAATCTTTGGTACATTTAGAGATTATGACCGAATGCCTGTAGTGTGATTCCACAGTTAGTTACTATGCCACGTTCAGTGCATTTTTATAATATTTACCCTGGTAATAAAAAGCGGGGTAAGGGGAATTCACAGTTCTAGGTGAAGGGTGTTTCTGTCCAACCCAGGCCCCCACCGGCTGTAGGAATGGGTACCTGTTTTGTATTACAAAGCTTCAGGCCTTTTAGGGTTGGCAGTATTTATTTTAGCAAGTTTAAGCCAAGGTAAACATTTGCAGTTCTGCTACTACAGGTACAGCAGGGTGTTAACTGGTTCTGGCAAAGTCCGATAGTGTTTATTGTACAACAAAAATATTACAGAAAGTCACGAACTGCCCATTATTTTCTCCTATACGTGCAGGTGATGAATCAGACCTAGCAAGCTCAATCGGTGGTCTTGGCGCTGTTATTGCTTCCAGGCAGTGAAATTTCAAAGAGGCTGGATGACTGCGTGTCTGGTCTTGGGAATTTGCATTAGTCCTCTTTCAGTGATGCCATAGGAACAAACAGATAGTTTGCATGCACAAAATG
Organism: Astur gentilis; assembly: GCF_929443795.1. Lineage (NCBI taxonomy): Eukaryota > Metazoa > Chordata > Aves > Accipitriformes > Accipitridae > Astur > Astur gentilis. The sequence continues at coordinate 35,581,290 of NC_064891.1, forward strand.
GCATTTTCTTCTATCGCTTTATAGTGCATGCTATGAAATGCTTCATACTTCCAACTACCATTGCAATGGCTTAGACCTTGTTTGCATGGAAGAAAATCAGTGCAAGTCTTTTAGTATAACTGAATTATTCCAAAATAGACAGATGCTATTCTGGAGTAGATTGCAAAGGGATCTGTTCCAAAGCAGTCAAGTCTTCGACAGCATTCCTCGTCAGGTTTTATGTAGATAAGGTCTTGATTTGATTTCACAATTCATCTGTGTGTCCTGCAGGAAGCTATTGCATATCACATTTGCTGAAAGATGTGTCTGTCAGAAAGCAAAATTCAGATTATTTGATACCCTGCCCATTTTATCCTGAAGGACAGACCTGGAGTCATGCTCTGTAATACAAACTAACATCTAAGGGTACTCCAGATGCTTACCCTTGCAGCACCTGAAGCTACTGTGATTGTGTAGCTGTAATGCCTGCCGATTTCCTCAGTCAGTTGCGCATACATACCTGTTGGTAGGATTGGTTTTACAGATTCACAAATCCTGCTCTTTCATCCAGGCTCTACACCATGTGGCTTGAAAAGCTTCCTGGGATGTATAGGGGTGGTTGCAGAGCAGGATTTGTCACGGTGCTGAGAGCAGTGAATGAAGACTTGCTAACAGTAACCCACGCAGGTTCTGCAGAGGTGTGGGTGCACAACAACTGGCTGACAATAACTGTATAGCAAAATCTCTCTGGTCCCTATGCATCACTGGAGGGCTTTGCATGTCACCTGTATGCACGTGCATCTCCTTGCCAAAATCGTACTCAGAAGCCATCCTGATAAGGAGCAAGAAATTCACTCTCAATATGGGTCTCGGACCATTATGCGACCTCCAGTTTGCTTTCTGAATTTTTTTTAACTTCGAACACTCTGTGCTCAAGGAACACATCTCAAATGAATGCCAGTCTCTTATTTTAAACCACCATTTTTATTATGCAGTCTTTCCATTCCTATTGCTCATTTCACTGCAGTATTCAAGTATCTCCTAAGCATTCCTGGGTTTATTATCCTTTTTTTGTCAATAAGAGAATGACATCCAAATTTCAGATCTTGGCATACTCATTATTATTTGGCTTCCTGAAAGCAAATGTAGGGCAACTAAACCTTTGTGTTGAAATTACGAATTTCAGATCTGGGATTATTTCCAAAAGCCAGTAGTGTTTCTCTTATTTTCTCACTTGGCTGAACAAGAATTATTTTAAATGAACCATACAACAGATGTCCTCTTTTTTTGTTGTTGTCTTTTAGGTTATTAAATGCAAGGCTGCTGTTGCCTGGGAGGCAGGTAAACCTCTCTCTCTTGAGGAGGTGGAGGTTGCTCCACCAAAAGCTCATGAAGTTCGTATCAAGGTAATTAAATCAATCGTTAGCTGTATGTATTGTATTTTGGGAGGCTAAGTATTAAAGCTGAACAGTTTGTTTACCAACAGAAGAAATGTTGAATGGATAGCATCAGTTCATTAGTATCTCAGCTGGCTTTACAAAGAAGAAAATTATGGTATTTAGATGTTCTGTTTATGAAAAACACTTAATTTCTACTGGTCTCACTTCAGAATCCAGTCTAAAGACTATGGCTAGTCTTTGGGATCAATTTCAGTTGTTACAGGCTAAGCTCCCACAAACCATCTGAGCTAGGAACACCTTTGATCTTGTTTGAAGGGCAGCAGCTTGTGACCTGTTGCAGCTGTGTAACATGCTGGATTTTACTTCAGTCAGGCCATAAGTTACTGGGTGCTGAGCTGTGACTGGTCTCTTGGATTCCCCATACCAAAGTTTCTGATTTGATCAGGACTTTCCAGTAGCCCATATCTGCCAAAAAGTATACGTTAAAGTGAAATTTATGTCTGTGGAAAGGGTCTCTGCATGGTGCTTAAGACTTAAACTGGGTTTATGCAGTACTGAGTTCCGTGTGGTCTCTCTGATCATTTTACCTTTGAGAGTCTAGCTATTTCAAATCTTGAGATACCAACCTACTTTGAGATGACTTGGAGTACTGATTTCTAGCTTTAGGAAACCAGATGTCGTCATCTACCTGTTTCAACATCAGAATTTAGTTGATGAGAATGAGAAAAGATGTACTATCATTACTTTAATTTTTCAAAGTAAGAAAAAGTGCCTTACTTTGGCACTCCTGTGACTTGCCAGGAGTGAAAGTAGGTTGGCCATATCACAAACACTGCCAGGATTGGCAAATTTGTCCTGGTAATTATTCTAAATTTCTAACCAAAGGGAAATAATTAGGTCTGTGCCACTATTCTGTTCTCCAAGGTGCCTCAGATTATGTATTTCTTCACAGATAGTCGCCACTGCTGTCTGTCATACTGATGCCTATACTCTGAGTGGTGCTGATCCTGAAGGATGTTTCCCTGTGATCTTGGGTCATGAAGGAGCAGGAATTGTAGAGAGTGTTGGTGAAGGAGTAACAAAAGTAAAGCCGGGTAAGAAAATATCTTACAAGTTTTCTGCCTGCCTTGAAAGTGTTATTTTGCTACAAGGTCAACTGTCAAATTGGGCCACTGAAATGCTATATTGCAAGAGTTCATATATTGTCTTATTCTGGGGTGTATGCCTGGGTAGATTTTCCTTGTCTGTGAGATACAACACTAATCAATTCAATGTGCTCTTGGTTTAATGCTTGAAACAGCCCAGCGTACCAACTTGTTACTTGAAATTGCATCAATATAGTTACAAGAGGGATTTTTCTCAAATTACAGTTGTTAACTCTTGGTTTAATTTACGGGCTTAAAAAGTTTAGTCGTGTTATTCACTGTTGATTTGGGGTTGTTTTGTTTTACAGTAACATTCCTATTTGTTCTGGAATGATGAACATCTGATGGGCTGTCTGCTCAGACATGAGAAAAGTGTTTTATCTAGCACTCTCTATAAACAATGCTACTCTATGCCATAAACAGTTTTTAATAAACAAAGAAGGTTTTAAGTGAGCACAAGCTCACATAAAAGCCATGAAAATTGAGTAACTTTGGTTTTTACCTAATGCCTTGCTTGACTTGATAACTAGCCACAGAATATTTTTTATTTTTTCTTAGGGGATACTGTTATCCCTCTATACATCCCCCAGTGTGGAGAGTGCAAGTTCTGTAAGAATCCTAAAACAAATCTGTGCCAGAAGATAAGGTCTGTATGGTTTTTATTTTCACATACAGTATAGTATTTGTTCAGTGTATGCCTATTCTAGTTATGAAAAGTAATTTACAGGCATTATCTTTGAAGAATAAATCTCTTGTTGCATCATTTAATGACTTGGAGAGTACATGTTTTAGGGACTCAGTTATGCACTACTTTCCATTCTTCCTTAAAATTTCTTTTCTTTTCTTCTCTTAAATAAACCTGTTTCTCTGTTTTCATGTGTGTGAAGGTGTAAACTGCTAGCTTGTATCCACAGCTTTGAAAACATAAATACTCTGTATTTAATCCATACTTAAGGGAAGCACTTCAGGGAATTTAGCTGTTGGGAGTCAACACCAAAGCTGTCAAGTGGTACAGAATTATACAGAAAGCTCTTTTTTCCTTAACACCTGCTTACCAGCTAAATTCTGAAATAAAAGTCTCCCAAACCAAAACAAAAACCCCAGTGACATAGTTGACAGGTGCTATTCAAGGGAAATGTAGTGAAGGAGGTGAAGATGGGGGTGTGGTACTGTGGCACAAGCAGTTAGCATTGGTAGCTAACAAGGTCAGCATGTTGATAAATTTCATTTCTTTCAGTGCTTCCATGGAGGAATTAACAACATAAAGTTTAAGGAGTTTAGCATCTGATTTCTGTGAACTCCTGGGTTTATTGGTATGATTAAAAATAACAGTGCAAGTATGCAACAGCATCTCTGGGCTACTTAACGGGTAGTGTCTGGTGAGAGTATTTACTGCTTAAGACTCTGACTGTACTTTCCTGTCTTTGCCTTAAGAATTACTCAAGGGAAGGGACTCATGCCTGATGGTACCAGCAGATTCACCTGCAAAGGAAAGCAGATTTACCACTTCATGGGGACTAGCACCTTCTCCGAGTATACTGTGGTGGCTGATATCTCAGTAGCCAAGATAGATGCTGCAGCACCTCTCGATAAAGTGTGCCTTCTGGGTTGTGGCATCTCTACTGGCTATGGGGCTGCTGTTAACACTGCTAAGGTAAAGGCTGTGGTTGCCTCTGGCTCTTCTCTGTCACTATACCTGAACCAAAGTACACAGATAGCTTGGGGACTAGATTAGGACTGTGAACATGATAACCAAATTTCTGTTTCTTCTTCCTCTTCAACTGGTGAAGTTTAGCTAAGAAACTGTAACTTCTCCATAAAGGCCAGATCAGGTTAAAGGAACCTGATGCCCCTTAGAGGAAATCCAGGTAGAAGGTTCTCTATCCCTTTTGATACCAGCCATATATAAATTACTTTTCCAAGTTGTCTTAATCTTGCTGCAAGTTGTTCTGATAGTTTGAAGCTCAGGGTGAGACAGAGCTGCAGTTGTCTTTGGGCAAAAAGAAAAGCTTAGTACCTAAAGAGCTTTTGGATGGAATTTCTGTGTAGTTTCCCATATCTAAAAGGGAAGTATCATCCCTCATGATAAAGTCTCATAGCCATATATGTTTGCTTCCATGTTTCCTTCATTACAGACGACTTACCCTGTGTTTCCCACTCATGTGGAAGGATGAATTTTCTCTGTGTTGCTCATGGATCTTTTCTTATTCCTAGGTGGAACCTGGCTCTACATGTGCTGTCTTTGGTTTAGGAGGAGTTGGGCTGGCAGTTATTATGGGCTGTAAAATAGCAGGAGCGTCCCGCATCATTGGCATCGACCTTAACAAGGATAAGTATGCCAAAGCCAAAGAGTTTGGAGCCACTGAGTGCATTAGCCCTCAAGACTTCAAGAAGCCCATACAGGAGGTGCTGGTTGAGATGACTGATGGTGGTGTAGACTACTCATTTGAGTGCATTGGTAATGTTGGAGTCATGGTGAGTGTTCGCGTAACAGTAGTATGTAGAGGGAGGGGATAGCTAGCTGCCGCTTAGTTGTTTAGCTAAATAGCAAAATGAGCTGCTTTCTTGTTACAGAACACATCATACTAATTTATTTATTTTTTTTAAATAGTAACGATAACTGCTGTGACTAAAAAGGCCAATTTACATCCAATCTTAATTATGTAATGAAAGCAGATGCTACTTCTGAGGTTGAAAATGGTACTTATAATTTACAAACTTTTTTCATTAATGGGAGTTGTTTGAAATCCTGAGTTTTCATATGTTGACAGTTCAAAAATTCACAAAGCCCACAGGAAATATATTGTGCGATGAACAGTAAAATCTCAAGGACCACTCAGTATTTCCCTAATTCCTCAAATAATGAATTTAACCTTTGGAAATGCAGAAGTATTACTGAATATAACGCTAGGTTTTCAGGAATTACAACAGCATTCCTACCTGTCGGTAACATGGTCTACATTGTCTCTGATTACAGTTTATCCCAGTTCCCAGAGGGAGTTCAGAGTGACTTCTCTGGAAGCCAGAAGGGATATAGAAAGAGCAAAGTTTAACAGTATAAGGAGCCTGAACGAATGGGAAATTTAATGTAATTTCCAGTGTATTTATTGTTCCTTAAATACTAATGTGGTGATTCGTTAACTGGGGGAAAGGAAGCGCAACCTGTGCCAGTCTAGGCAGCATAAACATTAACAATAAACGCTCTGCTTTGTCCTATGCATCTGTGAAGAGGGCTGCCTTGGAAGCCTGCCACAAAGGCTGGGGAGTCAGTGTCATAGTCGGAGTAGCTGCTGCTGGTCAGGAGATTGCCACGCGGCCATTCCAGCTAGTAACTGGGCGGACATGGAAAGGGACCGCATTTGGAGGTAACTCTCTTTTGGTATGGGTCTAAAAATAATTTACTATGGCTTAAAGCTGGGAAGAACACACTGCCTTGCTTTTGCTTGTGCAAGAAATGTACTACTGACAGGCCATTTGTAAATGCTGTGTTGACTTTTACGATAAACACTTTTAAAATCTAATATTCCTACAGACAGGCTACAAATAAACACATTGGTATGATACCTCACATATTTTGAAGAGAGAATATAACTATATGCTATTCAGCACTAAGGGAGTGGTATAGGGCGAGTGCTCTATCACCAAGTGAAGGTTTGGTTCAGTTCGGTCCAGTGAAAGGACCTAGTCTTTGGGGAGGTGGGAACTCACTTAAACATGTTTGTGTTGCTTAATCACTAAGCAAATTTTGGGGCTAACATGGGAACGTGCTATGGAGAGCTTTAAAATAAAAAGCAACAAGTGCTTGATACACATTTTCTGCTGTCAAACTAAAAACTTGTTGAGACTTTACAGCTACTGATAACTTGGGATTCAGTAATTGCTGAAGTTCATGAAGTATCCAAACTTGATGTTATTATTACACTGTCCTTTTTGCAACTAATACAAAATTTAGTTGTTACAGAGATAGAGGGGCTGATAGAGACGCCTCACGCATGCTTTCCTAGGTGAGGGCTGCTGTTATGTTGAATGCTGAAATACCTAGTGAAAGGTTAGCACACTTACATGTTTGAATAATGTGTGCTCTTGCCAGACCTAGCTGTCCTCTTGCATTCCTTACTCACTGCCTCCCTAGAGCAGGAGGGACAAATATGTCGCTGATCTCAGTTCCTTTCTGTATTTACCCCACAAGTACCCATGTAAGGGTTGTATTTTTTTCTTTCTCTCTGTTTTCCAAGGTGGGTGGAAAGGGGAAAAACAAATGCATACTTTCTTTCAGGCTGGAAGAGCGTAGACAATGTACCAAAACTGGTGACTGACTACATGTCCAAAAAGATCAAGGTTGATGAATTTGTGACTCACACACTGCCTTTTGACAAAATTAATGAGGCTTTTGAGCTGATGCATACAGGAAAGAGGTAATGTTCATAATACCGAAAGGCGTAGAAGACATTTCTTGATGAGACACTGTCAAAATATAAGTTCCCTGCCCATGTTTTATGCCCTGTCATGTTTTAAATAGGGAGGATAAAGGCTGACATATACCACACATATTCATTCTGAGATAAACAAATACACTTTCTCTGAGCTTCTAGGCATGTGCCAAAACACAAGCAGAGAGTAAAAAGCAAGAAACAAAGTGTAAGGGAAATACACAAGTATACAAAGCTGATAAAGGGGACAAGTCAGTCTTAGGCTTCTGACATCACTAACACATTCTTCCTCAGAAAAAGAAATGTAAAGAGACCGAAGGGGAGTTCACATTAATACATTTTTACAAGTCATTAAGCTATTAGTCTATTTTAATTAAATAGTAGATTTCAGTATATTTTCAAACTATCTAGGGTAGATTACCAGCACAATCAGTCACTTGGAATGATCTTTTAATATGCTACATTTTAAAATATTTTTTTCTCTAGTTTGAACTGGGGTAAAACATTCATATGATGGGTTTGTACGTCTTAACGTATAGCAGTTTATGCCTTTCTTAAGATAAATGGCAGTTTGGACTGTTCATGCTGCAGACTTAGGCCATAGCTGTATTTAACTTCCTAAGTGAGGCCCAACTCCACTGCACATTGAAGTGACCTGACATGCTGGTAAAAAACCTGCTGGATGTGTGATGAGCCTTGCTGCCCCTATAGCAGTATACTTTGCAAGTAGTGATCAGCCTGCAACAGCAGTGCAAGGTAGGGTATTCTTATCAGAGGATATATTGGTTGATCCTTGTAAAGAAAGCCCTGTACAGATACGGGCATGGATGTGCTTGAGGGAAAATGGGGACCAACATGGGGATACTGTGGCAGAACTTGGTATCTGCAGGTTAAAATCTAACGCCAAAAAGGGAAAAGATTAGACAGTTTTAGCCTGAGGTGTGCTAAAGCTTGTCCTGCTGTGTCTTTTCAAGAGCAGGCCTCTTCTAAATGAGAGTTTTAATGAGATACTCTGTAAGTTGTTGGAAATTCAGAGACTCTTAATGAGATAGCTGCCAGTGCCTCTAAGAGTAGAAACCAGCCTATTTAGCAGACTAGGTCACATACTTTTTTAAGAATGTGTTTTGAATGAAGAGAAGAATCAGCAGGTGGACAAGAGGAAAAATTGGAGACGTGTTGTAGCAAAAAAGAAAATCTTTTCCTGCATATTTGCACTAATGCAGGCAACTCTGTTTATCCATATTTAGATTCATCTTCAGATGGATAAATAGTTACCAGCATTATCTTCAGAAACCAGCACGGTCTTTGTATTTTATTTTATCTCAATCCATATTGATGTATAGTATATAACTTTCTCAAAAGTAATAACGTTATCTGCTTTATCTCGTATGTATTCCTATTTTGGATGAGTCAGTTGACAGTAACTGCATTTGTACTTTTTACAATTGGAAACACTGCATCTATGCAAATTTCATTCAGCACTTGATCCCCTTTCCCAGTTACAAACTTCTGCATCATTTCAATGCTTTATTCCTACATGAGCATGTTCTGTGAAACTAATAGCAAAAGTTGCTTAAGATTCTCCAAGCAGCTGAAAGAGGGAATGCCTGTAAATACTGATGTTCCTGATCAATATTCTGGACTACCTACAGAAAACTAACATGTAGTTTGAAAAAGCTTCCATTTTCAGTATATCTTATTGGGGGAGAAACTAAAAAAACCCCAATTATAACAAGCATTACTTTTTAACCAGGATTTTTAATTAATATTACAGGCATAAGCATAACTTCATTCCTACAAGAGATGTTAAAGTATGTCTTGGCAATGAAAGGGAGGGCAGAGAAGGGGAGAAAATGGGCTTATTGGTAACTTTTTTTTTCTTTTCCATTTTAAGCATTCGAACTGTCCTGAAGCTTTAGAGCCAAATGTGGACCTTCCAGTTGGCCAGCAACAGGGTAACTGTCCTTTTATAATGGAATTTCTGACAGAGGGTAGAATCAAGCAAATGAAAACTCACTGGGACTAGGAAGACAATGTATTTTAGGGTGAGCATTCTGAATATTAAATAACAAAAAATCGGTAACGACTGAATAGTGTTACAGAATTAGCACTGGTTGTGGAACTTCTTTTTCTGTACTTGTTCTTCAAATTCAATAGTGCCTAGTTCAATCTACTTAATAAAAGCTTATTTCTAAACACGGTGTTGGAATTATTGAGCATTAAGACTGTGACCGATTGCTGTGTCTTACTGTTTTCCTCTAGTGGTTTTACAGTATGTATGTATGTGACAGAGGAAGAGTGAATGGTGTGGGATTCATTACACTAGGCAGTTTGCTAAGCACAGGTGTGTCGAGAAGCAGCATTGAGGTGCTGTAGCTGTACTGAGAGTGGCAGGAACTCCAACAGCTGTCAGGCTTCTGAGGCTATTCTAGGACCACAAAGGATGTAGCGTCCAGCTTGACCTTGAAGACAACTGCAGAGCAGAGTGGGGTTGTATATATATGACCTAAGTGTCCAGGTGTACCCATGTTCACTTGGGAAGTCCATATTCTGCCTTCTTTCCTATTTGGATCACTACAGTAGCAGTAGGCAGCCTGTTGTAAAGATGATAGCGTAGCTTACTCCAGTTACTTGCCAGAGTGGTGTCCTCCAAGACATCAGTGGCACAGTTTTGCCATTTCCTTGAACTTGCTAGCAATTGAAACAACCTTTGCAGGCAAAGCTGCGAAAATGAACAGGGTGGGATTGTTACCTCTATTTAGTCAGAAACAGGGTCATGCCACTGAAGCAGTGAACGTTACTGTTGTTAGAACAAAAGTCTGCTCTTGAGGGGTGCAGGGGAACAACAATAAAGAGCATTGTGTAATGAAGGCTTCAGCATTTTGTGGGAATTTTTTTGTTTGTTTGTTGGAGGGGGAGGGGTTAAGTCTTAATTTTGGAGTTGCAGGGGTTTTTTTCTTAACTATAGTTGAAGTGATCTGATGGTATAAAATTTCTTTGAATTGAAACCTGTAAGCAGGTCTACAGGTCCAGAAAAAACACAGGAACAGCAGAAAACAAACTGCAAAGCAAAGGCAGAAAGGCTACCCAGTTAAGAGTTATATACATAAAAAGTCAGTGTTTTTCAGTAAACCAGGAACACTAATTAAGAGAGAAGTTTAATATTTTTAAGGGAGCCTGGTCACAACAACTGTTACAGAGAACTCTGAATGCACATAGTCTTATTAAAAGAAATTCCCTGTCACCACTAACAACTACCTTACCCCAAGATACTGCTATACAACGAGGACAATTACATCTTTTCCATTTGTCATTGGAAAGATATCCCTAGGGCATTCTGAAAATAGTTGAGGTAGCTGCCTTTCTAACTTATTTCAGATGGAGTAAACAACAAAGTTAGCTCCTGTGAATGTCATAAGTATTCAATTTCAAGTACCCAGAAGAAATAAAAAGTGAATTTGTACCAGGAAAATGAGTCCTCCAACACAGCAGTGATGTGATTCTCAGCACCTTGTAGCTCCAGAAACACTGGCTGAATATTAGAGAATTCAGTAGAAAACTTGCTGTCAAGCTGTTCCAGAGAAAGTACTCCATAACTACAAGACAGTATCAATAGAATATTAGCTCACCATCTTAGCAAAACTACCTCTGAACTGGATCTAACAAACAGATTTAAAATACTTACACTCTAACAGTTGTTCCTCTAGGCTGCACAGACTAATCAAGACCATACTATCATGTTGTGTGCATTACATTATTACTTTAGAGAATCTGCACCTTAGAGTATTTGTGGAAAGCTAGTTTTGTAATACCAGGGTAAGTCCATGAGACATTTAGTGATACCAGAGCACTCGGGTCAAAGACTTGCAGCTTTTTCCCAGCCTGAAGAACTGATGTCCTAGCCATTACATAGCAGAGTTTTCGGACTCCTTTGTCCTGCAAAGGAGTTGACTGAATGGAGCATGTTTGACACAGTCTCTTTGAAGTTGCTCAGCTAACAGGGGCTTAAAAGAGCTTGCACCTCATTCTTGGTGATCAAGGTACTGTACTGAACCGTACAGTCTTGACAACTGTAAGGACTTCCATGGACAAAAAGTTTCCACCAAATGACTGTACATGCAATGTGTATGTATGTACTCTGCTGGCTGTTACAGAAAAGTTGCTTAAGTGGATAGCAACTTCTGTAACAATAAAATACAATTTCCCAAATCCAGTCAGCACAAGTCTAATATGTCATGTGCAAGCAAAGTTATGGCTAGATAGGTGAAAAAATGGCCTTTCACAGTATTTTTATTAAATAAGTTTTGTTCTCCAGACTGATGTGCTATCTCAGGTTGAAAGAACTGGTGTAGATGCTGACTAAGCTTCCCACTTGTTGAAAAATACTGGTAGTATGAACTCAGTATGAACAGTTTTCATGCTGTGATTTCAACTTATGGGCAGCAATGCATAGCATCATAGATTACCTATATTAAAAATGTGCAGTGTTAAATGTGGTTGTATTGGTGCAAGGACAAAGAGGTATTCAAGTGGCACATGCAGGTTTAAGGGTGATTTTTACATGGTTGTATGCATCTACTAGTAGGGCTAGCGCTAGTGCAAGCAAACCTGGATATAATTGAGAATGCTATGTCTGGGTTTGGATCACAAAAAACCTGTTACTTCTGTTAAAAGCAGCTGCAACTTTTATTTTATAGACCAAAAATGAAGCCCCCACCCCACATCATACACACACATAGAAAAGGCAAGACTGTTGTAACCATTCAAGTGAATGATATGGTGGGCAAACCTCCAGGACAGTCATCTCCTCAATACATTACATCTCATTCAACACAGGTAATTCCACTCAAGTACTACAGTCTGTTCTGTTAAAATCGATACACACACACATACGCACGCACACACGCTCTATATGCATCATTTCAGGTCACTTTACTGCATAATTAAAAATAATAATAAAGGTAATGAAAACATCGCAATGATACTCTTAGAGCAACAGAGGTCTGAGGCACTCAGGGCAGAAAAGACGTTTTCTGGCAAATTTGGTATTTGGTAGTACACAAGTCCAGTTCTATGAAGCACTAACCCCTTTCCCCCACCTAAATTCTGCAGTGCCAAGGGGAGCCAAGGGTCTGCAGTACCTCATGTGCTTGGGTCTAATGTAGCAACAAATTCACCAGACACCTTGTAAAAGGTGTATTTTATGCCCATGATTGTATGATTTAATGTCTGCATTGGTTTAACTCTTACTTGCATTACAGTGGTGTAAGACTAAGTCTGCAATGGGGTGTGAAAAATTTTTCATTACAACTCAGAAGAAAAAATAAATTCCCCTCAGCAGAGACACCAAGGATGACGGAAAGGAAGTGGGCATGGGAAAAAAAAAAGGGTAGAGAGGCTTAATCAATCCACACTCCTTAACATGACAGTTTCCAGATCATCGTGACCCATTAACAGAAAACAAATGGGTATATATACTAACATTGCTGACTCTATACCCAGTCTGAGGAAAAAAGATCAGTTTTCATAGCTGCCCCACTAAGACTTTCCAAAAGCATGAAACTCACATAACTGGGGGGGGGGGGGGGAAATGACCTGTTTAAAAATTACCAGAAGAAAATGAATACAGCATTGAAGGTGTTTCATTTTCTCACACTCAGACTTGTTTTGAGATATATACTCATTCCACTGCAAGTCTTGCAAATCCAATCCCCCCCCAGCTACCGTGGATGTACCTTTAAAAAATGCCCCACAGTTAACACACACAGGGATCCCATGAATCATGGGATCTTTTTTGGTTCTTGTTTCATTCCTTTACCTAGGCAAGTCTGGTACATCAGCTTCACCAAGCTTTTGGAGCAGGAGACTACCTGCAAACACTGCTTCACCGAGAAGCAGCTTATTCCAGGGAGTTGCATATAAGACAGAATTTATTAATTTTCCCTGTAGGAAGCCCATACTATCAAATCTCCGGCAAGAGAAACAAGTCCTGCCATTAACACCGTGTGTCACATACAGTCGCAATCACCACAGAGCCCATCAGCAGAGAGATGGGGACAGAATTAAAGGTAAGGGTAGCCTATTCTTGGCAACATGCATGTCTTTCTCCCTTCTGCCCCCTTCTCAACTGATAAACAAACAAGGCCCAGCCTATTAGAACAGTATCTGCAGAAGCAGGAGCAAGTCTTTGGAACTAGAAATGCTTAAAATCTCAGGTGCCACTCATGTATCAAGAGCGACAGTGCACACTGAAGTGGTGAAAAAAACCTGGATGCCAAAATATCAAGTCCCAGTGGGAAAGGTTACCCACACTTTTCTAGCTAATACCATAGCAGTAACAGAAGCAATTGTGGGTCTAACTGGAAGAAAGGTGCTAAAGAAATAATTGACGAAAAAAGAAAAATATAGCATGAATGTTGTAGGTAGGAGGAAAGCAGGAAATTCTTTAGATTCTTCTCTGCTTTTCCAGACATTGGGTCAGGTTCTTCAAGATACTCCTTGTATCTACAATCACGGAGAACAAAGCAAGTGATGAAATCTCTCTATTCTGTACTCTTTAAAAAAATGCATAGTACAGAGACAAAAAAAATAAAAAATATATGTATCGTTCTGATCCACCTGCTCAGTCTAGACTATCTATCACTGGGACATGAAATGGGGACGAATGCTATCCAGCCGCCGGGTCAAGATCTCACAGCCTGTATCGGTGACCAGAAGCGTGTGTTCAAACTGGGCAGATCGCTTTCCATCTCTTGTTACCGCAGTCCAACCATCAGGCCATGTTTCATCTTGCCAACCACCTAAAAACATAAAAACAGTCAAAAAGTCATCATTTAACTAACAGATATCAGTTCCCCAAAGAGAAATGAAAAAAATCTATCAACTATACAGAATAGAACCAGCATCCTATTCCATCACTACTTAATAGTAAACAAGAGTAACCATTTTACTCTATTGCTAAATTGCTTACCTTCACAGATCATTGGTTCAATTGTAAACACATGACCTGGCTTCATGACTCCAACTGCCTTATTTTCTGCAATAAAATAAACATTCAAGTTAGAAAAAGTGATCCCATCTTAGTAAATGAATGATTCTTTGTCCTAGACAAATACAGCAGGAATACGGTAAAGTTAGAAAAGCCCTTCAGATATGAGCCATTCACTTGTCCATTTTTAATGCTATGTTAAGATTTCCCTTAGTTCTTTCCTTCTTCCCCTCCCCCAACACTGCAATATTTACTCAAGGAGCTTAAAATTAATTGCTGTCTTTCTCTCCAACAACTGGAATTCAACCCCAGTTCTATAAAAACACTGAGTGAATGTAATACAGGAATTTCTGCAGACTTCTATGATGGAATGGAAAACATCATTTAAAAAAATCAATAAAAATAAGAAGCACTTAAGATATTCAGAGAAGGCTTGAAACCATTTAATTTGTTTCCATTGAACCATTAGCTCCAATAAATTGTCAAAATATGATAGCGGTTAAGTAATCCCATGATTCCACTTCTGAAGGACACATTGCCCCCCGTCATTACTCTGGGTAACGGGGTCATAGTAGTGTCAGGGTAATAATGCTGTATTTCTTTAGTTAACATAAAAAGGCAGAGAATTTCAAGGCATCCAGGACAATAATACCAGAACTTTTTGATGTTATATACACCAAAAATGTTTATGTGGCAGCCCGTGAACTGATGCACAGCACGTCTCTAGGAGCATAGTTTGACTGAAGAAAGGCTTCAGCCCTTTTCCTCTGCCGTGTTTCACCTTGAACGGCAGTGCATCTTAGATCTGACCCAGCCTAGCAGGCGAGAGCTGCAACAAGCTCCAGTATTGCACAGGAACCATTAGCTCCAAGCTACTTTGCCGCTGTAGACAATTTGCATCAATTCTTACATACAGATTCCCCATCCCCCACTCTAATTGTGTAGATTTATTGAACTGTCTAAATCATCTAGATGCTTTAAAAATCTGACATCAAGATGACACAACAGCAACCAGAACATTTTTCTTTTACTTAAAGGGTCTTGCCTCTACCTCCATCATCTGCTGGTATTTCTTACTCTCACATTTAAGTTTCTGGTCTTCTGCATCTGAAGAAATTTTGCCCTTTATTCCCTGTAGTTTTTAAGATTTTGCTAAATAATTTAAAGGCTTATAAAATGAGCTTTTTGCTTTTAAAAATCCTTTCATAGTAAGCCAAAAATATGCAGGAGCTTTCAATTTTTTTCCTTCAAGAGGCTTTAAGTCCCTCAGGTCTTTACACTTTGCTTTTGCTGCGAATCTGTATTTTAAAATACCAGAACAAAACCCCAGCATATTTTTTTTTGGGGAACAGACATTTTGGTTCAATTAAAAAAAAATAATAATAATAATAAAAAAAAGTTCAAAGTTCCCCACAGCCAGGAAAGACAGAAATTTTCCTTTTCTTGGCTTGCATTTTAATTGGTATAAAATTCCCTCTATCTCCAAAGAATCCAGATTTTCTTCATTTTACATGACAAAAAGTAAATACCAGGAACTTATACCCTTCTACCCTGTGATTAATATATTTTCTCTGTTCTCTGAAAAAGTAACTTAAGAGAAATGATGACATGAAAAGTCAGGGATTGCTAGATTATAATCTATAACCATAAACTGTGTTAAAGCTTGTTAGGAGATGGGAAGATGGAGGCATCTGTCAGGTCTGAAGAAATAAATGTCCTATCAGGGGAGCTTTGCAAGTGAAGTGGATGTGAACCATTCATCACTGCTTCTTGATACTTGTTCTATCCTTAGTTGTCCACTGGCACTTTGGCTTCTCTCCTTTGCCTCTGTGGATGCTGTTTCTTAGTCCTGCTGGCAAAAATTGGCAAGGGGACATTGCCATTTCCAAAATCTAAAGCTAAGACCCTAATGGGAGAAGGGTCATTCCTCCTCTGCCACACACTACAAAGAAATTTCCAAGAACATCAGATCACAAGACTCAAATGAAGAAAAGTGAAACATAACAGGATCCAGATTCAGGCACAACACTCATAAATAAAAGGCTTTCTGAATAGTATAGACATCTGGAAATGGCAGTAAGTTTTTGCTTAGGCCTTCTAAGGATAAAAACGTTTACCCACTCATGTCAGACAAGTATGTCTAAAAGATTAGTTGGGAATTCAGGCAAAAACATTGAGCACTTACCCAGTACAGATGAGAGCTAACACTAACCATTAGTGTAGGCACAGACTGTCCTAATATATAATATATTCACCTTATTTAGGTTCATAAAGCATGCTATGGTCCAGAGTTTAGAAAATAATTATTTCACAAGTGCAAAAATGCTAACTTGATGGCTGTCAGGCAACATGCTACTTTGTTGGAATATAAGCAAGAAGTAAATTGGGTGCATTCATTGCAAACCACTTCTTGTCTACAGGACAACCCAAAGGGAATGAATACTCACTGGCATAATGTGGCACGTTAGGGGCCGTGTGGAAAAGTTTATGGATTCCATGCCCACAGTAGCTCCGAACCACTGAAAATCCATTTGCTTGAGCGTGTTTCTGAATAATGTTTCCCAGTTCTCTGTACCGAACACCAGGTTTTACTGCAAAATTAAGGAGATACAAATGGAAATTTATAGAGCTTTCTTTCAACATAACTAACCATCAAACATCATTCAGGCTATCTCTGTAGCACTCATGGCCTGTATGGCCATCTGTTCTAGTATACAACTTCTTATGATCACTTAATCCACCAAGTATATAAGTGAGCGCACTAACATGAGAGAGGGAGAAAACAGTCTCATATAAAAAAAGAAAAAGAGAGAAAGAAGAAAACTTCTTCACAAGAACACTACTTCCTTCCTTCCATGGAAGTAAGTGCTCATATATTAAAAGGATGTTGAAGTTTGAAGTTAAAGACAACAAAAGACTTTCCAAGTACTGGGTAACTTCTCATACCTAGAGTTGCAGTGCTTCTTTCAATGAATGTATGAACAGTATTTTAATATACATTTATCTCTACTACAACAGGAAACTGATTATATGTGAAGGACCAAGATGGGGGAGGGGACGGGGGGGGGACGGGACCGGACAAAATGGGTATCTCTACTCTTAGACAAGATTTTTAGTGGCAATGCTACACCAAATAACAATGTTCATATGCAGGACTAACTTTTTTGTTGATCCTTTTAGGAAGCCCTAAAAGACAGAGTTTGAAACAGATGAAAATGGTGTGAAAAATTCACTTTAAGCACTTGGACAAGGGAGCAATAATACCATAAAAGCAACAATGCCTCATCATTCACAACTCCCTGAATACATGCAGTTCCTTCAGGAGTCAGATGTTGTGTGGTTATGTGGAGCCATCTTGAGCAGAGGTCACATACATAGCTAAAACTTTATGTGAAGCCATTTAGTTCAATTCTCTGCTAATATAAACAACTACAACTGAAATCAGTAAGCTGAGTTTACAGAAAATAACAACAAATTTAGATTACTGGAAAGTGCATGCTTTTCCCAAAATACAAAAAACAGACAAGGTGGGGAAGAGAGGAAAAGTTAATCTGTTGGTTTTGTGCTAAGTAGTTGTGAAGTAGTACCACCTCCTTCAGGCCTGACAATACCAAGCAACTCATCTCAATGCATCAAGGAGCCCTCTGCTTCTCTCTCTCATACAGCTCTCCTAGTTAGAGCTCTGCTGGTCCAAATCCAAGAAATTAAGATGATTTAAACAGAGGAGAGGCAACCCTTTTTAACAGCCGAGACACTTGCTGCCAGAATTCCTACTAGCAGGGAATGTCTAAAACCCATTAAAACCTGTTACAGCATCTAAAAAGTTGGTAAAGAAAAGTTACACTAAGAATTTAAATCTCATTATAATGAACACAAAGATGAATTTCTGTCATAGTTTATACATCAAAGCCTGAATATGAAAGATAAGAGACAGCACATATAACATTTGCTACAAAGTACAGGAGCAAAGATAAACATTATTCTGATTCAGCTCTGCAAAACAAAGTGGTCATTTCAGAATAGTAATCCCACATAAATGGGTAATCTATTTTCTTCACAGCTCAACTCTGCAGTATTTTCTTAATCACACAAAGGATACACAAGACATTGTTCATATGGATTTTTGTCTTTTCAGCTTGCTTAGCTGTCTCCAAATTATTAACCAAAGTTCATTATAATTTTTTTCCCCATTTACTTTTGATTCAATGCAAGGTTAAAGCCTTCATGTATAGCACCTTAAACTTCAGTCTTTGGAGGCCACGAAGTAAGTAAATTTTATTTGGGATTTTAAGAAGCTGCAGGGTATAAAAGATACAGACAATACAAATATTTCCAGGGACTTGGGCGATTTTTGTCTTCTCTGTTTGTCTAAGAGAACTAAGTATATTCCTTCGTGAATGAAGTTGAACATGACATTCTCTAGCTACCTTTCTATCTCATTGTATGTCTCAATGAAGCTGTCCTGAATTATATTTAAGCAACATAATTAAAAGTTCTGTGGGTACTGAAGGATATGGATCTGTCTTCTCTGGCACACTCCCACAGTTGAAAAAATCAGGAGCTCATAATTAGATTTATGAAATAACCATCAGGTTTGGCGGGGTAAAGAGATATGTTTAAGTGTTCACACAGTTTTACCTTATCGGTTCATTGTGCAACGCCATACAAATTATAAAAGTAGGAAGCCATGATTTGGTTTTCCAAAACACACTTTGTTCTTCATGTTCTCTAAACTACTCAGATTAAGGATGCCCTATTCATCTAATAGTCCGAAAAGGCTGTTTCCATGTAAATATCATCATATGTGGATCAGCTCATCATCAATTACATTTTCCTTGTCAACCCACATTTCAAATAAAAGTTGCAACCTCCACCCACAGAACTGTGCCATTTGAAGAATCACTGTATTATACAATATACATCATCTGCTGGTGACACACACTAACGCTTCTGTGTTCCACAACAGAAGTCACCCCTGGGTAATAGCAAGTATGAGCACTCACGTTTGAGAACCAAAACCATAATGCTTCAGGTACTAGCCAAAGGGTTTACCTGCATCAATGGCTTGCATTAGGCACTCATAAGTTGTCTGGACAAGCCTCCTTGCACCCTCATCAACTTCTCCAACATAAAATGTCTCGTTCAGATCTCCATGGTAGCCATTACGATAAACAGTAATATCCACTGCAAAGAATTCCAGACATATTGTAGTATTAGCACTGTATTCCTCACTTCTTGTCTCTTGATTCGTGAAAGGACAACAAACACGTGAAAATGTAGTATTGTAATTGTGAAGTTATAAGATTACTTTGGAAGAATTCCAGACGTGAACTCTTCCAGCAGAATCAGTTCTCTCATGCTTATCCTGTAGATTCTATAGAATTAATTAATAAGATATTGTTTCACTGGCCAACACTTTGATTTAATTAAAAAAAAAAAGGAAGAGAAAAAAACCCACACCAAAGCAAGACAGACACAGCAAGCTTATGACTGGTTTTCTAGGTGAATATAAAAACAGGAAAGAGAAGCTCTTTGCTCCATGGTGATTTGCCTGGTTAAAATATTTTCTTAGAATTAATTCCAGCACTAATACGGGGAAATTGAATTTAAAAAGGTATGTAATCATGTTTCAACCCATATTTTAACTTCAGTAATTTCTATGCATGTTTAGAACAGTAAGTCACAACTTTGCAAAAAATGTAATGCCAAAACCCGTCAATTCCAGCCAAAAAGGTAACATCTATTGAACATTAAATATACAGCAACTTTCCAATAGCATTACTGACTAAGAAAAATACACCAAATAACTTAAAACTTTTTCTTTTTTCTTTCAAATTTAAGAATTTAGAAGTTCAGTATCAGGCAAAGAGCAAGAATGAGAAGGGGGTGCTTAAAGAACCAAGGTTATTGGAACATATAATAAGAGTTTAGAATTTTGTTGCAGTAAAACTCATTTGCTTTGTGTTTAAAGTTGGTTGTAAACTAAAAGTGATACAACTCTTTCTTGAAAAATAGCTTAACTCAAAAAAAAAAAAAAAGCTTTTTTGGATTAGGAGCATCCATACAAGATGCTTGTTGAAAACAGTCTTTTTACAAAACATGGGAACAGGCCTACCAGTTTAGACATAGCTGTCATCTATTCTAGTATCCTGTCTCTCATGGCAGATGCGTAAAAAATGAAAACCTGCCATCATATAGTCATTATATATAGTAAATACATGCAAAATGTTCTAGATTTGCATATCAAGTTGACTTCCTGTGGTAGAATCAGTACTTTTGTGTTTAACAGACTTTGTCAGCAGTCTGGTAGGTCTAATAGCTGGAGAGTACCAAAACTGCTAGAATAGTTATTGAACTGATGTTCATGAAGAAATCCACCAACAGACCTCCTCACAGGTAAATAGCCATGAAGGAAATTGTACTAAGCAATAATACTTTAGGAATATGGTATATGAGCCACTTAGAGAGACCAGTACAACGTTGATAGGAAAACATGAGGGAAAAAAAACCTGGTGTCAACAGTAAATCTGTACTGCTGGCAGACATTTAAGAATGAAATTAACAATGCACAAAAACAATACTGCCTGTTGTGGATGCATGCATGTGCAGGGTTATACTATAGTCACTGCATGATTCCATGGGACTACTGGAATTTTGACCAGTGTCCATATCTAGTAACACAACAACAGGACTGTGTAGAAACCAGCACCCTGGTACCTTACCCAGATAAGTTTCTTGTGAACTGTGTACCAGAGCTCCTTAGCACAGTGTCCAGACTACTTGCTACAAAGAGGCTATCTCTGCAGGCCATGTGATTACAAGACTTTCTCTTGATGCTGCCAGATTTGGCCAGAACATCTCACTTCGCAAAGTGATCAGCTTTGTTTAAGAATCTGCTCCCAGGGAACACTATGGTAACAAAACGTTATGATGACCTGCTCGGAGCAGGGGGTTGGACTAGACATCACCTGCCAGTACCTTCTGGATGATGTTTTCCTGTCATTCTAAAACCCTGTTTTGGACTCCGACATGGCTACCTTTTGCTTCCAGCAGGCTAAAAAGTTTAAGTAAAGAGAAAGATGGGCACTTTCCTCTATTGTTCGCTGGGCACATTCCCTCCAAAGTACTTTTTCTATCTCCTCCTTTGTACCCTGTTTTGTTCATTCTTTTAAAGAGGCTTTTGAGCCACTACCTTACCAAAAGGAAGCCTACAAGACTTGGAAGCCTTTTGAGCCCATGGGGAATGCATGTTCAATCCACAAAATGTGGACCATTTTGTAACAAGACCTACTCAGCCTCAAAAGAGTAAACTAGTTCTTCCTCATCAAATCAAAGCAGAAGGCTCAAACCTTGGGCAGGTGCAGTCAGGGCAGGGATGTGAACAAAGGTATGACTAAACCCTCTTATAAAAGGCGTTTTCTAGTGCTGAGGTACTTGGCATGCAAATAGTGAAGAGGTAAGGCACCATGTAGATGAAGCCAACCTAGTAATCTCAAGTGGGCTTCTTAGTTTGGATTCCAGCAATGCCAGAAAGCTGGAAACGGTAGAGTTGTGCAAAGGCATCATCTTTGAAATTAAGATAAAGGAGCTTTGGCCAAATGGTTACATGTACGCTACAGCTCAGAGCTATCGGCCAGACCAAACCTGACCTAGAACGGGGCAGCAATTGTGAGGCTTGTTCTCAAAAGGCTGGTACCCACAGCACTGAGCTGTAGACTTAGTAGCTGTTACTGCACGTTAATGTATATCAAATACCTGACAATCTAAAGGGATTCCAACCTGCTTCTAGAGGTAGGCCAAACCTTAGGATAGGCTGGGAATTTATTTACAGATAAGAGAAAAGGAAACCAATGCAATAAACAAAGGTGCAAATGTTTGTACAAAACGCATGTCATTAATTTTTACTGCCAAACTAAGAAGAAATGAATGAGCAAACAAAAAATGGTCAAGTAATTTATAAAAGTATCCTCACCACCCAAGAAGGCATAAGCACCTCAAGTACCATGAACAAGAAGCAGCTGGTACTGTTAGGCTGCAAGATGCTCAAAAAAAGGGTATGTTTTCTAATATGTACCTATACAATGCCTCACCATTAGGATCCTTTATAGTCATCATAATTATCATGCCCATAGCAAAATCTTAAGGATCTAGAGCCATCTAATTAAGAATTCACACAGAAGTAATCCAGTTGAATAATTCAATATACATTTTATTCACTGTTTACATAGTCTGCAACAACTGGAAACTAGCCCACAAGTGGAATACTCAGGCACTATACTAATGCATAGACCAAGGTAGAAGAATTATAAAGCTCTTAAAGTGGACCAAACTTTAAAATTATTTTATTAAATAAACTCATTACTTCAAGCATGTAAATAGCACAGGTTAATTGGTAAACGAGAACAAAAGCCTCTCTTAAGAAGCTATTCCAATCATGTTGCCTGCTAGTGAAACCTCACATTACTGCAAGGTTTAACTGGATAGAAGGTAGAAATATTGAGGGCTAATTTTCATAGCACTTACCATTAACAATATCTCCCTCCTGCAATGGCCTCCTGTCAGGAATTCCATGACAGATCACTTCATTCACTGATGTACAACATGACTTAGGGAAATTATAATAATTCAGAGGGGAAGGATAGCAATTCCTCGCAATACAAGCCTATTTCAGAAAATACAATTTACACTTTACATTAGTAAGTTTTGTACAAAGAAAAAACGTATGTGCAACAGCTTTACAGTAAGAATGATAGGTTGAAAAGCAGTGGCTCTTGAAAATAAGATTCTTCAAGCATTTTTTGGCATTACGGTATTTTGTTATGCTTTGGGTTTCTTACCAGGAAGAAAGTAAAGCTACTTTAATTTCGTTTCTACTCATTTTTATGTTCAACTACCAATGCTGAAATATTCAGGTTTAAAACAATGCATGACAATATTTATTTAGTTAAAAACCCAGCCATTTTCAATGACTTTTTTTAAGCACCTGGTCTAAGGCTTTAAGTATTTTTGCAAAACACACAAGCTAGACAAAATAACATTTAGCACCACTCTTTCACCCCTAGCTTTAAAATCTTAAGCTGCTTCCTTTGCACCCTAATAACCTTTTGGGGATTTTTGCAAAACTGACACATACATTTTATGTATACTTACATATACATACATATACACACTATGTGACATACTGGGCAATTGTGGAAAAATAATACTGTGTTAACCTTTTTTATTTTAAGAAATAATGCTGTTTTAAATCTGCAAAGTACCAATTAGGGATATCGGTTGCCATCAACAACCTGCCGTGAAAAAGTTTCCAAAAACTGCTGGAGGGATAACACCATTTTAACTACTAGCTGTTCATATTAGACATTATACATAAGGAAATAATTTAGTGTTTAATGCAGTTCAACAGAAACCTCCGGCCTAATCAAACCAGAGTAAGTTCCTTACAATCTTCGTTCTTTAGCTGCAAATGCAGATTAAAAAAACAGCAACCAGAAAGCTTTCTAATGAACTTAACTATACCAAAACCATTGCCTTCCCCACAGTGCACACAAGTATCCTCAATTATTAGTTTACTTGTCTTATACAGAAGGCAGCAAAGAAAAATAAAAATTACACAATTCAAGTATCTAGGAACAGTTAAGCCAGGAAAATACTTGAACATGTACTTCAAATACTTCACTGGATTGTGGCTTTAGTTTGCCTGACTGCATCAAACATCTTGTTTCAATTCTCTCTCAGGCTCCTCAGTTCCGATTCCCAATCTTAAATAATTAAACTTTCTCCTCTGTACGTCTTAACCAACAACACAGAGCACAAAAAGTCCATGGCCTATATATGATGTTCTTTATGTAATGGTATCTGTGGAGCAAAAAGGGTTTAGAAAAAAGAAAATTCTATGATGTTAACTGAGAAAACAGGTGAAGAAACTTGGAAAGGCCCAGGAGTTCCTAACTCATTTTGAATCTACCATTGCGCTGTAACATATTTCTAACATCTGCACTACCCACTAGCTTCAAACTGGGAAACAGTTCAAAATAAAGAAAAGGAATTCATGCAACAACAAAGAAAACCACACAACAATCATTAAAAAATAAAGAGATAGAAGAAAGCACTTATGAAAACCAGAAGAACAATAAAATAACCTTACTAAATGGACAGCATGATCAATTTCTTCAGTAGTTACACCTGCCTTCACCATCATGGCAGCAACATCCAATACTTCTCTAGCAAGCTGCAAATGAAACAAAAGTACTGATTTAAAATAAGATCAGGACTACTCCCTAGAAGACTAGCAACCTATTTTCTATAGCAACACCGAGATTGCTAGGAAAGCTGGGTGTACTTGGGCTCTAGAAAGACTTCGATATGTCCACCGGTTATATTACTAAGCCAACTCTGTGACATTTGAAAATAACCCAATTAAGATTTGGACCACAATTTCCTTGAATATTATAAACTTAAATCAGACTACTTAAATACATTTCAAAGTTTGACTTTATGCACAAGGAAGTGATTACAGTTGAACAGCTCTTTTCCAAAAATTGTTAGGGATGAGGCTCTGTTTTGCTTTTGCTTTTTAGTTTTTATTTAGTACTAACTCTAGGAGAGGAAAACGTTCTGTTCTCATTTATGCAGTATAAAATACATTCTTAAGAGTAAAAATGTTTCAGCTACAGGTCATCTTGCTAGTAACAACAAAGCCAGAAAACAGATAAAAGTCCTCTTTCTGCTTGCAAAATACTGTGAATTGGGAGTCACAAGAAGAGAAAAAGCAAGAAAATATCAAATTTCCTAAACTATTTTTCAGTGCTCAAAAGTGGTTTGAAAGTTTGTACTCTCAAATGTGCTGTCACAAACTGGTAAATCACTATAGATTTTTCAAGAATCAAGGCACTTTGTAACAAAAACCAAAATGCCCTTACCCTACACACTACTCGCATCCCGTCTATATCCTCAGATGAGAGTATTTTTATTTGAGAGGTTCCTTTTAAAGCCTGTTCTGATTCAGACATTCCTGAAAAGAAAAAAGGGGGAGGAGAAAAAAAAGAAAGAAAAAAACCGTTATACAGAGGAGTGATTGCTACACATGTTCAATCAAGTAACTTACTTAGCTTACCAATGGCAATAAAAGTATGTACTTTCTCACCAGAGACGAAAGTAACCAACCACCAAGTCATAGAATTATCGTCATTATCCAGATTAATTTGAATTCATAAGCCTTCCACAAAATCATAATGCCCACATGTGCTCAGGATGGCCGTTCACTTACTGCATAAAATCATCATGTCCAGTTAGTCAAAACACAGCCTTAAAAAATCAGGTTTACAGGGAAATTATTTTATTCATAGAAAAGTCTTTTTTTTGTTCTTTTTTTTTAGCTGCTTTTGAGGTAATAAATAATATTCTAAAAGAGCCATAAAGGATTATATAAGTTTGTGAATATCTCTAGTTATACTACTGCAATAATTAGCTGATGAAAACATCCTATCAAATTCTGTGGAAGCTCAGTTTTATAGTTGAATGACCCCCTAGAAGACAGTATTTGTGTTGTTTAAATATTTACATTCTGTAAAGAATAACTAAGGAATGACTGAAGATTTAAAAAATCTTTTCTTCCCTGAGCACCTTTGAAAGCTATCGTATTACAAACTTTGGACTTCCAAAAAATACTTGCAACCATTATTTCTGAAAAATCAGTATGATAATGTGGGGGTGAGTGAGAAGAACAGATAAAAGAAGAGGTTCCCTTCCCCAGTATCTCTTTCATGCTTTAAAGGCTTTTTCAATTAAAAGAAAAATAGAAAGCAAACCTAACACTCCATAATTGTGATTTGTTTCAAATTACCTAGTGGGTGATCAGCATAATCCGGTCTCTGAATATAACTTGGCACGGGTCTTGTTGGCGTCTAAATAAATCATAGTCAAAGCTGGTTAGGTTACAAGAGTACTTACTATAGTCACAAAAACAGACACTCATGCAGCAAAATTAAATACAGTGAAATACAGCTAATTCCACTTCAAAAAAGTTGTGAAGTATGCAAACACTCCAGAACAGTTCCAGTTTTCCTTTCTCAAAGATTCTCCTGTTACTCTTTATTGTTTTCATATTATACAACATCTAATAGCCAACTTCACAGCTTTGTAAAAATGAAACTTTTATGTGTCAAGTAAACGAAATTGGTTTTATAATGTATTATCCCTGTTACATTGTAGTGTTCATTCTGCTACGTTCCAGACTGCAAATGCACTGGTTCCAAATACAACCTTCCTCTCTCTGGTTATTAGCGATTATTAGCAAGATTGTTATTTCTAATCATCACCCTAGTCATTAGCACTTTTTATTATAGTTTCATTTGCATCAATCCTACAGCAGTCAGAAGACAAAAAAGCAAATGTTCAGCAATAACACTACCAAATTACTTGGCCAGTGACATATCCAAAACACCCTTTCTCCAATGACACTAACAAACACACATGGGCTCAGGCTCTGCTAATCTGTTCTCCGATGAGCCTGTAACAGATGGAGAAGACTATAGAGAGGATGCCACAGGGGCAGCATTTCTAGCAGAGGCCAATTAGAAAAGACACATGTAAATAAAGTGCCATTATTCCTGTAAAAACTTTGGCTTATTACATGTACAAACTTGTACCAATTTCAAAATACAGCTATACTGAGGTCGTCTTCTAAACCCACCTTTCACAGCTGAATATGTTATTGACCTCAGTTACTCTTCACCATTCCAATACTGGAGATTACTATAACCACTGTTCCTTCAGCAGAGCTGTTCACCAGCTTACTCACCAGGTTATTTCAAACCATTTACATAAAATAATATAAACCCATTTATTTAAATTCTAAATTAATTTACCTGAATTTTCCTGAAACAGACTGCTCCATTGTTGATGAGAACAGTAAACAGCTAGGAGAAGACATCATCTGAACTAGCAGCAGCTTTTTGCAGAATAAATGTCAAAATGTACAGCCAAAAAGGTACGAGCTTAAGCCTGTTACTGATGCGTGTTACCTCACAGGCACTTCCTTAATTTTAAATAGATCAAGTTAAATCAAAATGAACCACAATAAGGACACAGTCATACATGTCCTTGCCATCAGGTTCCGATTGTTGAAGAAGCTTTCCTCTCTCAGCTAAAACGTGGGAGGTAATCAGGTCAGGACTGGGCCATTAGTTGCTACAGAATGTAGCAGCGCTGGAGTACAGAGTGGCACCTATTGCTTACCAGTGGATAGTGTGGCCTGAGTTTACCAGTGTATCGATAACCAGACCAGGGATTTGTGTTAATGTCACCCTCCAGGTTCCAAGAGGAAACTTCACGCTTAGCTTTTTCATCTTCTGAAAAAGACCAAAAAAAAAAAGAAAAAGAAAAAGAAATTGCAGCAGCAAAATCAGTCCTACTAAGAATAAGAACTGTGGGGTCCAGAAAGTGACTTAGAGGTACATAAGTCTAGATTTGACTCTTTCTGGCATTTTAGATACTGGTATATGAAAGTGTAAGTAGCGGTTATCATCTTGTATTGCCCTTAGCAGTTATCATCTTGTATTGCCCTTAGCAGTTATCATCTTGTATTGCCCTTAAGTTTTCCACATTCAAAATTCACATCCTGCCAACTCTGTCTTTATTCTACATTAAACTGGGGAATGTCAGGACAGAAGTACTGAATGCACAAATGAAGTGTAGTAATCATTTAAGTTGCTCTTCATTTGTAGTTCTGAAACATAGTTCTGTGCTTGTTTTAATTCTTGTGAAAAAGCATATTTCTACAGAAACACTCATTATCCCTTCAATTAACAGTCTTGCACTGTAGATGAATATTCCTTTTCTGTGATTTCTCTTAGCATTCAGTGACAGAAATGACCTGGGGTGGGAAGGAGGGTATCCAACTTTTAGTTTCAATATATGGAGCCTGCTACCCCTCCAGATGTGATGGAGAGTGTGCAGGTGCTGCCGCTTCTGCATTTCAGGACGGGCAGTGCATGCACCTTACAAGATGGTCCCAATCTGCTGGAAGTTCCCAGCTCTCTCAACCTTGTGAAATACATGTCTGA
Source organism: Astur gentilis (assembly GCF_929443795.1). NCBI lineage: Eukaryota > Metazoa > Chordata > Aves > Accipitriformes > Accipitridae > Astur > Astur gentilis. The sequence continues at coordinate 35,609,298 of NC_064891.1, forward strand.
TGAGGTCCAGTGACTGACTCCATTCACAAATAACACAGTCCTAACAGGGCAGATTGAAGGCATTTACATAAAGGAATGAAGCAAGTAGATTGTGAGCACTATCAAAAGGAAAAATATTTACTCAGAAAGAAGAGGTAAGGGTTAAGAAAGAGCACAGTAGCATTAATCTTTAACTCGCAGCCTGATAAGTTTGTTTTCTCTTTTTATATCTCACAAGAATGAAGCGATGGCAAAAGATCTGCCATAGGAAGCCCCAATGTGAGCTCCTCAGAACCTCTGTGGCTGACATCTAAGCCATCTGCTCACATGACATTCAGTTTAGGTGAACCACTGAGAAATAATACTTTAAAAATCCAAAGTTTTAACAAAGCGATATTTTGGATTCCCTTGACATGCTTCAGCAGTTTGTTGCATTGAGTTCTTGAGGGCTATCAGATCCAAGCCAGCTCAGCTTGGGCTCAGCAGTTATCCAGGAAGCCAACAAGATCACGGATTTAGTGGAATCATAAAAAAAATTTGCTGTCAAATAAACAAGAGCATTAGAAGACTGCACCAGAGGATTACTAGAACTACTAACAAAGACAGTTGTGTATCTGCGCAGGTACAAAGTAATAGGATACAGAATGTTAAGTGTGAACTATGAGACCCCTACACTGGGAAGGCAGAAAGAAGGAAAACATTTGTAATTGCCTGTGCTACCCCAAACTATTAACCATGCAATGTTTATCATGGAAAAAGGAATTTTACTGGGTCTTAGAAAAGGAGGAGGTAAATTACTTGACGTTTTGGATCTCTGCCATGCCACTTACTTTTTAATCCCACCTCCCTTTCAAGCAGGACTTGATGAAGATAGGCAGGGGGATAGAGAGGAGGAGGCAAGGGAGGGCAGAACTGGGTCCTGCTCTCTCTTTTCATTTGGTTTTAAACTCATGGATTATTTTTACTACTCAGGTAAGGGAGAATCTACCAGTCTACTGGTATTTCTGCACCAGAGCTACCAGCTGTAACTAAGACATACAGATACTCTTACTACCTTTGACTAAACTCAGCAAAATCCTCCTATCAGTGGCTGCATCAGGGCACAAAAGTATTCCTTTTTTTTTCCCAAAGGGGTACACCCCAAACGTACAGAACAGCTGCACTCTGACTGGCTCCCTTGCATTCCAGCAAGTGCCTAATCACAAAGACTTCACAAGAACCTTTCCCAATTTACTGCCTTTTACTACATTAGACATCAAAATCCTAGGATGGAACAAGCCTGGCAATGCCTTTTAATAATGGTTTATTATTCTCCTTGCCCTTTACTTCAGCATCCCCCTTTCTCTGTTCATATACCTGGCAATGTAGCTCAAGAAATACTTCATACAAACAGAAAAGGGAACAGAAACAGAGATTTCCGCACCACTGTCTCTGAAATTTTACATAGATCTTTAGATTACCAGGAACTGGACAAAATTTCAGATATGCAGAAACCAGTGCCAGATATCTTGGAAAAATCCATACCATTCTTAAACACAGAATCACAGAATAGCTAAGGTTGGAAGGGACCTCTGGAGGTCATCTGGTCCAACCCCCTGCTGAAGCAGGGCCATGTAGAGCTGGCTGCACAGGACAAAACAAATTCAAAACAATGTTAAAATGGATATAAAAAAAATGTACTTACTTGCTTTCTTGTGTAGTAACTTGTGAGTGGCCCAGCTTCCCTTAAAGCATTCCTAGAATTGCAAACAATATATATATATGTATGTTTTAAGTAGCATTATCCTGGACAAACATGCCGTCCCCACAAAACAGAGAAGCAACTGTATTTTAAAAGAAAACTTGAAGACTGATTTTATTAACCCTTGTAGCAACATGCAGTAAATGCTACTGTAACTGCTAGTCTTAACAATAGAAAATACTACATTCAACAGCTTATGAGCCAGAATAGACAGAAAGCATAGCTGAACAGACGCACCCATCACAGTGAAATACACTGATCTAATCCTATATACTAAGTATTGTCCCCTTATCATTTTAATGAGTAACTAAACACCATGGTTGCTCCAGGTTGGCCGAAACACAGAGCCTATCTCCACACCAGATCTTACAGCACTGCAGCAGGCAGGATGTCCTCCCTTGGCTCCTACAAGAAGCCATCTCCTCCTACTAACTGCGTCCTTCGCCTCCTTCCCCGGCATTGGAAAGCAACAGAGGCCAATCAGCACGATCACAGGGGAACAAATTAAATAGACTAAAGGGGGGGGGAGGGGAGGAAGTGAGGGCTACTGAATGGAAATAGGAAATTAAAAAAGTGAAATGAAAAGTTGAAATGGAAGTCAAGAAAAGCGTGACTGTGAAGGAGTTTGTCTTTTTCTCCTCTCCCCAAGCACAAATAGAGCAGTTCATGCGACGAACAATGAATCAGCAAAGGGGCAGATGGAAATGGCTGGCAGCTGGAGAAGAATAAAGAAAGACTAAAATGAAGGAGAGACATGAAAAATTGAGAGATTGAAGTAGAAAAGCTGCAGAAGGCAGCATTAAAGGTGATCCTTTAAGGTGCTAATTAGGAAATTACTTGGTTTTGTAGCAGAAAGTCTAACTCAATGTCTATGTGCACTCAAAACAACCATTAGGAAACAGCTAATTCCAATCATTTACAATAACAGCTGAATTTCTGAAGAAAGAGGCAGGAAGCAAACTGTTTTCCTTTATAAGGAAAGACAATGCTAATGCTGAATCATCATTGTTAAACTACCATCCAGAGCCAATAACTGATTCAACCTAATGTATACAACACTCAACCAGTCCAAGACAACAGATCTGTAAACTAAGCCCGGTGTATAACATTCTAGCCCTGCTTCATGGTTGCAATTGAACAGTCCTAACTGTCTGCTCCTGTAGAGCCACCTTCTCCCCATTTTCTCGTTAGTCTTACAACCAGTAGTTATCAAATTGTATCCACAAAAACCACACTAAAGTAGTGCACAAGTATGCCTACGTTCAAAGAGAGCCTGGTGTGTGCCATTTCCCTCACTACCAAAACCAGTTGTTTGTTGTCTTCTCCTACACCATATCCTTGAAGTGGCCATATTCTCCGGACTGGCACTTGCCATGCCGTGGTGCTACATAATGGTCTGGACAACAAGAAGCTTTGAAACCAACACTTTAGATTACCAGAGAGAACATCTTTTTGAACAAACAGCAGAAGGTTTTACTGTCACACTTGTATAACCCGCTGCACCATTATCTGTTTTCTGTCGGAGAGCTGGGAGAAAAGGAGCAGGTTTTAACTGAGGCCTATTTTAAGAAAAAATAAAAAAGCTAAAACCCTTATTTCAAGGACACTAGAAGCACCAGTGTGGTTTTAATCCCCTTTTAAACACCAGACCTCTGTTCTGAAGCAGAAGAAGGAGGATTACACAACTAAGGACTTAGAGCAGCTACCCAGTCTGCAAATCTAGAATCCCCTTCTTGGGATATAAAGGAGCATTCGAGGAATGAAGACATACATCAGCTGTGGTAATTACTGCTGTAGTTGATTGTCTCCTTCCCCGTGAAATTTTGGGGTGTATTCTCCAATGCCATTCCTTTCCACAACACTAACAGTCTTTCCTCTTTGCCAGCCCACAGCCAGAAAACACCAGGCAAACACCTCACTGCTGGCGGTATCATAACCTGACAGGCTCCATTTTGGCTTTTTATTTCCTGCAGCTGTAAACAACCTAAGAGGATCCTGCATAAGGCTGCCATATGTCTGAGTTTTCCCAATTATGTTTCCCAGATTTTACTTGCCCTCTGTCTCCAGAGGAACAGCAGCTCCATCAGAACTACTACAGCATAGCTCCAAACAAGCCACTGCACACCAGGACATCCCACACACCTGCACTATAAGCACATCAATCAACCGCAACAAGTACACACAGCAAATCCAAAGCATTTTGTAAGCACAGATTATTACACATGCAGCATACAATCAATGAATATCTCTGTCTTGGTCTGACACTTTTGGAAGGCACTCAAAGGATATGCTGCACATCCACCTACAATCCATGTATTTTGTGTAGGATCAGTCATATGCTTCCTGTAAGCACCGGACTTACCGGGTACACACAAACTATTTATATTCAACAACTTACTGCACAAGCACTACATTGCACATGCCTGCAGAGCTCTGCCTTGGCAATTCCAGATAAAAATATGGCAGCTGTCATCTCACAGGTTGGAGAATCATAGCTCTGGTGACAAAGCACTTCCAATGTACCACTGCATATTGCAAACACCCTCACCTTCTATACAGCAGACTTCCTGACAAGCCATGGAAGAAAGCCACTCTTTCTCTCCATCTGGGCCACTTTCTGGAGAATTTTCTGGAGAAAATTCTGCTTTTCGCTGAGCCTTCTCTGCTGAGCCATTTACTTCAATCTTCCTATTATCATTCCTGCCTCTACTGATTCTTCCATGTTCCTATGCCATATACAGATCAGGATAGAAAATTTTCAATTATTAAATTAACAAAATCCAGAAAAAAAAAGGTATCCAGGGTGATTTTTAATATTAAAATTAAGAAATTAAAGAATTTTTTTTCTGATACAGTTAAAAAAGGAACACATGAATTTGCATGGCTATACTTGAAAACATTAATTAGCTTCAGGGGGAAAGTACACAGGAATAATATGAATTTGGCTTCAAGTTTCTTGGAAGATTTCCTGGATTTCGTTTCAAACACTACATTATCCATTACTATGTCTGATATTAATATCCCCACCCTTCTCACCCAAAGCATTTTTCTTTTTATTGCATGCGGTTTTTTATATAGCAATCAAGACAGACTTGGAAACGCTGAAGAGGACTGTATGAGAAGAGAGGTCAAATGTATGACAAAAAAAAGGCAGGGAGTGGAGGGGTAATCCTCAATTTGTTTAGAGCAATCTTAGGTACAACTGTTCTATCAGCAAGAAAAATACAATTGTGATTTTTAAACAGAGCCTGTCAACATTTAAACCTTTAACAACATTTCTGGCTTCAAGCCATTCTTAAGCCAATCGCACTGATTCTGTGTTTAGAGACAAGTTCAACCCAGTGTTCACCAGAACCTGTGCATTTACCAAAAGGTAACCAAATGCACAATCAGCATTACAATCTAGAAAGATCCCTCTTGGATCACCTTGTGGAAGCCATGTTATTTCTGTAAATTATATTTACCTTAAGGACTTGGTCCAACATCTATTTACGGGTTGAAATATTGACAGAATCATGCAGCATAGCAGAATTTGGTTTACAGTAGAGTGCATTTTCACTATGAATGCAATGGTCACTACCAAATACCTTAGGCTTTTTTTTAAAATCAGCCATCGAAAGAACAAAACCAAACCAAACCCTTTAGAACAGTTAGTGAGCTACTTAGCAAGGATTCCGCTCCCCCCCTCCTCCCCCCATGTTTATTGTCATCTTTACAGTAATAACAGGGAGCTTCTTATTCTTTCGGTTCATGTATCCATGCAACCTGATTAAGAGGTAGAAAAGCACAGCCAACTACAAATTCCAGAGGAGAAAAGGGTGCTAAGCCAACCAAGATTAGGATATAACTACACTGCCAACCTTTGTATAGCACAGACATAACCAAACTAGATTTAAATGAGCTACCCAAGTACAGGAAGCTATGCAGGCACCACAACACCAAATTCAAAGCATACTCATTGACTGTGTTTCTGAACTGCCTTTGCTGGGTAGCAGCTCATTTAAAGTTAGCCCTGCCAACTCTCCACCAGTGAGTTCCAGCCTTAAGGCTGACACTCTTCTTCAGGCTCCCCTTCACCTTCAGGTGTTGCTGCTTTATACAACCTGGCATGTGACACTGTAAATACACCTATCAGCAGGTATGCAAAAACTGCTCCACTGTACAGTTACTGAAAACTCCAATTCATGTCCAACTTCCACAAAACTACGCCTCTCTATCCACTCTGCTCATTATTTAGAGCTACTATGATGAATTTCCAAAAATACCTATTCTACAGCATTAAAAAAAAAAAGACAGCTGGAATCGAGACTGTGGGGACAGACTGGCTGTCTCTTTGCATGTCATTATACCCTCAATTGTAATAGGCAAGCATCTAGGAAACAGCGCCAAGCAGTACACTGTATTTAAAAACACTCTGAGCAAATTTTTTTAATAGAATTTAAACATGTCCTTTGGAATGTAAAATTGTCTTAATCTGAGATCATGTAGTTTGGTTAAAAATGAGTTCTTATTTTTAAGCAAAACTACCTTGAAGGTATGCAAAACAGGAGACAAAAAAAGCCTGAGTACAGCATTTAGCTTAAGAAAAATATCAGATTAACCGTAAGTACAAGTATGTTGAGGAATACAGTTATTAATGCATTTGATGTTACAATAAAACAGTTGCCTCTTTTTAGCATGCTGAACCCTATTCTTCTAGCCATGGTACAAGCACACAGAGACAGCCTCTGGCTTGAAAAACTGAGTACAAAATTCCCAAACTAGCCTAAGCAGCATACATGACTAGTCAGTTTTTCAGAAGAGCTGAATATGCATTTTCAGATTCAAATCAAGGTGCTGCTTGTAGGTGCTGCCTTTGGATATCAGCAATGTTAGCTTTCTCCTTCCTCTAAAGCCTGATTTTTGCCCAGACTCCCGAGTCCCCCACATGACAGAGCCCTTCCTTTGAGGAAGGGACTGCATTTTGCAACTTTTCAGGTTTACAGACATATACAAGTGATTTTTGAGTGTAGCAAAGGAACAACAGACCAGAGAAATTCAAACTGGACCATCCTCAGACCAGGCTCGGAAAGCCTGCCTATAGGAGCCTGAAGTTTTACTTTCAGAAAGTTATGAGGGCTCAGCATTTGTGCCTCAACAATAACCAGGCATTTACCACAGACACGGGTATTTATGGTGATTTACAGGCAATTAAAAATGCCAGCTTCCTGGTGAAGGGAATCTGTCGAAAGATCTTCTAGAAGGCAGTATGTGCAGAGTGCCATTTATACCAAAAGAAACCTGTACGTATTGCAGTTGGATCCAAGCAGCAGGTTCTAGCCTATTTTAGGCACAGCAAAGAACAGTGAACCAAGAATGAAATATGGCACTTGCGTCCTATGGTCTGAAACGAGAGAGGACAAAAAATAGTTTCATCCAGGTCCACTGCTCCCTGCTCCCCGCCCCCAATGCACTGAAGGTGAAACGAAACAGCAAAGTGGAGGATGGGACAACATTGTCCTCTTCTTTTTCACAAATTTCTGTGACCTTCCGTATCCAAAGCTGTCAAGGGCCCAGGTCTGAGTATCAGTGAAAATCTGCCCCCCAGAAAGCAGTAAATCAGTATACAAACCCACCGAGAAAAGAGAGCAGCATTTCTTTCCCATCACTGGAATTCAACAAGTCATACCCCACCTCAAATGGAAAGAGCCCTGTTGGTGGGTATCCACCATTGTGAGAGAGATGCTGCTGCCTCTGTACAATTCAGAGAAATAGTTTCCCTTCAAACACCTAAAACACATGTCCAACCATTGCTCACGTGCGGCAGCTTCAGCATGCCACAGTCCTCATTTTTGACTCTATAACCAGATCTCTTGATATACCTGGGCCTCTTCGGGACTGACAACACATGGGCACACAAAGCAGGAAGGGACAACCATTCTCCTTTAATAAGTTAGGACTACTATTCTGATAGCAATCTGTGGCCTCCACCTTTTGGAGAAAAAAGATGCAGCACAGGCCACTGACTTTATAATAAGAGAATGTTTCCAGTATATGGCTATAAATAAATATTTCTGAATTTGGCTGAAGAAATGCCCCCACACCAGCATCCAGTCCACATCACAGAAAACCTCAGACTACTCTGTTTCGTCTGAGACACTTACACAGATATAAATAGTATGAGAGGAAGTTTTCATGAAAGCAACAGAAAATTATTAATAAGAGATCAATTTACAATTAGAAGGCTCATATAAAAGAGAGAGATCTCAAAAACAGTTACTACTTTCTGTTTATCATTCAGCAGCTTGTAGAAGGCATAGAAAAAATGTAAATTGTTTGCGTATTTAAACACAAACTGTTTATGTATACTACATATCATTTACACACAAGTGATGTGTGTATCTATAAAGGCAGGTTTCACAATAGCAAATTCATCTTAGTAAGAGGAACAACATGCTTGAGTTGCAATGCTGGGCATCTGTGTTATTTCCACATTCAGAAGATCAACTGAATTACTGTATCGCACTGTAAGATGATAAAACATGCATAGTAAATCTCTACAAAAGAGAAAGCAAGACAGTGAAAGAAGGTAGCTGGCAGTGACAGCACCTGATTTACTAGCCTAAATGAAGATATTGTTAAAGGTTAACAGCAGGCAGAATCCCTCAGCAGAATAGTCCCTCTCGTTACACCTTGGAGTGAAAGAAAAAAAATAATGCTGGGGTTCAACACACCACCTCAGAGCTCCCTCACTGCTAAAAGCCATCTTTACCCCATCTCCACTACCAGTTCAGAACCTCTCCGCTAGGCCAGAACTTGGCTGCCTTGGCCCCCTTTCCACCCACGACCCACAAGCACAGCTGTTATTCAACAGCTGTACCCAGTTTCCAAGGTGCACAACACCCAGAGATGAAACAAGGTTGGCTCAAAGGAATTTCAGAGGATGTCGTATTACTTCAGAATAAGCATTTTCAGGGCATGTTGTTGAGGCATATTTTTTGATGCAGAAAGGGGGGAAAAAAATAAATGACCGGAATAATGCCCTTTCTCAAGGAAAGGAGAAGCACAAATGATAAATCCGCTGGGGAAATCACTGTCTTGATACAATCTACTTGAAAAGTTCACTTTAATTCTCTCTGTGCAGTGATGAAAAATAATGTTTAATTAATCCCCTCACTACACCAAGATTCTCAGTCCTATACCTCCCGAATTATTTTTTCTTAGCAAACTATATGTTACTATTTATAATCCAAACACATTGCTTTGTACCAATTACCTTTCTACAGTAGTTCACACTTTTCTATTGTTTATTCTTAGCCTTGGAGAAAATAAACTCCTACAAACTTGGTTTTAGCTCTAAGTTTTGGCTGTATGAACGAGTCATCGTAGGCTTCCAAGCACATTAATTAACCTAGCGTGCATGTCCATACAGATGCTCTTACCCCTGAAAGAGATGCCAGGTAGCTTGTCACTCCCATCCTCCACTCAGCCCAGAGTAAGTGTCTGCATACCTGTAGCTAACACCATTGCATTCAATAAGGATGGGTTGACTTTACGGTGATGCCAAACCGGGCCACAACGGGCAAGCCTGCTCTTTGGCAGCATGCTCCTGAAGCACTGGTGTTTTATGATCCTGCAGTGCCCAGCTTTGAGGAGCTAAACCAGCAAAAAATTTAATCCAACTGCTTTTCCTTCATTAAAAGAAAACCCTAAAAAACCCCAGAAGTGGCTCACCAAGGAATCTGGGCCAGCTTAATGGAAAGGGTAGAAACGCGCATCCTTGGAAGGAGGGAATAGGACCACGCCAGCTGTAACGCAGGCTGCGCTGTGAGGTGGAATAACATCCTAGGTCCACTCACTAGCTTATCTAACAGTTATTTATGCATCCAATACCACAATGGAAAGAAAACCACCGAAGAGAGAACTTTGGAAAAGTTTCCCAAATGTTAACCAGTCCAGTACTGTCAGCTGAAACTTGCCGGAAGTTCAGAGAAAATTTCCTGGCCTTTAAAATTCCTTTGCCTGTCACGTGCTTACTTGAACAGACAGTCAGGTTGTCAGCAACACCTCACCTACCGTCCTGACAGTGCTCGCAAGACACCGGCGGAGAACCGCAGTCAGTCTCCTCCATTGCACACACCAGATGACGGGGAGAGCTGGAACCTCAGGGCAGCCCCATGCTGGGTCCCACAGAAGGTACTAAGGGGGCTGAAGGTCCTTGCTGCAGGCTGAACACAGGGGCTCTTCTCTCAGTGTGTGACATTTTTCGCACATCCTGAAACCAGGCTGCCATTACCTTCCTTCTCTCTTCTGTAACATGTGTTGCCCCAAAACCTTCAAAGCATCTTTCATATGCGGAATAACTACGCTTACCGACTTTACTGATCAGGACAACGAGGAGGAACAACACACCCAAGGTCACTCAGTAGTAAGATGACTGGGATTCCCAGTTCACTATTTTATTTTCTAGGCAGGACAGCTTTACAAGCATGTAGTCAGTTATCCAGCAGCCTATTTTAACAAGCGAATAAATATTTTGGGTAATTCCCCTTTTACCTTACAGCAGTAGCAGATATTTCAAAAGAATTAAACCTAATACATAGATAACAAGAACCTCTGCATCCTATATAAAATCAGCTGAGTTGGGGATGGGACAGAGAGGAGTGAAGATGTTACTAAAACTCCTCACATCGGCTTGTTTGGTCTGTTAACAAATGGTTTTGTCATCACCAACTAATATTTGTATATGCTGAAGATGCATTTATGATTAGATTTACATCAGACACATCAAAACAGCTAGCAAAATGCAGAGCAAATCCTACAAACCAACTACAAGCACCACGTGGGAACCAGAGATACAGAATGGTCAGAACAATTTTGAGGTGCAATCGATCTAATTTAGCATTGACTCCCAGCACCTGGCACCAGAGACTTCAGGGGATGGTACCAGAAACTGTGCAGTGGGAGCGTTACATGCACGTGGGAAGTCTTCCCATTATCCTATGTAAACTGTAACTATCGGTTTACATCCTGACTCAGAAAAAAAAAATTGTCCAATTAGTAAGTTAATCTAGCTGATGTGACCGAATGATTTTTTTCAGCTTATCAACAAAACTTCAGTGATTTTACCCTGAATTATAATTCTGACAATGAAGTTGATCATTAATCTCCGAATTAAACACCTACTTCCTCACTGATGTTGACAGAAATTACACATGCAAAAAGTTTGAAGGATTAGGCTATGTATTTTACTGTGCATTTTAAAGTTATTAAAAAACAAAAAAACCAAACCCCACTCAACGGCTATCAGAGAGTCCTTTCTATTTAAATTAAGGACCAAGCTATATTTCCACTGCGGTAATAAGTGAGGATAGCTGAGGCCTACAGAATATGTTTAACAGGAGTTGTATGACAACTGGCCTAACCTGAATCTCCCTGGTTTGGTACTTTTAAAGTAAAATATCCAAAGATATTTAAAAAAAAAAAAAAGTAGAGCACCAAATCATTTTCCCAAAAAGCGCTGCTTTTTTTTTTTTTTTTTTTTTTTTTAATTTAGTTCAAGGAAACAGAAAATCTGTTTTCAGAGCAACAAGTCTCCCGGTGTTTATCAAAGCCAAGCAACTCCAGAGCCAGAGCTGATGCAGACACAGAAATGCACACGCTGGAATTTGATGAGCACGTCTCATTTTGTCCCACTAAGCCCTTATTTTGGGGGGGGGGGGGGGGGGTGGGGGTGGGGGTGGTGGCACGGGCCACCTAAACCTTCAGGGAGAGGGAAAAAAAAAAAACCAAACAAACCCGTGCACCCTCTCACGACGGCTACGGCTGCTCCTTAGCAAGGATATCCCGCATTACCCCCAGCCACGAGGAGCAGAGCGGCTCCCGCCCCACCCGTGACCGCCGGCCCGGCACCCCCCCCAGGCTCCAACTCCCCACACACACACCCCCGTGTGGGGGAACTTTCTGCGGGGACAAACGCCGGGCCCCCTCCTCCTCCTCCTCCTCGAAGCTCGCAGGGAGCTGGCAGGCAGGGAGGGAAAGCCGGGCTCGAAGGGCCGGGCCCGGGCGGCCGGGGGCAGGCGAGGGGAGCTGGCTCCTCCGCCTCGCCTCACGCCGGGAGCCCGGCCCCGCGCTCGCACAGCGGGTCCCATTTACTGACTGGAAATCTCATTACCGCCCGTCCCTCCCCATATTTCCCCTCTGAGAAAGGAGAGCTCTCCCCCGGAGGACGGCAGCCGGCGAGAGAAAAATTAAAAAAAAAAAAAAAAAAAAAATAAAAAAAAAACCAAAACCCGGCCCGCAGCGTGTGGGGACGGGCGGACTCGCAGGGGCGCGGGGTGGGGGAAAGGGAGGGAAGCCGGGCCGCCGGGAGCGGGGGACGACGACGACGGGGACGCCTCACCTGAGAACAAAAGTAGGACCCCTGGATGCCCAGCTTGAGGCAGGTCGGGCACTGCAGCTTGGCCTCGCTACTGCAGCCGGCCGTCTCGCAGACGCGGGTCTCCACCGCCGCCATGCTGCCGGGCTGCCACAGGCGCGGCGCGGCGAGCGGCGGGGGAGGAGCCGCCGCCCGGAGGTGCCGCCGGCTGAGGCGGGCGGGGAGAGTGAGGGGAGGGGAGGAGCGGCGCGGAGCGGCCCCTCAGGGCCGCTCCGCGCCGCTCCTCCCCTCCCCTCACTCTCCCCGCTCCGCCCTTCTCTCGGCGCAGACGCCGGCCGAACGACGGCGGGCCCCGCAGGTGCCCTGGGAGAAACCGTAAGTTCCCGGAGAAAGCGGTGAGGAGAGCTGGTAGACGCCGCCGACAAGGCTAACCCGCCCGGCGGGCCCGCTGAGAGGGAGGTAAGGGGAAGAACGCCATGGTTCCTTGAATGCTTCCTCACCTTCCCGGCTTCGAGCCGCTTGGCAGGCCGCTTCTACCAACCGTTTAATTGGTAAAAAGGTGTTCGAGAGGTGGGGTTTTGGTGTTTTGTGGTCGCGTTGCCCCGGCTCGGCGCGGTCTTCCCGCCTGGTTCCCCCCCCCCCCCCCCCTTTTTTTATTTCCCCCCTCACCAGGGAGGCTGTACCTCAGATCTTCCGAGCACATCTTCTGTATCATGGAGGGCAGCGGTGGGTCTGGCGGGCTGCCTGCGTGGTTTGTAATCGGTCTTTTCGCTCTGCTGGTAGCTCTCGCGTGGAAGCGGGTGGTGGTGGGGGACGACAACCATCGCAAGTTCAATATTTGGTAAGGCAGTAACTAAAATTAGAAAAACAGGCTGCGGAGTCAGGCTGGCATTCTCACAGGAAGGATGCTAATTGTTTTTCTTGGAAAGAGAAAGATTAGATACCGATGATCTGTCACAAAAGTAAGCGTGAGTAATACGTACGCTACGTTTCTCCCATTTACATGGGTTGATCTCGAAAAAGGTACTGCCTGTGCCTATAAAGCTAATTGTGCTTATGTTCTCTGAGTATTGATGCCAAAGCTATTACCAACATGTACTAAGACATCTCTAACTCAATATCGCTGCAAGACACTTTTTACTGGCTCACAAGTCAAGAGGAGGTCGCTTTTTAAAAAAAACGTGGAGAGAGAGAGATGCCTACTGAGCAGGAGAACAGCTGCAAAAGACTTCAGAGCACGTATTTGCTAGATCCAGCCATTAGTGCTGGGATCCCACTCCCGGTTTAAATCTCTGTTGTCTTCCCGCTAGCTGGCAGGCACAGCCTATGATTTCAGTCAAAACTTTGCAGGATCGGATTCTCTCTTCCTGCTTCGATGTCACTGACTTCAATGAAAATACACCAATCCTTATTCTGATCTTAGTACTCAAAATATTCTCCTCAGTTCCTGGCATCCAGATAACTCCCCGGAAAGTGCGATTCAAAATCCAGACTATAATCTCAGTATTTTCTCTAATTGTGTTCTATTCCGTGTGGTCTTCTTGCCCCATCTTTAATAAAAAATATTTATATATATATGTATCTCCTAGGCTTAGAGGTTAAGTGAAAATTTCCACTTACTGACTCCAGAACAGAGAAGCGTACATCCTGTTCTTTTGTCAGAATAAGTGTATTCATATGAACATACTTGCTATCTTACGACAATGTAATTGGTAAAAAGTGGCTAAGTAGCCCAGCTGATTAGGGGACCAGGGCGACAGATAGCAAAGTATCTGATCCTGGTTTGTCGTCTGATAAACACTTTCACTAGCATGGTCAAACAACTGAAGGAATTTGATGCCGTGCTATTACTGAAGTGTAATTGCAGGTGGACACCTGCCTTTCTGACAGTTCTCACCTTAATTTCTCTGGTATTGATAATAATTGTATCTGCCTATTGTTCGTAGAAAGAGAATACTGTGAATTAGGAAACATTTCCAGGCAGGATGCTTGTAAAACGCAACGCTTACAACTATTATTTTCTTCAATGAGTCAAAATAGTTACATATTGATTCATGCAGCTCATGCTGTGACAGCATTTAAGCCCAAATTCTGAAAACAGGCAATCAATTGCCAACAAACATCATGAAATATCTTTAAAGAACACATTCACAGACTGTGATTTTACGTATTCCAAGTCCAAATCATGATTAAAGGATTGGTTTAACCTTCTTAAAGTGAAATGTTACTGAATGGGCAGACTCACTCTTAAACGATCCATGTCGCTAGCAAGTATTGTGCCATGTACAGCCCATGAAAAATCAAGTGTTCCTTTTCCAAGTAACCAGCAAATCAAGCTGTCAAGCAACGCAGGACAGATACCTTCATACACTTTAGTTGCTGCTTTGTGCCATTTAAAGAAACCTGAGGAGCTGTAGACCTCATTTACCTGGTTAAGCAAGGTTTACAAGTACTTGGGTGTCACTGACATGGTATAAAAAACCTGAAGCATACTGGTTGATCTAATCCAGCATCTTTTGCTCAAATGTCATCATGTGCTTTTTCGTGAGATTTCAGTATAATCATCGTGAATAATTTAGGATACTTTACTGAATTTTATGAGTATTTAATTCACGTTTAATTTCATGTCTGAGTATAACTTTACAGTTTATTCCTAGTTGTGTCTTTCAGTATCCTTATTGGGACAATGTCTGTATATGTTTGTGCTCATTTTGTAGTGGTTGACAATGATGCAGGTCGGAAAAAAAAGGGGACTCCCATTCTAACTAGTAGATAGGGTTCCTTCTGTTACTCAGTTTTATTTGCTGCATTTCTGTAGCGCAAAATAAAAGCATGCTGTTTCCTGCTTACTTGGAGAAGCTCAGGATGCATATATTAATTAAGAAAATTAAGAATATATGTAATTTAAAGAACAGCGAGCCCCCTAACTGAGGAATTAACAAACTTGCTCACTTGTCCTCCTTACTGTTTGGAAAGAACACAGACTGCATTTGCGGACCAGCCTAGAATAACTAACTCTGAAAGATTTGACCTAACATTTTTATGGTTGTCATGATGGTTTTTAAACAGCCCTATATTATCATCCTCATAGTAAAAATTATGCGGATTCTGTGGTATTTCAGTGCTTTTTTTTTTTTTTCCAGTTTGGCCTTGATTTTCTGATTTGGTAAGTGAACCGCTTCACGCCTCCTGGAAGTCCGTCCACTGCCATTTCCCATTATCTGGTGGCACACTCATTCTCACCAGGGAAGTTCACTGACCTTTGCTGTGACCTTCCCCGAGTAGAGCTCTTTTGTCTCTGTCAGGCTTTTCATGTCACTTTCTAGCTGCCTGTCCCCCTCTGTCACAGACAAACACTCACAGAGGCACATGAGGCAGAAATTTTATAGCCCATTCATGATCCTTGATTTATGGCAATGCTGTATTCCTGCTGTCCTCCCAACTTCTCCAAAGTGATGCAAGGCTGGGAGTGTGTGAGGTTAGCAAACAAGGGCAGAAGGAGAGGTCAGCAATGTCTCATGGGTCAGATAGCTGCTGCAAAAATGCTAGAGCAGCTGGCAGCTAAGACAGCTGCTGGTTAGGAAGAAAATGGCCACTGAATATGACATTACTTAATTAAGAGAGTGCCTTAGCTCATGTTCCCCCTCCTCACTTTGCTTCAGTGTGTTGCAGTGGTGGGGGTTGAACAGTTGCGCTTTCCCAGTAAAGCTCTTGGGTATAGTAGCTGTCTTGTGTTCAGGCTCATTGAAGACACAATTAAATGCCTCTTTGTTTAGCGATAACTGAAACAATGCAAAAATACCACCCAGGAGCTAGACCACATGCAAATGTGCACTATAATGGCTTGGCCAGATGGTACAAGCACTTACTGAGATTCTCATACCAAACGCAACAGTTATGTAGGTTGTGTGTGTCTGTATGTGCATGTAGAAAAGAGAAACTGCAAAGCCATCGCAAATGCGCACAAAGACAAATGTCTCAAAAATGGCCACAAAAAAAACCCAACGTAGCATGATCTTAAAAAATAAGAGTGAAAGAGAGCCCTTGTAGGAAGCAGTACCCAGAAGAAAAAACAAACCTGTGGTCAAAGCAAAATAGTGTTACTATGGCCAGAGGAAAAAGAGACTTTATAAGCATCCTTTGTAGATGAACAGAGTTGCGTTAAAGAAATACCTCTCTCCATTTTTCCTCTTCAAAGAAAAATGATGTGGGATTTCAAAGTCGGTCTAATTCTCTAAGTCAAAAGAGGTTGCAATATATTGTAAGCCCCTGCATCACTCTTGTTCCTTCCACTGGTGGAGATAAAAACTAAACTACTGAAGGGCCCACTACAGACACAGTTCAGACTAGAGCAGGCTTACTCAAAGCTAATTCCAAGCGTGCATACTCTAGTTGTGGTGAAAAGGAAGATCCTGCACATTCTTTTGTATTGTTTTGCTTGTTCAAGCCTCACTGCCTCTCGCAGCATATGTATTAATACAGTGGATCAAAATTTCTGCTGTGATATAAGAATGGTTCCCTCTGAATTCAAGAACGCTCTTCCAGTATCCAAGAATCTGAGCATTTTCCAATATATGCATATGAAACTGGTGGTTTATCATGGGACAAGAACAAAGGAAAACAAGCTGTATCTTTTTAAACAACAGGGTATTTTATAAAAAAGCATTCCTATTTAACCAATAGGTTGCAAGCTTGGAAGAGAGAAACTCCACCACTTGTAATATTTGAAAGAATCCATGAATGTGTCTTGCGGTGATAAAAATTTTTATTCTTTGCTATGGAAACACAGTAAAAGTCATGGAGTAAAGTTCTGGCCCACTGAATTCAATGGGAATGTTACTGATACCAACAGGGATTTCACCCATTTTTTGTCATCAAAGTCAAGGCCATAAAAAAAGTAGACTTAATAGTAGTAAAATAGTAACAGTATTTTATTTCTACTTTAGATATCATGGACAATACTATGAGGCATTAAAAATTCTTTTTATTTTCAGGTTTCAAAATCGAACTAAGATGATCAGATTTTTAATCACATAAAACACAGTGATTCTAACAGTGTTATATCCCAGATGTGAGTGATCTGCTCCATTTCCACTGAAATCAGTGAGATACAGGTGTGCAGATCAATTAGAGCTCATACTTGCACACTTCTGACTTTGATGCCACACTTTGCAGAATGAAACAGATGTTCCTAACAATCACTTAAATTCACACTGAAAACTGATAGAGCCCTAAAGTGTGGGAGGGTTACTGAAGAAAAGATATTCAACGTTTCTTTACTTCAGACCCTTCTTTTTTTCTGGTATAACTTCAAAAGGTGTGATTTTTCTGGACTTATCTATGATACCTCTTTGTCGTCTATCTTGATTTTCCTTTTAGTCTGAAGGTGGTATCACTTGCAAAGCAGCCACATCACTTCCGAGGATCTTGTTTATGTGTGTCAATGACTGGAAGAAAAGATTACAGTAGCTCATAATCCTCTCATTGCTATTATAAGTTGTTGGATAATTTCTGATGTCATCTTTAGAGGCTTTGTGCCTCTGTAACGCAACAAATCAAAGAAAAACATGTACCAAATCACAACACATGCTTAACTTCCTATTTGTGTGGTAAAAAGGTAGGTCATGTTCTGAACTCAGATGTACTTTATTTGTCTGTCTTGTTAAACATTGTTAGTAAGCATACCTGTTTTGTAGGGGACTTTATGCTGTTATCCCTGTATTGCATAAGAAAAATGAAATAGCCAAATGCCATATGACATTCAGAGTCATTTGGTGGTTAACACTCATTCACAGCTCTCAGTAAAATGACATTCAAAGCTATAAAATGTAGATGTGTACAATTGGTTAACTGAGCATAAAAATACAAAGTTAAACGCAGAAGCAGCTGAAGATAAAATGATCACAGAAGAGAAGGATTCTGGATGGATTGTCTTTATTTATGTTAAGAGACTTAAAGGCAGGATTAAAACAGGCAGTCAAAGAATGCGCGTGGTTGCCAAACAAGTAAAATGGAATATCAGATCCATCTGGCAGCATACTAGGCAAATAATTAGGAAGGCTTATTAATTACTGTAGTCACATTAAACAGTCTGTAAACAATTACTAGGAACCAAATTTTATAAAATCAATAAAATGAAGAGTATGTCACTGGACAAAAAATAATGCTTCTGCAGGTATTGACGTAGTTTCTGAATGTACAAATTTAATAATTATGTTCTTATTTTGCCATCACAACATGGTTTAACATTATACAGAATAGGGAGAAGTATTTTCTTAATTTCTGTTTTATCCCTGTTCTTTTATTTTGAAAACTTTTTCAGTATTTATTTTATAAGACAGTATTATAAAAGGTTAAGAACTTAAATAAATTTTTTTTTGTATTTTCCTCTAGAAACGTCAGGTGGCAGATAAAACATTATTTTATTCAACCCTCTGCCTTTGTTAAATAAAAATCAAATCATAACACTAAAATTAATTCTGTGACAGAAAAAATACATCAGAAAATTTACTGTTCCAATACATTTTCATTATAACCAATGGCCATTCAGTGATCTCCAAACAAATATAGTACAAGGCAGCTTTATTCTCTCTCGTAGTAGTAAAGAAACAACAAATACGATACCTTGCACCACCCTGTTGGCTTGGAGACTATGGCCTCTCTTCAGGATTGTGTACTGATACTGCCAGTAATAGATACTTTTCATTAAAACATTCACATATCCATCCCCTGTCTGGAGCCCTATAAAAATCCTGAAGTCCTGAAGCAAAACCATTTGCCTGAGTACCATAAGCCCTTCCCGGTACTTTTTCTGCTGGCACAGTGTATCTGTGAATGTGGATTTACTTGTACCTCTATAAACATTGTTCCAGGAACAGTCTTACAGTACCCCAGCCCCTGTAGGAGTTATTGAGCCAGGCAACGTTTTCGTCAAGCGTTGGTCAGATTTCAGAGTGATAGGAAGTTCACCTCCCTTTAAAACTGTTTTGGTTTTGGAAAAGCTGCTCTTTAAATCAAAGTAACAAACTTACTAGAAATCAGATAATATCTGCATGGGTTAGTATGTCAAGCCTAAACAGGGAGATTTTAGAGGAGTACAAATAATTACTGACTTCTTCCAGAATTAACCAACCCAATATTGGGTCTGGTTTACTAATAGTGAAATGCCGAGGAGGATCAAGTTGATCAGCAAGGGCAGAAAATAGAGCAGGAACAGGAGACTGTTCCTTCTATGTAGATTGTACAAATGTTACACCTAGATGTAACACAGAGGCTGACAGACTTTTTAGACATTCTCAGTGTCTCTTCCATGGAACAGCTTGTTAGAAGGCCCACGAGAAGATAGACAGCTTTTGACTTCACCCTGAGTAGCATTCAGGATCTGGTTTGAAAACTCATATTTGAAGAGCCATTCTGTGACAACCGCCTTAGCATACTGTGATGCGGTATCACATACAGGATCAGCAGCAGCCAAAACACTCAGCAAATTTGTCCTCAGTTTCAAAAAGAGGAACTATGTAAAAATTAAGAGAGATTGTTAAAAAGTGACTGTAAAAGTGCTGCTAAATTAAATTCGTAGAGGCAGTAAGGAAGCTATTTTAAGAGGCACATTTTAGAAACGTACAGTCTATATGCACTTGGATTATTAAGGAAGGCTTGAGAATGGGCAAAAGGGAGACGGCACAGGTGAACAACAGGCTAAAGGAGGCTACTAGAAACAAGAAGCTTTCTTAAAAAAAAAAGTAGTAATACTGAAATGAAAAAGAATAGAAAACACCCACATATTCCTGCAGATTAAATGTAAGAAAATAGTTAGATTGGGTCTGCCCCCAAAGGAATCAAGGCTAATAAATCTTTCTTCAACCTTTAGGGAAAGGAAGCCTTCCAGAAGTCTGCTGGACTAATTGATAACCATGGTATCAACAGGAGTACTCAAAGGAAACAAGGCTGTTGCAGAGAAGTTCATAAAATATTCGAGCCAGTGTTCACCAGTGGATATCCTGGAAATGGAAGAGATTTTGAAGAGAGAATGGATGAAACCAATAAAATGAACCATAAGAAACCACTAGGACCAAATGGAAATTGCTAACTGGTGTGTGTAACTACAGTCTTAAAAGTGTACCAATACCTGGTGTCTGCAGGATGGTAAATGGGATGTCAGTTTTTAAAAAGAGTTCCATGGAAGACAGGGTGCCTGATGGGCTGGGGCAGGAAGCCTGCTTGCTCTCCCTTGCAAATCAGTAGAAAATATGGTGGCAATAGAACTAGTGGACACATATGATCTACTTGGAAGAGTCAACATGACTTTTGTAGAGGGAAATTCTGCCTTACAAATGTACTGAATTCCCTGAGGAGTCTTAGTTGCGTTTCCAAGGGGTAAGTCATCCGCTTGGAGCAGATAAGGGAATGCATACCTGTCTGAAGCATCTGGAATATTTATTTCCAGTCACACATTTCTGCCTGAAATAGCTGTTTCTCTCACCTCTTCCCAACAACTTCCTCAGATACCTTAAGACTTAGTGCTGAATAAGGTGCATCCAATCCCTCTGTCACCTCCCTTAACTTCCTCTGTTGTTAGGAATGTAACTTCTTCTTTCCTTTCTGTCATGAGATGAGCAATATTGTCCTGACTCTGGAAAGTGATTTCAAGGGAGAGAACTTTCAAGTGTAGATTTCTAGGGGGAACTGAAAGCATTTTAACCTCTATAATTACAAACGCTCTGTTCCTCATGCTGTGCCTCCATTTCTAGGTCACCCTGAAGAAGTGATACTGCATGAACGTGCAGGAATGAACCTGCTCTCAAAGCCTGAAAATACCCTCCTTGCCAACGAACTTTTTAGCAGGTAAAGGAGAATGGGTGCGTGCAGATCCCCTACCAGACTTTCTGTGACAGAAGCAAAATGAAATGCCTCTCCAGAGGCTCACAGGAATGCTACAGCCTTTTCTCGTGGAACCAACTTACAGCTCAAAAGTAGTTGTCCCTCTTGTACTACTGTATTTCTACTGTTCCTCTGATTGGGTGTCATTTTTGCTCATGAATAGCAGTCTAAAATAGGGGCTCTGCTATACTGCTTGAAGACCTTCTTAAAATAGCGCCATTTAATTTTTAGACCTCTTTTGTAAATTTGGAATGCTGTGGCAGTTCAGATATCCTTTACAGCCTTCCAATCGTCTGTGGAACCATAAAAAATTTCAGCTGTGGTTAAGTCTCATTTTGTGCTTGATTTCTGCAGGGCTGCACCCTGCTATTTGCACACAGCAAAGCGATAGTTTTCTCCCATAGTGGCTGGAATAAATTTCTCATAACTTCTAATTCATTTAATCGAAGGCCAAGGGCTGGGGAAAATATAACTGCTGCAACCCCCGTAGTTATTGTGGTCAGAAATATAATTCTAACTGGCGGTGGAAAGAGACCGAGTCAGTTGAAACAGCGGAGCAAAACATCAGCAGTCTCAAGTGTTAAGGCCTCTTGGTTTTAAAATGATAGCCCTTCTTTCTTTGTCTCTTCCTCTCTTTGAGAGGGCTCCACCTCTCAGGATTCTGTATTTTGAGATACTGTCTTCTGAGCAAATAGGGACAGACATGATTGATCTCCCAGAAACAGCTTTTTAGTAAACTAGCTTTAGAATTGTTACTGACACGCACATGCTGAATGTAAGCCTGCCCCTCTATTTTCAGATGCATCCCAACCAAGGGAAGACGACACGTGCGCGTGGCAGTTTGTGTGCAGGCATGACAGCAGATAAAACCCAAAATGTTCTGTGGCCTGCCAAGCGGTAGACATTTGGCTAGAGTACAGTGTGCCCAGGTGAGCCTCACAGTGCCTTAAACTGCCAGACGGGTTTAGGAATACAGTGTCCCGTGTGCTCAGGAGGGTGGGAGCTGACAGTGTCTGGAGCTGTCCTGAAGAGATGCAGTGCCCGTGCAGCCCTTGTACAGGCATGTCCTTAGAGCTAAGTACAATTCTGGACTCTGAATTATTGGGTACAGTCTGTTTTGTGCCAGACAAGAGAGACATGGCTGACAGTTGTGAACTTCTGTGCCTCATTTGCCAACAACCGAAGCGCTCGGCTGGTAGTGCTGTATGCCTGTGCCTGCCCAGCCTGACTGCGTTGCGTTTCTGTGCTGGGAAGAGTTCTGGCCAAGTATTACCTTCTTTGGCTCCCCGTGGTGCAAGAGGGAAATTGGGGCCCGTGAGCTAAGAGGGATCTGCAGCACACTTTGACCAAGTTCCTGATGTAGGTGACTGGACCAGGTGTCCGGGGCTTGGCAATTTCCTCATAACATTCAAAGCTTCAGCACCCTTCATCGTCGAACCTGTCTAATCTTTGCTTGGCTGGAGAGCACCTCTCCCTTCTCTTCTCCCACGCACCTCAAACGAGCTCCACTGATGGGCCTGGGAAGCTGGACATGGTGGCTGAGGGTAGCACGCCTGCATCCTTTCACAAGAAAAATGAGGTCTTAGTCGGGCTGGGTCTACCTCTGCTGACAGGGGCCTTCCTGCAGAGTTGGGAAAGCGAGGCGAAGGGATGGGAAGTGCCTCCCGCTTTCCTCGTGCCCTGCGGAACTCCTATTTCCCCGTGCGGGGAAGGCGTCCCCCCTCCTGGCTTCGTTCACCGCTGCCCTGTACGTCCCGGCCAGGAGCCTGGCGGTGCCCGGACGCCGGCAGCCTCGTGCTTTGGACGCGGTGGCCTTCCCGTGCCAAAGCCCCAGCTGCCTCCTGGCCGGCAGGTTTGAGGAGGAGCGGGTTCCTCTTGCTGGCTACCTTTTTTATTTTTGCCTGGTGAGGCTAAAGCACCGGCCGTGTCTCGGTCTGGTCCGAGTACCGGGTCAATTAAATGCGGAGTCGGCGAAATCTCGAGTTAAACGAGACGAATAAAGCCCGTGATCTGAAACACTGGACTCCTCTGTGGTGAGTGAGGCCTTTAAATCGGCGCTCAGACGCCGGTAGATTTTCCCGGGGGAGCAGCGGGGCAGCTGGAACCAGACACCCACCCCCGCCCCGGGCGGACGAACTGAACGGTCCCCGGGCCCGGCGTTCGGGGGAAGCCGGGCCGTAACCAAGCCGGGCCGGGCCGTGCCGGCGCCGGGCGCCCCCCGTCCGCTGACACCGGTGCCCCGCGGCACGCCGCCGCCCGCCTCTTCCTCCCCACGTGACGGCGCCGGGCCGGGGAGGGGGAGGGGTTGGAGGCCTCCGCCGCCCTCGGCGACTACAGCTCCCGGCAGGCACCGCGCCCCGCCCGGGGGCCCGAAGGCCGGCGCCTCCCCTCCCCCTTCCCAAACGGCCGCCGGGCTCACGTGACCGCCGGGCGGCCAACCGGGTTTGACGCTGGGTTTTTTTATCCGCCCCTTCCCCCTCCCCGCAGCGCTTCTGCGATCAGATCGATCTAAGATGGCGACGGTGGAACCGGTGAGTGTTTCATTCCCTTCTCCCGCCCGCCTCTCTCTCTCCCCCCAGCCCCTCTCCTTCCTCGCCCTCCCGCCGCCGTCGCCGCCTCCTCTGGCGGCTCCCCCGGCCGCGGGGGGCGCCCGGCCGGGCGGCAGGCGGATGGGCGGCGGGGCGCGGGCGGCGAGGCCGGCGAGGAGCGCACGCAGGCGGGCGGGCAGGGGGACGGAGCGGGGGGAGGGGGAGCGGGAGGCGCCGGCCTGCGCAGGGGGGGGGGGGGTGGGTAGAGGGGGTAGGCGGCGGCCCGAGGGCCGCGCCGCCACCGCCACACGGCCGCGGGGGGCGCCGGGCCGGGCCGGCGGCGATCCCGGGCGGGCGGGAGCGAGGCCTGCGGGCCGGCGGCGCCCATTGTGCCGCGCCCCGCCCGCGGACCCCGCCGCCCCCGCGGCGGGGCGAGGTGGGGGGGGGGGGGGGGGAAGGAGCAGGACGGCGGCGGAACGGGGCCGCCGGGGCCGGAAGGCGCGGCGGCGAGGAGGGAGCGGCGGCCCTGGGCGGCGGCGGGAGGCGGCCCGGCCGCCTGGCGGGCGGCTGCTCGGCGCATGTGGCGCGGTGGGGGTGGCCATGTTGCTTTCCGCCCGGAGAGGCCGGGTGGGTTCGACCCGCCGGCCGGTCGCCGAGGGGGGGCGGCTCTTCGCGGCCGGCCGGCCGGCGAGCGCCCTCCCGGCCGCCGGGGAGCGGCGAAGGTCTCGCCTGACGGCAGAGCAGGGAGCCTGCGGGGAGAGGGGCCTGGCGAGTGGGAGGCTTGCGGGGTCGCTTCGCGGGGGCGAGGATCTGTAAGGGAGGAGGTGCGCTGCCCGGCGGTTTGGCGGCTGAAGCGAGAAAACGGTGCGACGGGTAAGGCTCGAGGCGTGTTGCGAACGGAATTGGCTTTTTCCGGTTATGTCGCCTTCCCGGATCGAAAGGGTGTCTCTGCTCGAGCTTTTTCGGCGTTTTCAGGGTAATCAAGTACTTTTTTTTTTTTTTCTTCTTTTTCTAGGTACTAAGTTATGTTTGTGATATTGTGCTCTGTTTTATAAGCCTTATCCCAACCTGCACTTCCATGGAGAACTGAAGCAGCTGGAAGTGGGCCAAGTGTAGTTGTTATTCTGATCCCGCGTGCTTGTGTATCGTGAGGAGTGGACAGCAGAAGACTGTGTATTAGGGTTTCAAGGGAATGAGAAAATTGAGGAGGGCTAGTTTATTGCTGCTGCTTGCCAACTGTGAATAAGTAGCCAGTGCGTACTTTGGAGAGGCTTTGTAATGGTTAGACAAAAAGTATTTAAGTTTGAAAATCACTTCGCTGTGTTTAAATAAATATTAATTTTACCCTTTTGTGTAAGGGACATTGATTGTCCTCTTACGATTTTCTTCCATGAACAAAAAAAAAAAAAAAAAACCAAACAAAACACCTCACCTTTACTAACAAGGAAGAGATTGAAATCGGTCAGCATTTATAAATTGCATGACTATCAGTTCTGAACAAGAAGAATGTTAGTGGTTAAGGCAGTGAGCTGGACCACCAGCAGCACCATTTCCGTGTTCTCCGGCCACAGTGTTAAACACTTGTTTTCCCATCCAAAAGCTGATCTTTCCGAGCTGTAGCCCACATATCTGAAGATGAGATATACCCTGTCAGCTCAGTGTTTTGTGATGACCATGGAGTTTAGCAGGGGTTGTGATACATAATCTGTAATACTGATGGCCGTTGGAAATTGAAATTACTCTAAAGGCATGGGTGCTGGCGTAAGCCTGTCTCTGTACCATTCTCTCCATTGTTCTTACATAAGCCTGAGGTTGTACGTTGAGCTAGATCTGGGGCCCAATTTAGGCAAAAATAAACAATTGATTTTGCCGTGCCATTTGCCAGCAAGATTGGTTTCCCAGATCCAGTTCACCATGCAGTGACAAAACAGTTGTGCTGAGCCAGTAAAAGTGGACGATAGGGCAACACTTAAAACAGTTTAAGTAGGGCTGTTGTTGAATGTTCTGCCGTAGTTGAAGTATGCTCAGGAAAACAAATATCAGCTTTTCAAATTTATATAAATAACACAGTTTTTGTTTATTGTTCTTTTAAGTGTCTCACATTTCTCTTACCAAAGCTTAAAGTTAGACTTTCATAGTGACTGAGGTCATAGATGCTTAATGTTGTAGAAATACTACGTGCTTTTCAATTGAACAATTTAATTGTATGTGTGGTTAGGGATTGGCTTACTTCTTGATCACAGGGAAGCCTTTCTGTTGCTGGCCTGGGTTTGTAGAGACGTCATCTGCGATGCTTCCCTGGTGTGAAAATGCAAAACATGACTGACTGTGTCTTTTTTTTTTTTCTAATGTAGGTTCCTACTAAAATCAGTGATGTGTCTACTGCTTCCATGCTGTCAAACATAACATGCATTTTGAGTCTTGTTAAGAGGCCGGAAAAAAATGTTTGAAACTGTAGGAATATTGAAACTTGAGTGTAGGGTACTGTAGAGAGTCCCATGGAAGTTGCTAAGAAAAGCAAGATTATTCTAAGTAAATATAGACCTGTTGCGCAGTGGTTTACTTCTCCACTGCAGTAAAAACTTAAACCTCTGCAACATTGACAGGTGAAAACTCTTGGTTTTTCTTGTGCTATCCAGATTGTTTCACTTTCAAGACTGTTCTAGATTAATTTGTGAGAATATGCAGAAGTGTGTCCTGTTAGAGTGTGCTCACATTTTAGCCTTTGAGGATTAAATGTGAGCAGATAACACTGTGCAAAAGTCCACAAAGTCAACAACAAAACCAATAGTAAGGCTTTAGTAAACAGTAGTTTACCAAAGGTGACTTTAAAATGTAGCCACACAAAGCCTGTAACTTTTAGGTGCGTCTAAATCGTGTGGAAGTAACTTACATGTGAGCATCTGATCCCTCATCATTTAAATTGGAAATGGGCATTGTCGTTCTTTTATTTGTTGCTTCATGATGGTTACTGTTACACTTGCGCAAATGTAGTTCTTGTGAATTTAACTCCGCATTTTAAGATACATGGGTGAAACTTCACTTGTGTATAATGTGAAAAATGTTTGTTTAAACAGCTAATCATCAGTAGATAGGACTCTAAACTTTCTTTAAATGAAACGGTATTATTTCAAAGGGTTACAAACATAGTGGTGTAGGGCCTTGAAATTCTGGAAAAGTTCAAAATGGCTCCTAAGATTCAAGGTAGGCTGAAAGGTATTTCTTTTGTGTTACTGACAGGCAGTTAACATGTAAATTCAGTGCAGGCCGTGTTCAACTTTGGACTTAACTCTTATTACTAGGTATTTCTGTAGTAATATAGTCAGTGACCCGCTATGGTTGAAATGAGTATAGTATTCAGCTGTAGTATTGTGTACACAGTTGCTTGCTCTTTGCATTTTTCTGAAATGATATATGATAAATGTATCTTGAATGCTGTTTAGTAATTGAGAATGCCCATCATAAACTTTTGAAATGTAAATTACATTTCTGACTGAATGCAAAGCTTCCTCTGAGAGGAGGAAGATGTTGGACAACTTGTAAATTTTTTTTGAGATAAACATTTTTCTGAAAGCAATTTTAAAAAATTACATTTCACACAGTGTAAAAAATGTCAAGCTTATTTCGAGGTAGTGCATTAAAATAGCATATGAGACTGAGTTGTGTTTTATTTACTGATACTACCCGCAGGTGTGGAGGTATGTGGGAAATTTTGATGAGAAAATGTGACCCTTTTGGCAGCTTTGTAAAGATCAGTGTGAATTTTGAGCAGATAGAGGGGAGAATCAAATGAGGGATGCTGGTAGAGAGCCTGCATTGTGAAAGAGAAATAAAGGTTTTAAAAGTGGATTAATGTGACTTTTTCCTCAAATTTGTCTTTCACTTGAAATATTCTAAAGTCAAGGTTAAGTATAAGTTTAGAGACTATTTTAACATAGAAACTTAAAGCAGTCACTCATTTCTTAAAGTCCTAAAACCTATTCCTCTTTAAAATGTTCATGTTATGAAGGTACTAAGCGTGTGATCCACACATCTAAGTGTGCTGTGTAATACAAGTGTTCTGTTAGCTGCCTGAAAGTGGCAGTTGTCCTTGATTCTTACGTAGTGAAAGTAAGGCAGAAAAAATTTAACTGTTTAAAAGGCTTTTTCTCCTAAGTGTGCAAAGCAGTTGTTTAAACAAATAAACTTTTAAATTGTGGTCAGTTTTTCTCATGTTCAGTGCTGTTTATCAAAGTAGCTCGTGTACATCACATGCTTGACAATAATCAGGCATACCGGTAGTATGTCCAGTACTTTATCTTTTTGGTTAAAGACTGATTTCTTCAGCATCCATACATTATACAACTTTTTTTTTTAATTCTCTTCTGAAGATTGAATGTGTCTTAATTTTTCAGCTGGTGTAAAATACTATGCTTGGCTGTACGAGTGGCTCAGTATACTTGCAGTAATTTGCAGTGATTTTGTGTCTATTGTGTATAAGTGTGCAGGGAGATCAGAGGTGTTTTGTTCCTCCAGTCATCTGAACTGTTCTCCTCAGCAGTTTTGGGAAGTTTTTTTGTTTTCTTGTCCGAATACCTTAGAACTAACAATGTTGAATGTGAAAGTCGTTGTATCCCATGGGTAGGTTTCATGTTCCAGTAGTGAAGGAGGCAGCAGAATCTAGACTGGGGTGAGAAGTGCTAGTGCAAGGGCAGCCTGCTTAGGCAGCTAGAAAAAAACCACAAAGTTACTGTAAGTATTTTGATAGACCTTGTAACTTGTTTTCTAATTATAGTCATAAGGTTGTAAGTTAAATGTTGAAAATCTGAAGGGTACTTTCACGTAACCCATTTTTCAAAAGTCAAAAGGGCTGTAAATATTCTTTGCATCTTTTAAAACCTGAGATTCTATTTCCTAAAAGAACAGTGTGCCCCTCTGACCCTGGAGGAAGCGTGTGACTCTTCTACTTCGGTCTTTTGTTCCTGTACATGTTTTGCATTTCTGTTCTAATTTGGTGGGATGTCACTCAGTTAAAATCATGTCCCATGTTTGTGTTCTAATAGTGAATGCCTTTCTAAAAATCTGTGGTGTTCTAAGTAATAATGTATGCAGTGAGAATAGTTGCTCTGCATTAGGCCTTGTTATGTCATGCCTAGAAAATTTTTCTGTCCTGGTGTCTGCGAAAGCTATTTAACACTGTTTAATTGATAACAGGTGGCTCTTGGTACCTCTCTTCCAGTTGATATTACATATACTATGTATGATTTTTACCTCTGTATATTCATTCCTCGGAGTTGCATATCAGATCATCACTTGGTTTGTTTTCTTACAGCACATAATACTTGCTTGTGGGTGGTCTCAAATCTTTTTTTTGTCCAGAATATTTTGAAATAAATAGCTCTTTACTTTTGTGCCTTGTGAATTGCTACCCTAACTGTAGTGTAGTAGCAGTTATCTGCAAGAAGCATAAGGACCAGCAGATAGTTGACATGCTTTTTCCTTAGACATCTGATAACTGGGACATGCAGTTTTCTCGTTTTGTTGGAAACTCTAGAAAAGAAGGTAGAAACTCTCAAAAATGAACTTATTTTGGTTTAATGCAAGAAAACTTTGGAAGCCTCTTCCACTAGTTAATTCTCTTTACTTTCACCTAAAAAGCACAACAGTGCTACATTATGTCCTTTTGGGACGTAAATGTTGTGCTCTCTCAACTGGAGCTCCTAAACAACTTCTGTAGACAATTAGATGACATGGATGTGGTCTGGGCAGCACCTGACAGCACTCTGTGAAACCTAGTCAAGCTAGTTAGTTGTTCTCTTCAATAGTCAAACCTGATTAAGCAGTTTTTACTGTAAGTGGTATTTGTTTCCTGTCCTGGTGACATACACACCTTCCTTTGATATATTGGTCATTATGTGCTGTGGAGAAAGAATAAATAATGCTAATTAAATCTGCAAGTGTCAGAATCCAAGTAACGTGCAGATATGCACAGTCATTAAATGCTGAGTAGGCAATTGTTTTGTGGACTTCTGCAAGCTGATTCCTACATCAAAAAACACGTGTGTACTGAATAAATGTCACTTTTAATTATGTGCTGTCTTGTGTATGAGGAGTAGGATTGGCCATGTGAAGCTTTCCAGTTTATCTGGTAATACTACCCTTTTTTTATTACATCTATTTTAAAAGCAGCAAACCCAGTGGTGGCTTTGTTTAATAGTAGACGCAAAGTCTATTTTAGGTTAAAGAATGCATTGGTTATGAGCAATAGTAAATTATTACAAAGGATTTTAAATTTAGTAGTCTAGAAACTGCTGGTGGAGACAGTCTAACTTTGCTAAGTTAGTGTAACAATTGCAAGATTTCAAGGTGTGAACTGGTAAAATGGGACGATATAACTTTAATTCATGTTGCATTTACAGGAACTTTTAAAACCTGCATGCTTGTGCTTTGGGGTAGAATTTCAGTAGCTGGAAAGAGGTTGGATACAAGAAATGGACTTTGAATGGCAATTAGTGAACTTACATACTTTGTATTTGACTAATAATGAAAAGTGCTTTGGTATGCAAATACTTTAGCTTGGTGGTCAGAATAGTGAGATAAAGGTAAGATGAAAGGAAATGGGAGCTGATATGATTAACCAGCCAAAAATGAAAATGGCCTTTTTCTGTTTTCCCTGATGGCAGTGGGAAATAAAAGGCAGTGAAAAGAAGCTCCTTTAGGCTTCTGTCTGAGACCAGCCAGGAAACTGTTTTGTGGTAATAAGCTCTGCTTCCAACTTTACACCTTTTTCCAGGTTCATTCTGGTGTGTACAGCTGTACCCATCCTTGATGGGCAGCCTGGTACTGAAAAAAAAAAAAAAAAATATTCTGTGTGGGTTAGTTTTTGAGGGGAGTGGCATAACCCTGGGTCAAGATCATACCTGGGCCTTGGAGGTGAGTTGTCCTGTACTGTTTTGGGCAAGAGCTTGAAATAATGGTTAGTCTGAGTTTCATTAATGCTAGGTAGCTTTCAAAATACCTTAAGGGACTTGTTACTGTGGTGACTTAACTGAAATGTTTGTGCTGAGTCAGGTGTCTTCCATTTGTCCAGAAACGGATTGTCACATAGTTATGTGAAGCGTTGCCATCAGTATACTGGGCAGGTATTGAGACTCATTGCATTTTATTTTTTTTAATTGTCTGGAGGTGCTGCCTTAATCCTTCCTCATGTTGTCTTGTATTAGAAGTTAGGAAATGGCATAGCCCTGCATGTGCTCAATAGTTTTGTATTGATTCTTCCAGTTTGTGTAGTTACAATACTTCTGGAAGACTGACCGGGGAGACTTTAGGATTAGCTCTCTGTATACTGAAAGCTATTTGCTGAGCAAATGTGAATGAGATACTCAAATGAAATTATTTTTGGAAGATACTCTGCATTTGTCAAGAGTGAGTCTATTGGATGTAAAAATCTTCAGTGTAATAGCATTTGTAAATCAATTGTAAGTACTAGATGTCATTACTGCAGAGCATTGTGAATGAAAGCAAGTTTTATCACAAAACATAGTGCTTAGTTTAATTCCAAAATATCAACAAGATCTTTCTTGTATGCTAATTGTATTTGCACATGTAATATTTCTAACTCATTCTAGTTAGAAGTCCCTGAAGGGGGGCAACACTTAAGTTGTAGTTGTCTGTACTTGGTTTTTTGTGGTATAATAGAAAAGATAACTTGGAGGAGGAAATATTGAAATGCTTCTTTAATGTATTTTACAGCCTCTGTGCATTGAGCATCTTAATTTGTTCTGTGGGGTTCTTGAATGTGACTAAGGGGAAAGGTGTATATTTGATACCATCAACTTAAAAATAAATGGGGCTAACATTAGAAATTTTATTCTACATAGAATTTGAAGCACTTAATAGGTTTTTTGAAGATCTGTTTAGCTTTTTATAGTATTACACTGAAGGAGATTTGACAGATTGTTCAACACTGCTTGTGTGGGTTTGTCAGTAATGTTCCACATTAGGGAATCTTCAGAAAGCATTTAGTTTTATTAAGGGGCAGGAAACTGTACTAACTTCCCCTTGTACTGTGTAAATCAAAGCACTAGCGTAGTTGTCACTGCCCCTTTGCATTTCAGTTCTTTTCCCTGTGAACGTGGGAGCATATGAAAGCATTCTTAAACGTGATGTAAATTAGCTTTCAAACTGAGGGTCTTTTTTTCTGGGTGAGCTGTTAAACTAAAGCATACTTAATTATTTTCAGGCATAAAGTTGTAACTTCTCTGAAGTAAAACATAGTATCATGCTTGATAATGCTAAATATATTGATAATGAAAAGAAAATCCCCATTAAGATGGATCTTTAGGTGTTATCAGAAGAGTTTGCCAGCTGGGACTGTTAACAGTTAAACAGTGTTTATGTTACCACTTCAAATCCATTGCACTTTTCAGCAGCTTTGGTGATGATAAACTGAGTAGCATGGAAGACTGAAGTAAACTGTTCCATTAATTAGATTACTTACTGTTATTTAATCCACCCCTACGTTGCTTTGTTCTCTGAAGACCACGAAGTTTAATTTAAGTACTAGTTTTGTATTGCTGCATTAGGAATGTGTATAGTCGTTGGGTCTGTTGTAGTTAGTATTTGTTTATATTACTGAAGTGCTTTTTCTTTCACAGGGTCAGTTGTACAGGCATTTTTGTGTTAGCTGTAGGGAATGAGCTATAGTCCTCATTCCTTGTCTCTGTAATATTCTAGCATGGATTGCAGATTAGGGAGAGATGGTGGTAACTGGCGGGGACACTTGGCCTCACAATGAAGCTTTGTGTTGCCTGGTTTGAAGGAATGGCATTAGAATTTCAAACCTGACGCAGTGGCTTCTAGAACTGAATGACAAGCTTGAGGGGGTTTGGATGCAAAGGGAATATATTATTTTACTTCTGAATATATTATTTCACTGCTTTGTGTTAAGTATATTTGACATCTGTAGCACTGTCTCTAGAGATTTGAAAAAATAATACTTGGAATCAGTCTAATCTGTATTAAATGTGTAATTACATTTATTTGAGTTTGAAACTTGAACGGGTATGTGTTTAAATTCTGCTGTTTGGTGCCTGAAGCTTTGTTAGTAGTAATGTTGCAAATAAGAAGATAACTACTTACTGGTTTGGTTTCTAGCTGCTTGTAATAGCTGATTTTGGACCCGAGAGTTGTAGGCATGTGGTAGTAACAGATTTTTCTAAATAAACAGGGCCTGTACATCCGTTTCCAATGATGCTTTGTCAGAAACTGATAAGTTTTCCTTCTGAAATTATTATTCTGGAAATTAATTTTTTAGACATGCATATTCTAGAGAACATAGCATGTTGTGTATTTCTGAACTCAGAACTGTTTCAAAATAAGACAAGTATGTTAAGTAAACCATTCTGGAAACAAATGACATGGGAAGCAAATCGCTGAACAGCAGAATGTGAATTCCTGCAGTTAGTATTTCTTGTAGGACCTGTTCAGATGTTGAAGAATAAAGGGAAGTGGCTTGTGCTTCCATGATGTGATTTGGGCCCCTAGTCCAAGATGAATTAGAGGAACTCTTAGCTTCAACCTTCTTAAAGTTACTTCAGAGAACTAAATTACTTCAGTAAAAATTGAGAAGGAATCTATTAATAACTCCTTTCTTCAAACAGGAAACCACTCCCAACCCTCAGCCTTCAGAAGAGGAGAAAACTGAGCCAGCACCTAGTCAGGAGGTTGCCAGCCCTGAACAGTATATTAAGCATCCACTACAGAACAGGTAAATAGTACAGAAGCATGATTGTGACTTTACCAAAGGTAGAAGAATGCCTGTGGCTTTACAGCTCTCTTGTTTACCTGATGTTTTCTAGCAGCATTTTGAAAGTTCTCTTTTTTTTTTGAAGATTTTTGCAGTGAGGTTGCAGAGGAAATAGAATCTGATCCTGTTGTAATTTTAAGCCTTTTCATATAGGATTGTTACAGAAGCTGAAAATCTCTACAGATTTTCATAATGCAGCCAGGTAATTGGAAAGAGCATGTCTTTGCTTTTAGTTGGAGGCAAGCAGAGCTTTTGTTGCTTTTGTCTGGTGTATTTTAAGAGACTGACACTGAGATGAAGTTGCTGCCAAGCAGAACTGGAAAACCTTCCATTCTGCCTTGTACTTTGGGCAATTAAGGTGCCAGTGGCAAAGACT
Organism: Astur gentilis; assembly: GCF_929443795.1. Lineage (NCBI taxonomy): Eukaryota > Metazoa > Chordata > Aves > Accipitriformes > Accipitridae > Astur > Astur gentilis. The sequence goes on from NC_064891.1 coordinate 35,642,946, forward strand.
TATTTCTTATCAGAGTCTTACTTCTTCATACCTTACCATTTCTTTTCCTCCTGTTTGGAACTGAAAGTAGTAGAAGCTGTGCTGATCAGCCAAAGAGCTTACTAGACTTGGTCATATGAGTGGTTGGTGTCTACAGTAATACTGTTTTCATTATCTGTAGGAAGCACAGTAGAAGAAACCCTGTAAAGTGCAAATGCACACATTTGTGCCAATGTTGTCACTAAAAAAAACCCACAACTGTATGGCACTTAAATTTTCTTGTTTAACAAGAAAAACATGGAGCAGTAGTTAAAAGTATAGTTAAGAAAAGTTACTGAAAAATCAAAGCCCTCCTACTAAATTCTGTGTTCAAAACCAGTGTTCAAAACCAGTGTGCAAAACCAGGTATGTCTTTAAAAGCTACTGCTCAGGTTTTTACTGAGCTATAGAGACAATGAGGACTTTAACAAGAAGCTTTGTACTTGAAAACCTCAACTTGAACTACTTTTCTGCAGTACAGGTATTATAAGCTTATAGGTTGAATTCCTTTAAATGTGCACAAAAGTTACTCCAGCAGCATACATGTACTTCAAAAACAGCAGTTAGGAAGTCATTTTCTCCAAGTAAGCTGAAGAGCTGATGTGGAATGCTCAGTACTTGATGTTGGTAGGTAGGTCCTGCCCCAAAGGAATCCTTTTACCAAGTGGCATCTTACTGTTTTTTCTAAGTTTTGAGCAAGTGTGGAAAACCACTCTGCACTGTAGTGGTATGCTGTGTGCATCCTGCTTTCCCTTGTCTTTCTCTCAACTTCTTCTGTCCTTCCTCTTTTTCCTTTAAACACTTTGATTAAATTGGTGCTGACACTCCTTTACAAGTGGTAGTGGGGCTATTACTAGAAAATAGTAAACGTCTAAAATGAGGTTTGAAATGTTGGGTAAGGTCTCAAAACAATAGATTGACACCTAGTGAGTTAGAGTACTCTGATGTGAGAAGATAAATCTACTCCTAGTGCTAACCTGAGTGATTTCAACACTACTGAAACTATAAGAATTAAAAATAAGCCTCTTTTGTTAAATTCCTCATCAGGTATCCTGTTCCAGAATTTTAAATGATGCTTTTTAGATCCAGAAAGAGCATTTTTGTGTGAAAGGTTCAATTTATATTATGTGTTGAGATTTTTACTCAGTGGAGATGATGAAGAAAATTGGATGGAAAATTTGTCATTTAGTCTTGTCTTTATATATGCAGATTTAAAAACTTGAAACAAAGTTGGTGGGGTTTTGTTTAAAATTGTTGCCATTAGTAAGCTTAATGCAGCTTCCCTTTTAAAATTTATGCTTTCCTAGTATGTGAGTGCTTGGGGAACTTTCATGTCACGTATAGCTTTGGAGTGATATAATTAGCTTTTGTAACCTTTACAAGGAAATTACTGGAAAGGGAGCTGTGCTCCTAGTTTGAATAGCTGTTGGTGGTTTAGACTGTAATCAGTTATTTGCAGTAGGGGATTGCAGTTTAGCTGGGGCAGCAAGCAGAAACATCTGAGGCTTAGTGGTTAAGAGTCTTAGAAATGTTCCAAAACTATTTAAAATATTTACCTAAATGGGTTCATCAAGTCTGCCATGATTGTTGTAATGAGAACACAAATATTGTTGATCTGCAAAGAGTTATATTTGAGAACTGAGTTTCTCATGTAACTTATTGATGAAAACTGACTTCCATGCTGATCTTAAGGCTTGCAATTAGTTTGGATATAACAATACAAATAATGAATTATATTTTTAATATACTTTAATTTCTATATGATATTATTTTATTCTGTTTTCCTTTAGATGGGCACTCTGGTTTTTTAAAAATGACAAGAGCAAAACTTGGCAAGCAAATCTTCGTCTTATCTCAAAGTTTGATACTGTTGAAGATTTTTGGGCGTAAGTAAAGATTCTTCAGTCTGTGTAATAATCCTGGCATATGTTGGAAAAGCTTATGCCAAAGTAAAAAAAACCATAAAGTACTCTAACTGCAAAGTTGGGGTGTAATATGAAATGTCTGCAAAATTGAAGGTGAGGTCTAACCAATTCTTCAGAATGTGGTAGAATGTAACCTTTGTAGAAAATGTGATTGGAGAAGTTCTTCGTACTTTAAATGCAATTTGTCTTGCTGTTAATACTGCAACACTGCTTATATTCATATGTACATGACATACATGTAGAAAACTATGCAGTAGCTATCTCAGTTACATGAATTTGTAAATTCTTGTAGCCAACTGTTTGTCACTTCCTTGGCCCCAAATTTTGCTAGCTGATTAAATTCTCAGCTTCAAATGTGCAAGAGTGCCTGAATCTGGAGCATGGTACTTGGGAGGTTGATGCAGGTTAATGGCATCCCTGAAAGAAGTTTGTTAGAAGCTACAGAAGAAACTACCTTTGTTGTAAATTGAAGGGCTGTGAAAGCAGTTAGACTGAAATAGCAATAACAAAGCATTTGAAGGTAGGCCTGTGCTTTCTGAACACTCGCTTCAGTCAAATTCAGGTGGCTTACTTGGAAGATTTTGCCTGCCATAATGATGAAATACAGGGAAAATGCAAGTGGCCTGAAATTGAGGGTGGAAAAAAAATGCATTATGTATTTGATCTTTCTTAGTGTTTCATGCTACATTGAGTGGTAGGGTTCTTAAGGTTTTTGTTGCATAACTTCTTTTGGATGTGGTCAGTGAAGGAGAGATGGTGTCTTAGTGGAATACTAAGACCCATCAGTGACCCATTAGCACTGACAGGGAAGAAATAAAGATACTGAAAATGTTGAACAAGTGTTTATCAGTGCAGTTGTCAGAGGGAGGGGAATAGGATTCTGTGCTTGTAACCAGCTTTCCCATTCCTACTATGGGGGTGACTAACGGTTGAGTGAACAGTAGTTTGCAGTCTTGGGCTGTCTGATGGGTGGCTAAATTGTTTGAAGCTCACTATTAAAAGTTTTTTAAGGGTAAGTTTTTTGAGCTCCTATAACCAAGATAGTCTGCGTAATTCAAAGAAGTGCTTGATCTAGATGTCTGCAGTGAAGGTATAAAATAAGTCCCAAGCAATTGAGAAGTTATTCCTCCATTGTGGTCATAGTGGGAAATAGGTGTGTTGTTCTGGGGAGAAAATATTGTTAAGGTAAACTTAAAGGAGGGAAGCTGGTAAATCTGTAACTGGCTTTGTAAATTCCTATGCCTGACATCTAATTGTTAGAACACTGCAGTAATTCATTTCCTTTTTGGTGCTGGATCATGCCTGAATGTTAGTTGGTCTTGGACTGCAGGTTACTGTGATATGTGCAGGTCTTTTTCTGAAGTCTGACCTTAACAGTACAGGGGAAAAAAAGCATCTATCTTCTTGCTAGAGGAGGAGACAGTATGTACTGCTTTGGGTTTTTTTTCGCTGAATTGCATAGTTGTAAATTAATTCAGAGTATATATTTTATATTTTGCTGTTTCAATCAGCTGTTCTTGCCTTTTGAGTCCTTATTTCAATTTGAATTATCAGGCCTACAGCCTTCAGAGTATTGTATTAAATAGCAAAGTTGAATCTAAAACCTCTCTCTGCAGAGAGAGTAGCCTTAAATATAAACAATTATCCTTATTCCATGTATGCATATGTACAGAATACACATGCACACAGAACTTGTTGCCATGAAAGTTGAGTGAGTTATATTTCTAATAACTTTGTTAGAAATAGGTTTAAAAGAAGCATTGGTATAGGAACCCAGCAATTGTTCATAAACCAGTTTCCATTCTGCTGCTTTAAGCCCGGAACATTTTAAAGCTAATGCTTTTATACTGCTGAAAAATACTTAAATAGGGTTGCTTCTGAAATAACTTTAATGCTTTTTTAATTTTTTGTATGTTGTTTGGTCATATGTCTTAAATTCTTCAAGAATTTTGTACCTTAAAATAATGCTTAGTTTTTAATCCTACTTTTTTCCCTCCAATAGTTTATACAACCATATCCAGCTCTCTAGTAATTTAATGCCTGGTTGTGACTACTCGCTCTTTAAGGTATGCTTGCTAACCTTTTTTTCTTCAGTTACGGATGTTGATGGATGGTTTCCTGACTTAAGCAAGACACTGTCCAAATATTTCACTTCAGATATTTAGGAACATAATTGGGAATGTTCTAAAGGTGTTAATTTTTTTAGGAAGTCCCAGACACATGCCCTTTGAAAATCAGGCTGTCACTAGTTCTGAAAATGCAAGTACTTGCTTTAACACCCTTCACAGACAGTGTTTTAATGTTACTATGTTTGGTTTTGTTCCATGTTTGAGATGTGTGTGCAAATAATTCTCAATTTTTATAATATGAAAGACTTTCCAGCTCTGTCACTTGGTGTGACATGAAATGAGTTAAAATGTCCAGGTTCTGTGGGAGGCTACAATGTTCTCCAGTATTCTTTATGAGCACTACTAGCCAGATGCACAGTGTTCTTACAATTAATTTTTATACCACCAGTTAAATACTGTATTACTTATGTATAAAATTGAAGATTGTACCCAACACTGACACTTAGCTGAGGAAGTGTTCAAACTAGCAAAAAGGAAATGCTGATGAGAAAGCGTACATGAGATCCTGCCTTGGCTGGAGTGGAGATCAGAACTGGAGCTCTAAATTAAATTCTAACCTCTCTGAAGTACTTCTAACATACAGCTTCCTTTCTGGATTCAAATACCTAAATAATCCCCTAACTACTGGTGCCTGGTTTCTCCTTTGCTTATAAAACATAGCTACTGGCTGGGGCTCCTCAGTAGACTGTGGATGTAGTTTGTAAACCCCAGCAGCCTGAGGTGGTGATGCTTTGGTTTGGGAAGGTAATGATATTTTAGGTGACTGAGAAACCTTACTAGTAAACTTTTAAGAAGCTGTAGGCCCTTCAGAGGTTAGGTTATCTATGGATCATGCTTTCATTTTTTGCATGAATCCTAAATTTGTGTTTTGTGTATCTATTCTATGTTTGCCTATTACCAATCAGCAATAATTTAAGTATTTACATGCATGGAACAGGTACAGAATTGGCAACTGTTGCAGGCATCTGAGCAATCTCTTGCTGTTGTCCTTCAATTGTGACCTCGTAAGAGTGCCTCTTAAAGGTGATGAAGTAGTTTGAGCTCTGCAGCTGCCAGTGAGGGTGTTAAATTTAACGTGAGCTGACACCACTCCATCTTGTATGTTGAACACTTAATTAGTTTTCAGCCAAAGTTCTGTAGTCTGACTCTTAATAGACAGGTTTTTTAACTGAATTTCTCTGTCTAGACAGTTACCTGGGTTTTTTTAATGACTGACTTTTCTGAAGTGCTATGTAGCTGGTGGATATGGGAGTGGCAGCTGGCTGCTTTCCTGGATCAGCGCATCCGGAGTAATTTAGTTCAGCGTAGGACCATTGGTAAAGCATGAATCAGAATGCAACTTGCTTCTAAATAGTGTGTTGATTTTTGTGGCCCTGAAGATGGAAACCCTCTTATTCTCACCTTGTGTGTGCAGGAAGTCACTGAGATAGACTGCCAAGGGTGTCTGTTTCAGTGAAGTAATCTTTATGCATAAGTGAAGCACTTGGCCAATGTTGCACTGAGTCAAGACTTAAAATAAGGACTCCAGAATGTAGCTGCTAATTTTATCTGGTTTCATACAGGGCAGAGTGGGTGGTTGACTTTGCCTCTTCCCACAGTTTTTTGTATGTAATGTTGTGTAGCCAAGACTTTGGCCTGGGCTGTGATTCTTCTGTAAAAATAAAAATTCATTAAAGCGAGTGCATTTGTTAAGCTGGTTTGGAACTTTGATATTGGTATGAGACACTATTTCTGGACAGGTATGTATCTTGAACTATACACTTTCTTCTTAAGTTGCTATTTCAGTTATCACTGGCCTGGTGGTTATTCTTTAGGAAAAATACAGATCAAGTCTTCACTGTGAGGGTGATGAGGCACTGAAACAGGTTGCACAGAGGTTGTGGAAGCGTTTCTGGTCTAGTGGGCAGGGGAGTTGGAACTAGATGATCTTTAAGGTCCCTTCCAACCCAAACCTTTCTATGATTCTGTGAAATCTGATTTAACTTCTGACTGTCCTTTGCAGGATGGGATTGAACCCATGTGGGAAGATGAAAAAAACAAGCGAGGAGGACGATGGCTAATTACACTAAACAAACAGCAGAGACGAAGTGACCTTGATCGCTTCTGGCTAGAGACAGTAAGCACTATGGCCTTACAAGTTGCAACTGAAGAATCTTGCATTCGTATCTAGTATTTTAACTGGTTTGTTCTTTGTGTGCCACACTAGACTTCTAACTTCCTGGCAGCACAGTGTCCTGTAAGTTTTTCTTGACAGGCTGTATTTGAAACATTTTTCAATAGTGATGCTCAACATAGTTGGATTCTGTTGAATACCTTCTTATAATGGGCAGCAATAGAGATAATTCTACAGGACAGATTAACCTTTTCCTATGGAATGTACAGAATAGCTGTGAAGCTACTGGGAAAATAATACTTTGTCATGAATGCAACTCCCAAATTTAAGTGCTTAAATGTAACAATTTGTTTTACAAATAGTCTTACAAGTGACTAGTTTTCAGGTTTTGGTCTTGCTGAAACAAGGGAGTTTCAGATTTATTTTTGTTCTTTCTATACTTATTTCAACACTAGGATAGGCAAGTAATAGCAGTCTTTCCTGTATGTACACTATAAAAATACTTTTTTCCATTGCTTCTATCTCTTTGGAATAGATTTCTTTGAATGGTATATATACTTCTAGAGATTATATGGGTTGCAGTAAACATGTTGTAGAAAAGGATACAACTGTACTGTCTAGCAACTGACTCACAATAGCCTAAAACAGTCTAGTGTGATCTGGGGTTTAGGGGCGTGGATTGCAGACAGTACAATGCAAAGCGATCTTGCCAAATCTCTGTGTGTGAGAGGCAAGAAGTATTGCACCCCTTTGAAAGCAAGAAACAGCCTTCGGGATCAAAGCAGAGGTGTCCAAAATACCAGAGCTATTAGGATCTTTCTAGTCACTGTAGCAGTGATTTGAAGAAAGGATTGTGAGTGTTATACTACTAGGCAATACAACTGCATGAGTAAATTAATGTCTTGCTGGGTGCATTTGGCTTTTCCACCTAAATGCCTGTATAAGTCCTTCTGATTCTTAATAGCCATTATATATGGATTGGAAACATGTAGATAGTCTTTGCAGACTTAAGACTAGAGGGCTCAGTTTTTTGTTTAGCAGCAAGCAATGGCACAGAGCCTGAATACCCAGGTGACTGGGATATGCTCTAAAACAACCCTGTTGCTTCTAATTGTAGTAATGACTTTCTCCAATAAAAATCAAAGCCACTTCCTTTATCACTCCCATTTGAAACAAATTTTTATTGTAATCTAATGATCTTTGCTGTTCTTAACTGTAAACTAAACTTCATTTGAGAAGACTTTTTTTCCCCTCTTGTGCAGCGTTCATGAAGTATGTACTTGACTGTAGTGTTTACTGAGCATGGTAGTCATCTTTGCTTGTGTATGTACTAAGCCTGTTGTTCAATATTTTGAATGTTTGTGTGTGGTTTAAACTTAAACATTTGTGGCTTTCATTACTCAGTGAATGTGTGCAGCCTGCAATTGGGTGTAACACTTAAAGTATGTGTAGTTATACCTGATTTACTCAGTAGCACACTTTGTCCTTTTTATATTTCCTTAATGAAGTCAGCCCTTGCAGCTCTCATGAGTACTGAAAGACCTGCTTTGTTCAAAAAGTTGCAAATGCTTTGAATTTCCAAATGTTGTAAGTGAATCTGGAAAATTAATGTAATGGCAGTGTATTTAACGTACTGTGCGAGTGAAGTAAACAAGTGTTCATTTGGAGATTAATACTTCAGTGTGCAGAAGGATTTTTAATTCAGCATGGACTAGATTAATCTGTCTTAACCACAAGAAGTTCTCAGTTCTGAATATCTGAAAATTGCTTGTTTTACAAGTTGCAAGTTGAAGACTTTAAATATCACATTTACAGTTAGCATGTTGTACATGCTTAGGATGTCACCCAAGTCAAAGTGATGTTCCTGAAGTATACCACCTTTGCCAATTCCCATCTTCATTAGAAATCTGCAGGGGAAGAAATCTTGTGTTACTTGTATTGTTGCCCTTGCATTACACGCCGTTCAGGATGACTGATTCCCACTTTACAGTCTGTGGGAACTCTGAAGCTTCTGAGTGTGTTGATAGGAAGTAACGCTTCATTAGATAGCACTTTTCATCTAAGTTGCAGTCTGATTTGCCTCTGAATTAATATACTTCAGAATTGAAGTTGGGCCTTACATAGCTGACATATTGCCCAAATAGTTCTTCACAGGTTCTTCCTAGATAATGAATGTGAACACTTAAAACTTCAGACTTGTCTACCTGTGTTAAATATACCTTAGAAAGAAGAATAAATTCCTTTAATTCTTACCTGGGTTTGGATTGGGAGGATGGGGTGGGAGGCAACACTACATAAATGATCAACTGTGTTAGGACTTGCAGCTGTTGGGACAGGAGCAGAGATGGAAAACTCTGAGCTTAAGTTCACTTGTAACATTTGGAACTTCAAGAAGATACTGCAATAAACAGAAAATGATCGCTGTATGGCAAGTGGCTATAAGCAGTAAAATGTAGTATTCAGTCCTTTGTGTGCACTGAGTGTTTGCCTATAAAGCAGGATTCTGACTTTGAACTGCCACTTTTAATAGTTCATCTTTGTTTTGTAGCTGCTGTGCCTTATTGGGGAGTCGTTTGATGACTACAGTGATGATGTATGTGGTGCTGTTGTTAATGTTAGAACTAAGGGTGATAAAATAGCAATATGGACAACTGAATGTGAAAACAGGGATGCTGTTACGCATATAGGGTAAGTAATGTGATTGGTGTCTTGAATATATGAAGTGTGACAATGCATTTAAAGCCAGCTAACTTGATGGATAATGCACTTCAGGCAAATGTAGGCTGTGCAGAGCTGTATCCCAAGTTTAAGTAACTCAGTGCCAAATTATTTCTGTTATTGTGTAGGTTTTTATATGGGCTTATGTTAGTTACTACTTTGTACTGCTGTACTACCTTTGTAGTTTAGAAATTATGAAGAATTGAACACAAATCTTGCCAAAAGTTTTTACATTTCACAATGAGGCATTGTAACTAATACCTGTAGATTGTGTAGATTCTCCTGCAACATGCCAGTTTGTAAAGGTGGGTAGTCAGTAACAGAGCACTGGTAAGATTTTTCTTAGGAAAGTGATGCTTATGAATAAGAGAGGAAAGGTGCTGTAAATTTTAAGCTCACAAGGATGTCCTTATATTTGAAAAAAGCTGGACAGTGATGTGCTGTGAAACTCTACAGATGTTTTCCTACCTCTTTGTCTCTGTTTAAGTACAAATCAAACAAAATAATGCTGAGTTTCATGGATTACTTATGTGTATGTTATAGTCTTCGTTCCAGTCAGCAACAGTAGTCATCTCAGATGATCATGAGTCTGTACTATGGAAAATGCCTGTTGTGCTCTGCTATTTAGCAAGTATTGCTAAAGCTGGTGGATTCCTTATGCGGTAGTATTGATGCTTCAAAACTATTTGCTGTTAAATTCAGTCATTGTAGGCCACTTCAGCTGTGTGAACCCATGAAAATATTTATCTTCCCAGCCTAGCCCATCTGTCTTGGGCCAAACTTTTAACTGTCAAGCATAGTAGCTTGCTCATGTTTTTCACTTATTGGATGGCTCTCTTGACCCATTCCTCATCTGGGCCTTTAAGAATCTGGTGGGGTCTGCCTTATACTAACAACTTTATTATGCAATCATGTTCAGACTTGAAAGGTAAGTGTTTAATGATAAACAGAACTGTGGTACGCATTTTCCGCTAGTAGAGAATAACCTTATATCAAACCTAGTAGGCATCAGAGAGCATTTTCAGAATGGTATTAACATGAACTAAGGAGCTCAGATGTAACTGTAAAAAAGCTAAGATTTTTGCAAACTGATTGACACAATGACTAAGGTAAGTTATGCTGACTACCTGCTGTCATATTGCCATAACTCCAAAGACAATATGTCAAGCTTTTATTTAACACTTGAAACTGGGGTAAGCTATGGTCCTGTAAACTGCTCCATTATGATTAGGGTAGGGTTAAAAAAAGAAAATTTACGTAGTTTTGTTAACAATCTGCAGCTGATCAGGCTTGTTCTGTGGTGTAGTCAGAGCTTACAGCCTAGTGCCATTAGTGGCTTGCATCTCACTCTCCTAAGGAACACTCTGTGTAAGGTGGGTACTGCTGCTGCTTTTTCTTAAGGCATAAGATCCAAGCTGATTTTTTCTTAAAGCTGCTGTTGGGTAGCTGCGCCTGACCAGTACCATAATGAATTGAGGGGATGGGGGTCAGCTTTCCATCAGTAGTTAAAGAAAAGACAGCAAGTCTCTGCAACTGAGATGTGTGTGGTGAATAAAAACTGTTCCAGGGAATTGCTGTTTTGTTTGGTTCAGGTGACTTTATCATCTCAGTAGTTATGGAATCATGGACCATGACTTCTTCATAGCTCTTTTGTTGCTATATGTGGGAATACAGCTTGCTGATACTAATGATATACCACATGAATGCAGTAGAATCCCTGTGTTCTACATTTCTGTAGACCTGTGAATTATTTTTTGGCAAGAGCTTGTCTTATTTTGTATGGTAAGTCCTTGTTCATACAGGACTATAAGCTGATTTTTAGATGCAATAAGCTAGAAAAATCCTGTTTCAAGTCCTTTATTCATACCTGAGAAATAGTTGCCTATTTAGAAACAATTTTTCATGAAGGTGTCAGCACATCTTAAAAGCAGCTGTCCTGTTACTAATTCCTTCCTAAGGGCTTTGCTTAAACTATTCTGTTTCTTTTCTCCAGGAGAGTATACAAGGAAAGATTAGGACTTCCTCCAAAGATAGTGATTGGTTATCAGTCCCATGCAGACACAGCTACTAAGAGCGGCTCCACCACTAAAAATAGGTTTGTTGTTTAAGAAGACACCTTGTGAGTATTCTTTCATAGGAGACTGCGTCAAGCAATCGAGATTTGGGAGCTGAACCAAAGCCTCTTCAAAAGCAGAGTGGACTACATTTAAATTTGATTTCCATCTAAGTGTTGCTAAGATTTGTGAGAAGTCTCATTCGCCTTTGTCTTGTACTTCTGTGTTCATTTTTTTCTATTTTGGCTGAAGTAACCATTACCAATCAGAATTTTAGTACACTTCACCCCCCGAATCCATAAATGTTTTCCTGGCCCACTCTGTAATAGCTTGGTAGAAACATTACTATTACAAAAAAAAAAAAAAAATTGTTTATCCACAGTATTCTGAAAAGAAGTTGCATTTCTGTACCTGCAGGAAATTACTCTGTTTTACATTTGCATTGTATGCAGTAACATTGCTGGTTTGGAAAAGAGTATGGTGCATACAGTTTTCTAGCAATTTTTTTATACAGCATCATATTTGCTGTAACCTATGCTGATGGCTGCTAGATTAATTTATTTGTTTTCCCTATTTGATAACATTAGTGATATTTTGATTTCAGTTGTTTTCGCTCATGTAACATTTGGTGAAGAATCTGGGAATATGACAAAGGTGGAATAAACATTAATTTTGTGCATTCTTTGGTAATTTTTTGGTTTTTTGTAACATCAAAGCTTTGCTACAAACTTATGCATTTCAGTCAAATCAGTGATCTGTTTGTGTGATTTCCTAAACATAATTGTGGATTTTTTTTAATGTAACACCATAATTTACATTCCTTACTAGAAATAGTATGTCTGTTTTTGTATCTTATGCTGTATTTTAACACTTTGTATTACTTAGGTTATTTTGCTTTGGTTAAAATGGCTCAAGTAGAAAAGCGGTCCCATTCATATTAAGACAGTGTACAAAACTGTAAATAAAATGTGTACAGTGAATTGTCTTTTAGACAACTAGATTTGTCCTTTTATTTCTCCATCTATACAGCAAGTATTTGTACCTCTTGTGACAAGGCAGTCTCTACTGTGGCTTCTATTGTAGTGTCTTCTGAGAAAGATAAAGTCTGGAGCTATAGTCTGTTGAAACTTTTAATAAATCTATTAGATAGCACCCTAAATCAAAGTGAAATTATATTCATGTGGCTACTGTTTTTTCTTAGTGGTTGGTCTAATTGATCATGGTTTGCATTGTTTCTCTTTTGACTTTGGCTTATACCAACCAAGAAATTCAAGGGTACATAGAAAGCCATCTAGTTTCAGGTAGGAACTACACTAAAAGCGCTTAAGTGAGTAATTCTACTTTAAGTATATAATTCCTGTATGAAGTACAAGTAAAGCGCACTAGCGACATGGCTACAAAATAAAAGTATACGATGATCTAGATAGTCTGCTATTATTTATGTCTTATAATGAAATGAAGCTTTCAATGGCTTGGAAGTTGCTGTGGGAGCTGTCAGTTTGCTTGACTCGCAGGATTGGAGGGGGGAATTTGAAGGTCATTGAGTTAACTTCTTGTTTTAAGCACCATGTGAGAGGCTTTTTCTTTCTACTCTTTAACTGGAGAGCATGCAGCAAAATCAATGCTTTATTACTGATTTCTTATTTTTTAGTGTGTGATGCACTTTAAGATCTTGCTAGGGCTATATAGCCTTTCTTTAGTTAAACTTAAAGGCAGATGCTTATTGAGGTTTTGATCTTTGTGATAACTCCTTAATGCAAGTTTAGTCACTGTGGCAGTGACGCTTCAGTTGAATCGGCTTTTAAATCTGCCTGATTAAGGCACTGAAGTGTTTCTATGTGCTAAGACAGACTTGAACACTTTCTTGCACATTTTTATCAGAAATTTGTCTTAAATAGTGTATCAGACTATACCGAAAAGTACTACAGTAACTTCTGGATTGTTCTTATGTCTGTTTAATAGAAACACTTACAGTAGGCATCTATATCTAATGATACTATGCCTTCAGTATTGGTCATTAACCAGGATAGATGTTGGATGTGGAGAGAGCTATTAGGCTGTTTGTATGCTGGTTTCTGTGGATTCTGGTGTAACTAGTTGCCTGCCCTGATTCTGCAGGTGTGCAAAGCAAGTCGGGTTTGGTTAATAGAGAACCATTCATAGTAGAATATAGCAGTCCCTGCCTGTTTTCCAGCTTACTGCTTCAGCTAATCATCTTTGGAATTAAAAGTAAACTTTTTTGAACTAAATTTCTCTAAACTGTCTGTTCTCTTATCAGCCTCAAGCTGAGTAGCCTTTATAAAGGCTTTGATATTTCTGAATAAACCAGTAATGCTTGTACGATGGGAAGGTAAAGATGAATCAGTTTCCCAAGTGGTAACATTAGATTGTCTAGGTGTATGGAACTTAGGAGGACTGGGGGAAGGCTCACTAAAATGAGTGTAATTCAGAAACATAGGTACTGCTGCTCTTTTGTAAAGACTGTTGAGATTAACCTGAGTGCTGTTTTGAGAAGTACTTAGTATTGGTTTTCTTTAATTTCACTACAAGACTGACTTAAATATTGTTCAGGGTAGCAGCATTTTGTTTATCTAGAAAAGTGATTGATATTTTTTTGGTATGGTCTCACGTTTTTGAGCCTGAGCCTATTTAAGCAGCCAACTGACTTGCACTGTAATATGAAACCTTCAAGTAGGTTGGTTTGAGGCTCTTCACTGCTCAAATAAGAATTGCTATGTTTCTAGAAGACTTGAGTGAAAATTAAATGGCAGACTTGTTTTATCAAATATGGAACCTATGCCTTTACGTCATTGCTGGAAGAAGCAAGTGACCATGAACCTCAGTCTCTCCCAACTTGCAAATCGCTTTGTGCTGCATACTAATGTTCTTCTGATTATAATGGTGTTGTTTCTGCTCTTATAGTATGGGCGAAAGCTGAGAGCTCTCCATTCTGCGTATTAATAAAACAGCTACAGGCTCGTAAGAGGGGAAAAAAAGGCAGTAAATGTTTAAATTTAAACATCTAGTTTTGGTATAAAATATTCAGTGTCTTTAAGCTTCCAGCTAAATGGGTAGCCATTGTCAATGCATAGTTTTAGTAAGCCTGAGAAGACTAAAGAAAAGTTTGAAGCATCTGTTCAGAAGTGGTTTTATATGATATAAAACCAGCAGAGCAAGGAAAGAAAGCAGAAACTTGCTGTGTTCAAAGAGGTGTAAGAATGTGCCAAAATATAGCCTGGGAAGAAGGGGTAACGGATGAGGAATATTTGTGCATTAACAGCTTCTGGGTGTACTGTAAGTCTCGGGCTGTGCAATGCTTTTCACTGTCACTTTCTCTTTGTCCTGCTGCACTGTCACTGTCTTGTGTTTCAGGCTGTCTCTAGCTCAGGAAACTTAATGTTACCCAAATTCTGGGAACTTGGAATAGTAGCTTTTAGCAAAGCTTGGACTGAGCTCAAAACTTCCATCCTACCTAATGGAATATTTCCCTACAGAAATGCTTGGGGAAAAAATATTCTGGACTCCATGGGACCCTTACTAAAGCAAAAATAATTGCACTTCAGCCTAGTGAAGTGACATGGATCTTCCCTTTGATATTTGTGACCTCCCTTGTTTCCAAGAAGCTTTACTTTTGAGTCTGGGCCTGATGGTTTTAAAACTAGATTTTAAGGACATCCTGCACTGAAGTACTAAACCAAATAGTTGAGCTTCATAGTTAAACCCATAGAGCTTTCAGACTACCTAGCACTTAACTTTTAGATGACTTTGCCCTCTTAAGAGTCAATGGTTTCTGGAAATTTTTTTTTGTGAGTAGGTTTTAGTTAGGTGCTACAATAAAGTTTTTATGCAAAACTTGTGCCTTTTCATATTCGGCAAGGAACAAACAAATGAAAAATGACATAAGTAAGGAAATAGTTTATACTTATTTCACTTTGAGACATTTCATATCTGTCTATCCAAACTACACTTGGTGAGCAGGAGCACAGAGTGTATTAGCAAGCAGCGTGGAACCAGTCCCAGTCCTGGCTATCGAATACACCTGCTGGACCTCTCCATCATCATTTCAAAGCTCCAGAAGCTGTTAAATCTTGAAGACTTTCCATTTTGATCTCTCTGCAGGACACTTGTCACTATAGCTGCTTGAACAGACTTTCTGCCTTTTAGCTCTTAAAGTTTTGTACTCCATCAGGATTTGTTTTCAGGTGTCCAGCTCTGGCACTGCAGGAAAGCCTTTAATAAGCATGTAACTTCCTTCCCTGGTGATAAAAACCATGGTCATTTCTGCTCTGGCCTGGTGGCTGCCTGGCACTTTCCCAGAAGACTATGGGATACCCTGCTAAGCCTTCCTATTTTGAAATAAAGCAACTTCTGATGTCCAGAGCTAAATGTGAGTTGTGGCTGAGCACAGGATGATTGTTACGCTTCCTAGCATTAACTTGTTATTTTGTGTGATGCCTTAAATGTAAAAACATCCTAGCTGAAGTCAGTCTGTTGGTATCGGTTTGTGTGCTAACTGAACGTAACTCAGATCTTTTTATTCCCTGCTAGTACTGAGCCTGTAACAAGCTTAGCTGTGAATTTGTGGGGGTTTATGACTGTCTGTACTTTTCCCATCTACATTTTTCTAAATCCTGATACTTTTCAAGCCTTATTAAAACATGTTTAATAAAGGGAAAAATTGCTCTGAGTCTAGTCACTGCTTTTTTGGTCACTGTGATACCATGGAGAATTCCAGGTGTTGCTAAACCGAGATAAAGACTGTGACTTCTTTGGCATAATAATCTGCTTATGGGTTTTTTACTTTATCTCTTGCCATGTAAGTATGATAATAGTGAAAATGATACTTGAAAGTATGTGTGTGAATATATCATATATAAAGCAAAAATGACTCATTTTTCTATTTTTTTCAAAGTAGAAAACTTGTTATTTCTAAAAGGTTTCTTTGGATGACTTTCTGTAATGAATTATTGGATTTTGCTTTACAAGAGGTAGTTTAGATCAATCTTTTTTTCCTTATGTTGTGCCTATTAATGTTATCAAGGAATTGGAGCCAACCTCATAGGTAAGGTTTGGCACTCGTTGAAGTAAAGCTAGTTTTTGAGCCTTATCTTCCTCCGTGTACAGGGTAGTTATCCTAGTGCATCTTGCCCTGAGCCGTACAAATATGCAGAAAGTATAATGGGAAATTGGAAGGTACTATATTTCTGTAGCTTGAATGAAAATAAAGCTTCTGAGGAACTGAACGTCTCAGCTTCTTGACTCTGTACGGGATGGAGAGAAATGCAAATTAAAGATAAATGAGTAAGGTACTGCTTGGAAATGCGTGTTCACTCTTCAGTTTAGAGTTTGTGTGTAGCTAGGGCTTCTGCAGCTCACCCACAGATCAGCCGTGTTCTAAACAAAACTGATGTCACGTGATTCCAAAATACCACTGACTGCTCTTCCCTTGTTTGCTAGTTTCCCCAGTCGGAAAGAGTAGTCTAAATATGTTTGTATAGTGGTACCAGCTAGCAGAAAATTGCAGGTGATCTCCGAACAGGCCCTCTTCTGTTGCAGTTGTGCCACCCCATTGGTGTTAAAACAGCTGGAGACAGTACCTTGAATTTGCAGGAGGGGTTTTAGTCTGTCTGTGCTACCCATTGCGGGCTTTAAAGCCAGAAAGAAACTTAATTGTAGGTGTGTCATTGCACAGCTGTACACTTAATACTGGAGGTTTTTTGGATGCAAAAGTAGATGTTTAACTCTGCTGTAAACTGATTTCACTACATGGCCTGAGTTCATCTTGTGCTTTTGGAATGGGAGTGTTCCTGCGTGGTGAGGAAATGCTGACTACTGACTTCCAGAGGTGGAGATGCTGCTTCAAAGTTTCCCTGGACCTGGAAAATTCATCCTTGAGTTCATTTCCTAAAGGCAAGGGAGAAATATCTGCAGGTTGCCATGTGGGGACATATGCCTTCCAGATTAGTTGGGTAAAAAAATAAAAAGCTGAAAATGTTTCTTAATTCATCAGTAGAGGTGTATCTTCTCTGTACCAACAAATGGGGGTGGGTAGGAGGGAGGTGGGGATAAAGGGCAGAACTGAGATTTTATTTTCTCAGGCTATGAGGGTTGTTCAAAGGTATTTTGGGGAGAAATGAAGGTGAGATTCAAGCACCAACAGGTTTAGCTGAGAAGCAATGTAATTTTAAGGTCAATTCCCTTCGTTGCAAGGAATTGGTATTCCTTAACTATTGCAAAAGTAGCCCCAAATCCTCAAATAAATGTTTTATAAAGCTTCTGACTGTGACTTTAGCTCTTAGGGATCTGTCTCATTTTACCTTCATTAAACTGGGGATTTACCAATGATTTGGGGGTTTGTAGTAGTGGTGCAGACGAGTCATAAGCTGCGAGAGCAGTGAACTGT
Source organism: Astur gentilis (assembly GCF_929443795.1). NCBI lineage: Eukaryota > Metazoa > Chordata > Aves > Accipitriformes > Accipitridae > Astur > Astur gentilis. Next base: position 35,660,306 of record NC_064891.1, read on the forward strand.
TTTGGGAACGTACTGCAGAAGAAAAATCCTGTTTGGATATAGATGACTTCTTAAGCAGCAGACGGTTCTTCCGCATTTGTGTGAAATGTGAAAATGATGAAAAGGAAGAATTGGGTTTTTCTAACAGTTTTGATGCTTTTCCTTGGCCGTTGCTTCCTTGTAGCTGGCAGTGCTGTTGAGACATGCCTCTGCAGTTGTGCAGCAGTGCGTGCGGTGGGTCTCTTCCTGCAGCGGGAGTGGTGGTCATTGCTGAGGGGATGCCCTGACTGAGATACAGCTCTTGGCAGCTGGTTGTGTTTTGCTATGGGTGCTATCGGTCATCTTTAGTAAGCCCCAGGATTGAGAGATGAGGTTTTCACTTCTGCCCTCTGAGGTAATCTCCTCCAGCTATAGGCATATTGCAGTGTAAAAACACGTTCCCAGTTCTGGTGCACCTGGTGTTATTGTGCTAACCCCTGTCACTTGCATGGTTTTTAATACTGTGGTACAATCCAGCAGGAGTATTCATGTGAAATTCTAGGTGTTCTGCCAGAACATGATTAATTCTGAATTGAACACAACCCCAACAGCTTTTCCTCATTTGTGCTCTTGAGGCTACATCTTAATTGCGCTGAAGTGCGTAGTTTAGGGCCACCTCTAGTAGAATTACCTTGAGGCCACTCAGTCCTCCTACTTGTCTTTTTTTATAGTTTTTCTAGGTTTGAACAACAGAGACTTGGCTTTTCTTAAATGCTGTATTGTATAGACCTTCATTATAGTATAGGTAAGTTTTAACTATAGCCAAGGTCTGCCCTCCTGCCCCCAAAGGAAGCAGTTGCTGGAATTTGCAGCAGACCTGGCAGGTGGCAGGAAGGGAATAGAACGCTTGGGCAGCGTGAGCTGTTTGCAATGCGATCATGTGCTGGCTGTCCTGTTGCCGGCTGCTGTGCCTTGCAGTGCTGGGCCTAGAGTTTGTAAGGAGGTTTGTACAGATGTTTAACTATGCTTGAGTAATGCTTCTGGCTTAAGAAATACGGTTTCTTCCCCATGTTGTGTCAGTTCTGAGAGGCTTTATTTTTTGCCTGTTTTATAACGGTTTCTAAGGATTTCCCCAGCGTTGTTGAGCTGTGCTCAATAATAATTGTATTGGCAACACCAGAGCACTAAAATGTTTGAACAGTTCTTGAACAGCATGTTGGTTAATGCACCTGCATGCAGGCTGGGCTCACTGTAGCTGGGCTTGGCTTGCTTGGAAAGGAAGAGAGAAGAGATTCCTCGCTGCCTGGTGCATCCATTTAGGTTTTGGGGTTTTTTTCAAAACTGAGCTATGATGTTAAAATGGAGAACACACATAGTTAGTTACAGTAGTTTTTTCAGTTGTGCCCATGAATATCTTCTTGGGGCGATGGCCAGCAGCTGGCAGAGGAGGAGGCTCACAGGAGCGTGCCACAGGACAGTGAAACTATCACTCAGCAGTGACTGAGCTGCTGGGGCAGTGGAACAGCCCCTGCTGAATCTAAGAGATCAACCCAAAATACTATTAAAATCTGTAGGTTTTGTCCTAAACATTGCAATTCCTCCTTTTTATAGGTCTGAGCCTAAATACCTCAGAATGTTAACCTTTCAAGGAAACATTTCATACCTTGCTCTGCATGTTTCAGAGGCTGGTATAAACTGTGCTTTTACAACTGGCACTATTTTGCTAACGTAGCAAAAGAGCTGTTTGTGTGAGATGGGCAGCAGCACAGTGCTGTCTTGTACAAGGGGAGCTGTGTGTAAAGCGTGTTCGTGCCAGCCAGAGTGCCTCAAGCACTGGGCTTTTCCCAGCTGCCTTTGCTGTCCATTTTCTTTTCAGGTAGTCTTTTGCTTAGTTAAAATGCAGCTGCTGGGCTGTAAGCAATAAAAAGTTCTCTACTGGACGTAAAGTTTAAAAACAGCTCAGAGGCATAGCATGTGTGAGCTGTTCCATGCCTTGTAATGGCATTAGGGGATGCATGACTCATACAGTAGTTTTTGTGCCAGAGTATTCAGCAAGCAACTATCATCCCAACATTAACTCCAGTGAGGAAACAAGTATTCGTGATGGTGATGAAGACAAATCAAAGGCAGCTGAGCCAAAGTATTTCCCTGGTCCTTGGGCAGATGCTGAACCTGGAATCAGACATGATAGAGATTGGACAAGTTTTATAACTCATCCTCAACGGGTATCAAATCCGTTTGATACAGCAGCTGCTCTGTGAGGTGACTGTTGTGCATGTAACAGTTTCATCAGTTGCTTACCTTAATGCAATGTTTCAGGTTTTTCTGATTTTCCCCATGCTGCTCCCTTACTAAAGCTGACAGAGTTCGCCAAATGGTTTTGTTGGACGGGGCAGTTCATATTTTCCAGGTTGTAATCTGAGCTCTCCCTTGGGCTTGAGACAATTAACTGTAAAGGCCTTCTATCTGCAGAAGAATAAATAGGGGAGGGGGAAATAAGCTTGCAGTTCTGCGCAGCAAAGTCCCTGAGTAAACGTCAGTACTCAGCCAGGAAAGAAAAAGCTGTCGGTCTCTGGACTAATGCTGGGGCAAGCTCTGTCCAATGCGTTCCTCAGGTGTTAGCAGGTGGCTCTTGGGTGACGTGAATGTAGGAAAGGCAGTGAAAAAAGTTTCTGTGACTTCCCGATAGTCTGCCTAAGCCCATCCAGGTCTTGGTATCTGTGTGGGGAGTGTTGGGGTAGAAAATGCAATCCATGGGCTTCCCTACTTGTCTTCTGTCTGTGCCCCTTGGTATTTTACAAAGGGAGAATTGCAACTGAATTTGAGATCTTGAAGGAGGAGAAACAATTCAGATGACCTGCTACTTAAATCTTTTGTTTCAGTCGTTTAGTGAGACATAACGATTTCTTTCTTTTTTTTTTTTTGCAAATATCAGTGAACACTGACAACGGAGTTCTTGTTTTCCAGTAATATCAGCCCCATAGCTTCAAGTTCATTTGCTCTGTTCTGATCTTACCACGTTGTTACCCATGCAGAAAACAGTCATTGACAGCTTAAACTTAGACGACTGGAGTTTTTTCCTTTCAGCAAAGTTTCTTTTGTGCTTTGTCATTAAGCAACATGGGGACAGTGTATTGTGGTCTAGATTTTGATGCAGAGGCTATAAAAAGGGGCAGGGATAGGAATGTGTGGATTAAGAATTTTGCCCTGGATAAAGGAGCTCCTCTGTGGCACAAAACTGGCAGATATTAGGAAGATCCAGCAGGACGATGTGCTCCCTCAGGGAGATGGTATGCCAGTGGCATAGATTAGAACAGCTCCAGTCCAGCTGGGCTGCAAACTCCCTCTCTGACTCCACTGCCATCCCTGGCTTTTGGGCATTCTCCCTTCCACACACGAAGCAGAGCTGAGCTGCGGAGGGAATGTGGCCACGTATTTCCCTGCAGTGGGCTGTGGATCACACACAAAGGAGGTTTGAGAGCTTCACCAGGTGTGTGTATCATTTCCAGATATGCTCTGGAAAGGCTTAACAGCTGGGCCTGTTCCCACCTCCTTCCTGACTGAAATGATTGGATGCTAATTCCAGCGCTTGCAAGAGCGCATTTTCCAGGTGCTGGCCTCCAGCTATCATCTGCTCACACAGTAATAAAATAGTAACATAGAACACTTCAAGTGGTAAACGCATGCTGAGGTAGGCACTTTGCACTGGGGCAGTAGGCAGCGTGTCCCAAATGGAACTCCGCTAAAAACCACAGGCGAAGCAAGGTAGAAACCAAGAGTGCCTTGCCTTTTCCCAACAGTTGGTATTGTGTTTATCTGTCATGTGTTTAGGATCACATAAAACCTTCACTGTGTTTTCCTGTACAGCTGTTCATATCTGCCCCAGCAAGGAGGACTTAAACAACACATTTGGAAACATAAATAGACTTCAGCTGCGGGGGGATGTGGCATGAGGTGGCTTTTGCACTGAGTCCTTTCGAGAGCTTGTTTCTTTTATCTAGTGGCATGAGAAGTGCAAGAGGAAAATTACTATTACAGAAAATGTTCTTGTGCCTTGCCACAGTCCAAAGCAGGAAATGCCATAGTTACAGCAGTTCTCTGTAGCTGTCCCGATTAGAAAGGTAACTCTTAAACCATGGTAGATGTTTTTGGAAGTGTTGATAGCAGTTTTCAGTATTCAGTTTGACGTGACTGTTGCTCTCCCTTCGGTTTAGGAGGACAAAAACCTGGTATTTTTGTTCATATGGTTAATTGTTATCTATTACTATGGGTTGTGGTATAAATAGGAAAAACTAACTATGTGTAACTATAACACTGGACTGGGCTGATGGAAATTTTCTCTCGTTAATCTCATGTTCTATAGACTAAAATGTCACTAAAGAGATGTGCTTTGCTTTTTTCCATTTGGTGAAATCCAGGGCCTGTTTATTCTTTGGAGACAGTTTAAAAAAGAAACAATCCCCAGAACACAGGGGTTTGGTTACTGCTAGTAGAGCTACAAAAAAAGATACTTTATTACTTAGAGAATTCCATGCAGAAAATTGCTTTTCTGGCTCACTTGGAAGCCAGGAGCTCTGCTGTTTGCCTGCCTTTGGCACATACTATATTCTTGACCCTGCTTATTTTAAACTTGGAACTGACAGCAAAGGTGTCTGACCTGACTTTGTTAAAATATTGACCTAACTTTGTGCCTTGTTTCCAACAGTGGCTAATGACAGATGATTAGAAAACAGCTTAAGAAATTTAAGATCTGTAATGTGATCTTTCCTCTGGGACACCTTGTCAGCTTTTGGCAAAAAAGCCTGCACCTAGACCATTGTGTTTAATAGCTACTGATTGACCTGTCTCCATTAATTGGCGAGTCCCTTTCTGAACAAATTTATAGTATTGGTCTTAGATGTTCTCATAGCAATTGAATTTCCAGCATAAACAAAGCATTGAGAGAAGGCAGTTCCATCTATATCATCCTCTGTAGTAGCTTCCCACAAACAAACCTGTCTCAGACTGAGCCTCCTCTCCCAATTCAGTCTGGTGGCAGACATGTCAGAACTACCACTTCACAAAAGGTGGAGAATACTGATCTTTTCTTTAGGTTTTCTGTTTTTTAACTATGCTCTCTACCAATCCTCTTCACAGCTTAGTTTGCATCTCCCCTTCTGTTGGGTTGTTCAGTTGCTGAGTACTGGAAATCTGGTTAACAACTTAATTTCTTCCACCTAGGGCAATGCAAACCATACAGTTACAGTATGTAAACAAGTCTTGCAATTTAGCAGACTGTGCCTTAAGAATGGAATTATAGAAGCAGAAAATCTGATTTTGAATTAGAAGAAGCAACTCTTTCTGATAATTAGCAGCACTTTTCCAAAACAGTACCAGCTGTCTCCCTCCAAGTGCACCTCACCTCATAAAGAGGACCAGGTTTGTTTCAAATGCAAGCCTTGTCTTTTTGACCCTAGTAATAGTTGAATCATGAAGTCCAGATTTCATTTGGCAGAGCTGACCATAGTTACTGTGTGCTTTTTCACTTTGCTGCTGCTGTAAGTTCTCTTTCAGTTAAAAATAAGCAAATTCAAATGGCGTACACTTGCAAAGGAACCTTCTCTATTGTGCTTGTGCCTGTTGTTAGCTCTTTTCAAACAGCCCCATGGGTTCTTGATTACTTCAAGAACCTTGTGACCTAACAAATGAAACAGCCATAAACAAAGCCAGCTTAATTTCTTCACGTCAGGCATTTTGCCATGGAAAGTCAGTGTTAGCTGGCTCAACTCTGTTGTCAAACAGAAGAGGTACTGGGAGAGAGATGACTCATCATGTAAACTCATCTTTTTCTGTCATGCTGAGGGAGCTTTATGTTCCCCTCTCTCTGGGCTCTGCAGACCGGGAACTGCACCAACCCAACCAGCACGGCCCTGGGTGCAGGGCAGGTTCACTTTGAAGTGTGAGGTGTGTTTCCACGGGGGCAGCTCTCCAGGTGAGCGCATGCGTGTGTCTTCATGCTGCCTTCTTCCAGGGGTCAGGCTCCCTCCTCCATAAAAAAATGCTTCACAGGCTTTTAGGGTAGCTACAGTAGCTCTTTCTTTTAAAGCTGACCTTCAAAGGAATAAATGCTGTCAGCTGGATCCTGTTTTGTCTACCTTGTGCTATATGAAGAATGGCTGAAGTGAGAGAGATGTTTAAGGATGTCCTGATTTATTTTTTTTCTTTTCTGCTTGCTCTTTATGTCACCAGTTAAGATATTATCTAACCTGGATTACAGAATGGCAGGCCTGGAAATGTAGCAGAAGTGTGAATTCACAAGAGTAAAAATTGGATCTGCTTGATGGGAAGGGTCCTTTTTTTTTTTGTGTGTGTGATTGTTCTAGAATAAATTAATTCATGGTGAAGCTTGCAAAAAGGAAGGAACTACTGTTACTGATAAATACCAATATATACAAACCCCTCACTTTCTCGTAGGTATTCAATTTACTTTTTAGGGAATCTGATCTGTTACTGGAGCCTGAGTTTCAGGTTCATAGAGTTTCTGTGTTTGACAGTCTGTGTCTGCAAAGGAGTAAAAGCCTGACCCTGGTGTAATTGCTACAACTCTCCTAGGTAGAGCTGTTAATTGTTCTCTGCCAAAGAAATGTTGTATCAGACTTCAATATATTGAGTTGCCTCCTGAAAAACTTAACTCCTTCCTAGACAAATTTAGATTAAGATAGAAATACTTCCAAAACTGATTGTGCTTTATTTGTGCACAAGTTTTACCGATAAGGGAAGTTTAATTAACTTCCCTCATCTTGCCTTCATAAAATTACCTTTCATACATCTCTACTGTAGTTTATTAATAAACATTTTCTTAAGCTTACAAAAATGCCAGCCATGCCACATAATAGCTTCTTTAATATACATTTTTTACATTCTAGGGGCAAGGGGGACATAAATCTTTCAAGAAGTGATAGAAGACAAGCTCAAGTAACAGAAAATTTCAGCTATAATCTACTTTCCTTTGAAAAAAGTAGGGGGGGAAGATTGTAAGATTTATAGATACACCAAGTTTGCATTTTATTTCAGTCCTCAGGTTTAACTGCAGTAGCTGTGTTTGTTTTATGGACCTAGATCTAATTGCATAGGCTGCATCTAGTGTCTTTATCTTACATAAAGTTTCTTGAGAGACCTGTAATGTAGCGGTAAACTCCGTGCACAAGATTTGAAAGCTAAATGTAAAACTGGATGTGACTGCTGCCGAGTCATGCTGACAGCTCAGCCTGGTTAGCTTTAATGAAAGTTCAGCGGGGAACATGGCATCTTTTTGAGCATGGAGAGAAGACCAAGGAAGTCCTGCAGGCACTGCTGGTGCCCAGTCGTGCTTGTTGCTGAACCTGCTGTGTGAGTCTCTGAGCTGACAGTAAGGGAAAGGATTTGGCTTCTGATCCTCAGGTTTCTGGTACTGTAACTAGGGCTTTGGCTTTTTGACTCTGCACATAACATACTATTAAAACAATCTGAACAGTTCCTTTGCTGTCAGATATCACTGAGGGTGTAAGCAATTTTTCATTGTCTTCAGGGATTGTGCCCAAAGTGCATGGCTTGTTGTTGCTCTGTAATTTTCCCTAAAAGTGATTAGGCATTCTTGCACTGGAGGCTGCCATTGCTGCTAAGGGACTCTGGGAACACATATAGTATACTACTAAAACGTGAGTGTACTGCGAATGGATGAGCTTATTTTCTTCTTGTAACCAGTCAGGTTAAAACTCAGTCATGCTCATGGAAAGCCAATGGAAAAGGGACATGAAACCACAAGACAAAAGTGTTTTCTCCTCCAGCCAATCATTTGTGGTATCTGTCACAGGATGGCCTTCTGCAAATGTACATCTGCCATGGGAAACGGCTCCACAAAAAAAGTTACATAGTGACGGATGTTCCATGTCTTTATGTGGGTTTACCCAAGGGAGGAAGGATGTGCTTCCTGTTCGCTGACTTTATGGACACAATTTAGTTAGGGAAAAAAGATGTTGTTAGTGTGTGATAGTTCATATCCTATCAAGGATAGAGCTGTTTGCACTTTGGTATGAGTCACATGGGACTAAGCACTGCGTGGTGCTAATCACTTGTTTCATCCTGTTAACTTATGTTAAAAGTACAGCTGGATTGCTCTCTCACCTACCTTGCTTTAGTTATCTTGCCTGAGATGATATCAACTAAGATTGCATCTTTTCTTACAACCAAAGACAAGGCTTGCTTTTACAGTGCACGTGGCTCCTGCCAGTCTGGAGCTGTACAGCAGATGACGGATCTGATCTGCAGCTGCTGTCAGTATTTTGTGAAAGTCCAGGTTTCAAAGTCACCTGGCTGCCTGACACTACCAGTCTTCTCTTTGGATATATTCATTGGATCTGACTTCAGCTTTATTTACCACTAGGCTTGTTTTACTGTTCCAAGTAAGGGTTAGCCCCTTGCTACAGCAGAACATGTGGTACTTGTCAGAAAGAGACAGTCTTTAAGGCTGCCAGATAACCTGACCAGCCTGCTCCTCTGCTAACAATTTTGTGGGCCCTGCTGATAATGATAAATCAACTGCACTGAAGATGATTAGAAGATGCTGATGTCTGTAGGGGAGCAAGGCTCTTAGTGGCAGACTAGCACTGCTCTGGCACATGACTACCCCTAAAGAAAAGCACTTACAAACTTATGAACATTTGCAACATCTTGTTACTGATGATGGCACTCATCTGCAGTTTTTCTGCTGTCACTGTATGTTATCAAGCCCCAGATGCTCATTATTTCATTCTCATCAGAATCACTGCTTTGGTTTGCAAGCCTGCAAGAAACTCTCCATGGCTCTTTGCAACAAACTGAATGATACTAAGCTCCTTCCAGACCAGTCTGGGTGATGCTTATCAAAGGGATACTCCTATAGATCTTGCCTGTACAAGAAAAGGTGTCTGTCCCTAGTACAAGGCACCTGGTCTGAGTGCAGCTTCGTCCATGGAGCTGCTGGTTCCATTAACTCTGTTCCATCTGTATCAGAAACTGATTTTTAAGCCTTGCAGGACTAATATAATATATAGACTATAAGGTCATGCTGGTGCCATTTTGCTAGTACCCCTGCTCTTTAAAAATTGTATTGTAGATCAAATTTGAAGGGCCTCAAGTATTTTAAGACTGTCATTCAACCTTGTACAGCTAGGCCAAGTTTATATGGTATGCATCTATAATGAAAACCCTGAGAAGAGCAGAGATCTGTTTTCTCATTACAATGACAGCAATAGAGAACCTATGGCTTTAGAAGAAACCTGTCAGGTTTCATCACTGCAGGGAGGTAAGGAGAGCAACACCTTCATCCTCCCAGCAAACCATGCAAATAGAAAAGCAAAGACTACAAAGCAGAAGAGGCTGAAGGGAGGATCTGGGTCTCAGGAGGAGACAGCTCAAAATGGGTCAAACAGAGAAGCACTGCGTGTCCTGCAAATATTTGCTGTGATGAAGCATGGGAAGGCATAAAAGCAGTCTGAAAATTTGAGTATTAGCCATCTGCAGAAAGAGAGAAGGGGAATTAGAGTGCAGGTATTGCTTTTTTCTCTCTGGCTTTATTGCTAGAGAGCCAAGACAGGTAACGGTTGCAGGTGAAGCTTACACCTTGCCCTGTCTCTAGGGGATGTGGGCAACCTAGCACCCTCCTTGCATTGCTTTCACTTCAGTACAGCCCTGCTCCTCACACCAAATTCTTGTAGAACAGCTGTGGACTGTTATTGCCTGCCCCTGCCCTTCCCTGAGTAATTTTTGGAGGAGAAATGGATCAGTTTTGCTTGGCATGACTTTGATGTCTGCTGCCTTTAAATCAGCTTCATGTGATGGGAGACTCAAGTGGCGGCAGCTGGGAAATGGCTTAGCTTCAAGCATGACTGGAGTTCTGTGACCAAAAGAAGGTGGTGAACTAATTTTGCTCTCTGGGTGGCAGAATGCCATGCGTTAAGGGAGATAGAACATAGGTACGTGGGAGAAGCCCTTACTCAAACAGTTAATACACCTAAATGTGAAGAAAGAGGATTTGGTGTCAAAGTACATCTGTTACCCATGGTTTGATGCAGTCAGCATGACGTGTATTGCTAAACCTTTGTTCCAGCTGTCATGGGCACCTAAGTTTCCATGATTTTTTTCATTGGCTGCTGCTGCTTTTGAAATTTACTGCTTCTGAAATGCAGGAATTTATTTTTTTTCCAATGTGAGAATGAGCCTGCAGGATGGGAGTGTTGATAGCACACAGCTGACCACACTGTGCTGAGAGATTTAGTACAGCAGAATTTCAACTCTTGGCTGCAATGGTAGTTTGAAAGAAAAAGGATCAAACTGGACAGCTCTCATCAAGTCCTCTGATTCATAATTCCTGAAGAGATTCTTGTCCTAGTCTACTTTTGCTCTCTAAAGGAAAACACATACTTTCCCTTTGTATTTAGTAAGCAGGCATGGATTAGGCTTGCTAAGCAATAATCAGCTTTCACTGGTTTAAAATTAACTAAAACAGCACTAGGGGTTTTTTTCTCTCAGCTGGTGGCAGTAGGGCTCAGAAAGTGTCTGGAGGAGGTGGCTCAGGCTTTTGTGGCAGGGTACCTGCAGCAAGCTCTTTCCATTGCCGGACGCATGGGGTCCACCCTCCTCCTGGCTGCCAGGATGGCTGTATGGGAAAGGTGAAATCTGGGCTGTGGTGGGAGGGAGGGAGGGAGAGGTGTCATCCTGGTGGAGATGGGAAAGGATGTCCTAGAGCTGGTGGAGGACCAGCAACAGCAGGTGTCCTGTGCTACTGTCTGCCATCCTCGACCTATTCCCCTGAAGAGAATGTCCTGTTGGCACTCTCCTCTTTCCTATACTGCGCTGACAGTGAGCTATTTATTTTGAGTGGTAAGTGAAGCAGGTATGTTGGAGATTTGAAGCCCCTGCCCATTGCAGTGGGTAAGGACACTGAGAGGCCTTTGCTGTCTTTGTTCCTTCACTCCCCTGCTAACGTGCTAAGAGCTTCAATGTTTCTGACAGAGGATGCTGTACCGTAGCTAGACTGAGTGTTTCTTGGTCCTTCTGAAGGCTTACACTATGAGCTCACCCTTACCCCACAGGCCATGAAAAGGAAACATGTTCTTGTTACAGGACTTGACCCTTTGTCACTGCATCCTTTTAGCTCTGTGTAACCACATTTGTATCACTGCCCATGGGCTCTGTATGCCAGCAAAAGGAGGATGGAGCCTGTGTGTGCCCCAACACAGCTGCTCTGTGGGGCTGAGGGTGTTTGATCTTACTTTGTCTCCTCTAATTACATTGTTTTATTTTGTTGTCTGAGTGTGGGTGTTTAACACACCTACTGTGTGGAACCCTGTAGTGTACCTTTAGTGCGTATCTCCAGGCTCATGTCACACTGGGTTTGGATTTGTGGGGTTTTTTTCTTTTTCTTTTTTTCTTTTTCTTTTCTTTTTTTTTTTGTTTTGTTTGGCAGAACAGTACCTAAAGTTTTCCCTTTCCCACTATGGAGCAGTTGGGCCAGTGACCTCCTCCTGAACAACTGAGATCCATTTTCCATGTTAAAACAGCGATGGTGTAATAGCCTACAGTGTAGCACAGAGCTGTGCCCAGCGGGCAACACTTGCATTCTCGGTTTCTTCTGTTGCCCAAGTCATGCTGGGAGATCTAATGTAAGGCTAAAAACCTCCACAGGGTGTGGAAGGCCTGTTTGTGTGTGAAGCATCTTTGAATCTCCTTTTAGACAGCACTGAATAGTAGCAGGCTGTTTTCCTTTCCTAGCATTAGGGGGAGCACAGCTGTCAAGAGAAAGAGACTACCTGGTTAAAAAGAAAAGATACAAACAGAAGAAGTTCTGAACCTTATGAGTCCAATTTAAACCCTGTCCCTACATTATGATCTGTTTAGAATCGCCATGCCACCAGTAACAAAGCTTCTGCAGACACCCAGGATTGCAGGACATTGTTGTTGGAGACATCAGGCAAAAAGGAGGAGTAGAACTGAACAGTCTGCTAATTTTTCAGTCACCTAGAAAGAAGCAAATATAACTGAGTGGCATTAGCAATTGTTGAAACCTTGTTTGGCATTCCAGAGGCCTTGTTGACAACAGTGCTACAACAGCCATTCAGGAATGTTATTACACCACCAGCACTGTCTCTGAGATGTTGCATTTTATAGACTGTACTCTCTTGTTTTAGCTTCCAGTGGTGTCACTGGTGATTGTACACAGGGCCTTGGCTACAGAGGAAAATATTCTTCTCTTGTTCTAAGCCCTTGACTCTGCAGATTGGTTTTGTTTTGCACTTTGGTAGGAACATTACCCAATAAGCTGTGTGGTAAAACCTCTCCACCCCCAGCCAAAATCACAAAACTCCTGTTGATTTGCTTGGAGCTGGGATTTCATGTGTGGGCTCAATGTTGGTAAGCCTATGTAATTCCTCTACCCCTGCTGGCTTGTGCTTGCTTCCTCTGCTCATGAAAAGTACCTTATTGATCAGTTCTCTTTAAACCCATAACAATACTTCCTGGCTACTCTGTGAGCAAGGCTATCAGAATCAGTCCCTGTGTGCATAAAAGGTACCAGATAATGAAATTCAGGCCAAATATTCTATCAGGGATATTTTACTTCATATGTTTTTCCACAACTCAGCACATACTTTAATCATTGGAATGGACAGACTGATTGATTGCTTGGCTGATTCCCCTAGATTCAACACCTAAAAATAAATGTGTAAAAGTTACATAATCTTAGAGCTAAGGCTGCAGTCTGCATGTTCTTTGGAAGCCAGAAGTCTCAGTTGGGACTTGCTGCTTTCTGGGAGAGCAGAGTGGATCCTCTGAGAGCTGGCAACGCTGTGCCAGGCTTGGTTTCTAAAGAGAGACCAAGAGGGAGCATGGTAGTTTGATTCAGCTCTTTCCAGTGACATGATCAGCTGGATTTTGTGGGTGTTACTGTTTTGATTCTATCAGGTTCACAGGAACATGTTGGCATCCATGCATCTCAAACTAGCCCATTCTGTACACATTCTGTTTTCTTCTTTAGGAATATACTAATGTTTGTATCACCAAGAGAAGTGAAAGACAAAGTATTTAGGAAGAATGATTCATTCCAAAGGGAAGAGCCTAGGATGCCCAAAACAGGCATGCCTGGGTGGCAAGCAATGATATCGCTAGCTGAATGAAGACTAGGCAAGGAGGACAAATTGTAAGTGGTACGTGTGGATGCTTCCTTGGTAGTATTACTCAAGAGGAAGTTTCTGTGAGACTTGTGGTGTTTGCAGTTCTTCCAGAAGTCAGGGAAGGAGAAGTGGGAGAGAATTGGAAAGGGACTTAAGAGGGAAGAGTCCTGGGAAGGGCAAGGAAGGCCAGAAAGAAAAAAATGTTTGTAGCCTACCCTAAGGAGGGCATGAAGGCAATGCATGCCCCAGAGTGACAGTGCCATGAAAGCTACAACAGAAATCACCAGTGGGAAGGGATACTCTTCTTTCCCTCTCTCTTTTTTTTTTTTTTTTATTTAGTTCAAAAGCATGGCAGGAGCATGAGGCAAACTGTTATTTATGTAGCAGGGAAGAGACACATATGAGGACATCTGTTTTAAGGAGCTGCTTCAAAAATAACCACAGGAGAGGACTGTGTTTGCAGAGCTCAGCAGGCAACCTGCAGAGTAGTAGAAAGTAAGACAGCAGTGGTGCTCTGAGTGTAGACAGCCCCAAATGGCTACAGGATTGTGTACATTTGTACTCATTGCCAAACCACCCCACCCTGACCCCAGTGGGTGTTTTACAAATTGAAGGAGGTGCTGTTTCCATATTTACTGCCCAAGAACATTGATCCCTTCTCTGTTGCACTCCTTCCTGACTCCTTTTTCTTAAGTCAGCAGCTTTTAAATTCCAGTTTCAAATCTTTAGAAAATAACCCTGTTACAATGAATATCCAAAACGTATGGCAGAGGAATGCAGATTTGGATGCTACTCCATTCCAAAGATGAGGCCCTGTTCACCTGGGAAAAAGGAAAAGCAGACTGAGAGATTTTGAAGCAGGATGCTCATGTCTAGCATTCTGCTCTACTCTCTTACTGACTGCTGAGTACAGGAACAAGCAGCAAACCTGGCCACTGACTTACTGAGACGCTGTAAGAAAGTCCATTACAGCTTACCCGTTGCTTCAACTTCCCAGTGGGTAAAACAGAGAAGTAAAAAGCACAGCTTTTCTGCTCATTTTCGTTCTAATATCTGTTGTTTCAGACTGCTCTGAAAGTGTTGTGGTGTAGGATTTAACATAAATATCTGGTGTGTTCCATCAGTGAAATAAGGGGCAAAGCCAGATGGCGTGAGGCAACCATCCCACTGGGGAACACAGTGTTGCAGGCACTGGGCAGTTAATTTCTCCTGTTAGCCAGGTGAGAGAGCATGTTTGGTAAAGACCAGATGAAAAATCAGCATAATCACTCATTGGGAGATTCAACCTCTCCATGGCCAAACACTCCTTAGAACAGAACTCTGACAAAACATTCATGATGAATTTGCATCCCTATCAACTTTCCAGTTTTTGGTAGGAGAATCAATGGCAAATACCACTTCAAAGTAGCAACCAGGTATGTCCCCACTGCTTTTTTAGCTATCCACTGTAGGTAATAGAAACATTATGCAAATAGAAGTGAGAGTTTGAGATATAGTAGCTGATATCTCTCTAGTAGGAAACAGCTGTATTTCTCTTCTACACTAGTGGCTGTCAGCAAGTAACACTGACTGAGCTGACTTTGGATATCTTCTACCTCAAGGGAAGCATTATCGTCTGTACTCCCTCCAGTACTGTGTTTTCTGATAAAGAACAAATGTGTCTGCTAAAATCAGTTCATGCTGCAGTAACTACTTGGAACGAAACCTTGTTTTCACATACAAAAATTCTCACTTACAGCACAAAGTAACTATTTGGAGTTTCTCAGAATTATTCCATATTTACCTGGCTATGCCCGATATAACTATGACTGTACTTTGGCTAGTGTTTGGTAGCTGAGTACAACCTGCAGTGCAGTTTCATGTATATCTAAGCCAAGAACGGGATGTGCCTTGGACAAAAATTGATATTTCAAAAGAGTTCAGTAGCAGTCAAAATAGCTTGGAGTAAAATGGAGCAACAGGGAATTTAATATCACACTTACTCCATAGGTTAACAAACATTAAGTGGAAATCAATTGCTTGTCACTATGTAAGAGAGGCAGTATCTTTAATCTTGGTCGTTGTAAATAAAGTTTTCACAACTATAGTTGGGTAAACAGATAATCGGTTTTATGTTTTTACTGAGGTTCAATTCACATTGAAACTAATGGTCATTTAATGTCCAGACTGCTTAGGCTATCCCACTGGATACCTCTTTTCTGTGCCTAAACAAATTGCATCCTAGGCCCCACAGGACTTGCATCTGACTGCTTTCAAGGAGACATGGGCTTCTAAGCACTGAGATCACTTTTGGAATGGGAGCTCTGGCACACTGGACTGAATACCAAGAGGTATTCAGGCATACACATTGTACGGGTTTTTATTCTTTCCTTGAAGCATTTCATGGTTTACTATTTTGATGTCTCTTCAGGCCTTGCCAGAATTAAGCTTTTTCTATTAGTTTGTGATCATATAGAAAATATAAAACAGTTCACTCTCAATAAATTTGGTAGGTAAGTGTTTTATCCTAGCTTGGACTAAGCATATGGCTTGCTTTGTATAGCTGTTTGATTGCATCATTCTTGTTTCAGTTGTGACAATCTGGCTCACACCTCGCTTTTCCTTGTGTGAAGTGGAACCTGAGTGCATTGCGCCATTCTGTTGCTCGTATCCTCTGGACATGCTGTTTTCTGCTATGGAACTACAGAAAACTGCCCCAAATATTCCCTGAGTACTGCTGTACAGGTGCAGGCAGGGTGGCAAGTGCAAGCTCACAAGGACACAGATATATTGTGAAAAAAAGACTGAATAAGCGCTGTAAGCAGGCAGCTGTAGAGAGGTGTCCTTCTATAGTGCAGAACACGGACTGCAGGCTCTTGTCAATCTAGCAAAAGCTGACCTCGTGTTCGATATGGTTACTTCTCCTGCCAACCTTTCTCCCAATTGGGCTGCAGGGTCCTACACACTTTAGCTTGCTCCCTAGACGTCTCACTGCTGCTGAGTCCTGCACCTATCAAAATTTGGGAAATGTCCCTTTCTCCCTCTGCAGAGCACATGGAGGCCCTGTGAACATCCCCATGGAAGGCAGACATCAGCAGCTGCACATCAGCGTAATTTGCCACTAGATGGCTGGTCCTCCTTTTTGTCCAGCCGACTCGGTTTTGTTCCCGGCTCAGAGTGACACTGCTTAGAGCAGAACAATGGAATCGTTGTAAGCTCTCTGCCCACCCCCTTTATAGCTTAATATTTTTAAACAGCTGATGCTTTTAGCAAATTTACCTTTATGATGAATAGTTCAAACTTTTCAAACATACTGAAAGACCTCTGCTAATATCTAAGAAAATGATAGATGTTTTGCAAGACAAGAAAGGTCCCCACTCCTGTTCTTTTTCCATTCCATTACACATGTAATACAACTTTCATTGGGTCTTTTGTTTCACAGGTGTATGCCTAAGTGTGACACGTTTAAGAGTTCATCACTCAGACTGGGATATAGCATAATGAAGTCCTGAGAAATCATGACATAGCAGCTGCATATTTTGGTCTGGTGAATTTGGTGGCGTAAAATTTGTAAAACTTGTAGATATAGATATTTATGTCACTGTTTTTTGGGGCAGAAATGTCTGTCCTGAGCAAAATTAGCTTTCCTTTAAGAAAAATATTTTGCTTATGGCCAGTCTCTTCAAAAAGGTTAATACTTCTAGGTGAAAAAGGTCAACTTTCCTGATGACTGCAGACTGATATATTATAGAGAGCAAAGAGGCCTACTTCAAAAGGCAGATGTCTCCTGCCTGAAAGCAGACAAGAGGAATAGATGAAGTATGCATCTGTTTCTTGAAGATAGCACTTTTTTTTCCCCTTATCAGCCTTTATTTCACATTTTCAGATCCATTATTTGTATTTACTCGGTCCACATTGTTTGTTTATAAATATATTTGTATCCTTGAATTCAAAACAACAGAGAGGTACACTTTTTAATTAAAATTACTTTAGTTGTTTTGCTGTCACAACACAAGCGTTTTGTGCTTGCCACTTGCAGGAACAAGGAGGAGACATAGTCCCTGCCTCCAAGGTGTATAATCTAAAATATCAAACCTGGAAATCTCAGGGCACTTTTAACAGCTTTGTGATATGCTGAAGATGTGCCTAAAGATGATGGTACATGAAATGGTAAGATGGAGATGAATCTAGAAATAGGTCTGGGCTGGGATTTCTTTTCTTTTCCAAATATTGTCTCAGGTACCAGTCATTCACAGTTCAATTTTCTTAAAGCACTATGACGGCAAAAAAAGCTGATGGTATAATTAGTGTGGTAGAAGAAGAGCAGGAAATTGAAATGAACTCCACCCATCCAAACTCACAGAGAAACATGGGTAGTGAAGCATACAGCAGATGACAAGCCTCCAAAAAAACCAGACTTCAATAGTAATTGCTCAAGCCAACAAGAATATTGGCGGCTACTCTGTTCTCATCTGCAGGAAGGTTTCTGGTTTTGTTAATATAACAGGAGAGAGTAAGAAAGGCTTGGGAATTTCCACTTACTGTACTTGCAAACAAGTAAATTGTGTATTTTTCTGAAGTGCCATCCTTTTGAAGGTGCCTGAAGGGTAATATATGCAGGTTATTTATGAAGTGTAAGCTTGCACTTGGAAGTAGACCAGAAACAAAGTCTGGACCCAGTTTACTTGCTCTTTGAACTCTTCAAAATACTGGAGTTCCCAAGTAAGTAGAGGAATCGTGTGGCTAGCTTGAGTCTTATCTTCTGCTACTTGATCCTGTCACAAATGGCATGCTATTGCTGAGCACAGAGGACTATCTGCCAAAGATGTAGCATTACCACAGGCATCGTGTATTCTTCCCATGACACCGTGGGAAGTAAAAAGCCCTAACAACACAGCATGGTTTTGTAATGACTCTAGTACTGCTTTTTTATGCCTTTGGGGAATGTTTAAAAAATGTGTTTTATGTACCTTGTTCCTAAGTAGGTCCACCGATATAAACAATACAGAATATTGCTGTAAAATACCTGTTCACTGGTGCTATTAAAAGTGCTATGTTTGTTGTGGCAGCTGTCTTTGCGTAACATCTGAGAAATCAAAAGTGTCAATACCAAAGGTAAAGGAAACTCTGGTATCTTTGATCCTGCTATGTGGTAACTGTTGTCACATGTGAACAGAGAAGATACGTATGAAGAACCAGGCACAAAATTGTGAGGAAATCAGGTTGAACATACCAACCACCTTCCTTTGGGCTTATCAGCTCACTTGCAGAACTCTTGTACAGTCCTAATAAACTGTTAGAGGCCCTGAATGTGCTTTGTCGTGTAGTCTGACAGACAGAAGACACCGATGTCACAGCAGAGATGGCAGCCCTTTTGCCACTGCTATTGCCATAGCTCAGATGAGCAAGCATGTTCCTACCAGAGGTTAGGAGGTGGCTCCCTGCTGCCGGACTGCACTGCAGATCTGGGGCCTTCTCCAGCAGGTGCTGGCTCCCTTGAGCACCTCATCACCCTCCCCAGAGGGTTTTGGATCAACTCTCTGCTGTGAAGGCAATGACATAGAGTCCCTTCAGGTCACAGCATCTCTACAGCCATTTGCATCAAAAAACAATGGAAAAAGCATTGCTTAGATTTAAAATGAGAGCTTGTTGCACATTGGCTTTTCCCACTCTGTTCTCAGCAAGATGATTTAAGGCCTTGCCTGCACAGAGGTCTGGGGGCTGAACTCCCAAGCAGGCTGGCCAAACATCTACTCCAACACCCTTTAGCTCAACTCTTGGCCAGGCCATGGCTGAAAGCTTTTCTAAAAGCTGGGCTCTGAGATGAAATGGTCTGCTAGCCTCTCCTCCCACCACTCTGACTGCAACTTGCATTTAAAGCCTGCAACAACCAGATTTGCAGTCTAGTGCTCTCTCATCCTACCTCCTGCTTCCAGTCCCTGACCTTCTGACAGGTTTACAGATCTGCCTGGAAGGACATGCCAGAGTGATTCCTGAGGGATTGTTTGTGTGGACAACTCTGATCCAGGACCCCAGAAAAAAACAAAAATCTGCCCAGGAGGGGGGATGGGGGAAGCTCAGGTGGCTTAGGGCTGAGTAAAGGAGACCCTTGAAGGGAAACATGTTCAAAGATTACTTAAAATGGTGAATTTGCAGAAAATTTTATCACCATTAAAAGCACACTCAGAAGAAATCCTCACTCTCCTGAGTGCTCTTACAGAGCAAACACCATATGTTAAACCTCTGAGCTGTGAAGTGAGGGTGTCCTGTGTTATTTGATGAAGAATGGCTGAGAGGAACTCAGAGGGCCTTGAAAAACCTAATGGACCTTAAATTGAGAAAATCATATGGTGCTTCATCATAGGATAAACATCGGTTGCCCTTTTGGACAGAGCATTGTCAAGAATTATACCAGACAGAACCTTCAAGTATACACAAGCAATAGTCTGTGTTTGGGAAGGGAACAGTTTCCAAAGTTGCAGAGTTTGTCCAGTGCCTTTAGCAATACAAAGTTAGAAGGATAAATCTGGCACTGGAGTCTGAGTTTATATTCATATTAACAACCATGGTCATGTAGCACCAGTAATGAAAGGGGAGGCAACTGCCCATATTCTGATTGTGGCCACCCCTAATTCAGGACTGCAAATCTGTGTCTCTTTTGTGGAATAATGCATACGTTTTATCTTATTAAGCCCCATCACTGTTCTGTGTATAAAATGGTTGTAAGAAGTACCTTATAGTTAATGCATTTTGGAGCCAGTTTGGATGCAAGAGCGTTTGGAACCACACCTGCAGTCACTGTGTGACAGTGAGCTATGGTATGCCATACTATTCCTGCTTCACCATTGTATAGACTTGTCAGGGGAATTAATACGAAAGAGCTCTGTAAGAATCTCCAGAACAGAGGCTTGCTGAGGCACTCCACCATAGAGACAGAATTGTGTTTCTGAATGTTTGCCCCAAGCACCACCATGTTGCAGCTGCAGCCCCAGCTGCTCCTTTGCCTTTGACCGCACAGCATGAGGGAGCAAGTGTGCCACCGCTCCCACCCCTTCCTCTCCCAAGCAGCAGAGGTAGCAGCTCCTGGCTCGAGGTGCTTGGCTCAAAAAATACCTCTTCCTTCTCTCACAGGAAAGAAATAGCAGGGTGCGTTATTCTTCCCTACGGTTTCAAAGTAGCGATTCTGGCACTAGCGGTCTGCATATCTCATTTTGCATATGTTTGCTCCAAAGGGACTTCTGAGGCTGCGCTTTCATGTCTATCTGCTTAGACTGCTGCAAGACTTGTCCGGGCTCATCTTGAATAAACCGGCTTGCAGACTGCAAGCAGTAGAACTTGGCTGAGTAGACTTTGTGACCATTATTGCTGATACTTGGTAATTCTCTGTAAGTAATTTGCATCCCGGTTAGTAGCTCTCATCATCTTTGTGCCAAAACTTGCCAAATGCTGGTGGGAACTCGCATGAATACAACTTGCAGTTTCTTTATACAGTTATCCTTACTTTAAGAACACATGAAATAATGGATCCTTACACCGAAAGTACAGCATTTGCAGAAAGAAAATTAAGGCTCAGATACACATTATCTTGAGAAAGTAAAATCAGACATAATGCAATCGGTTATCAGTTATTATTTTGTACGCCTTAGCTTCAGAGTCTGGCCTCTAACTGTAGATGTATAGACAAGCTTAATGCTTTGTGAATCATCCTAACAACAATGTTGTTGCTATCAGATTACAATGATGTTGGGTTGGTCTTGCAAGAGGATATCACTACCCAGGATTGAGACTTAAGTTTCATACTAAAAAAGCAGCTCAATACTCACCAGAAAGTCACTAACCAGTGTTAGCCATACCAGTAATTAGTCAGTACTTGCACTTGTGAATTAACTGAAAATATTTGTGTTATTCTTGTGGGAAGCTGAAGTTGTGTTCACAGCTGAGACACGGCTTGAAATTCCACCAAGGCCAATACAACTTGTATCACCACTTGAGTTTGGTCCTATGAAATTCTTATCTCAGAACTCCTTTTAAACCTAAAAAGTGCCCCCTCATCAGTGGTCACTCATTTGCTAAGCAGAAAACAAAGTGTTTTCATGGTTGCAAACCCATCAACTGAATACAAATAGCATTACAAGCTAGTATGATATTTAGGTTGGAAAATATTCTGAGGTAGATAATACCTCTGACTCTATAAATCTTGTTGTGTGTCAGAAAGCTCTACAGCTTCCCCATGGAAAAATACTGCTATCTTATGAATTTCAACTAAAATGAAGTGTCTAGAAAATAACTAGACTTAGGGACACAGATCTTGAACTTTTCTTAGACCACAACTCTTTATCTCACTAAATGTATCACGTGGTGAGATTAGCAACGCGATAACTCATGGAACTACAGTCTTCAATGTGCTGCTTAGCCATTTCTCATCTTGAGTCACTCAGACTTGCATTTTTTTCCCTGGAAAATGTCAAAGAATTCATAGATCAAAAACCAGGAGCTGACACAAAGACAGAGGTGCTGGATCTAAGAAATGATTGAACTGAGGAATTGGGATGAGAGCTCTCTACTTGGTGGGAAGTAAGAATTTCAGAGTCTGCAACTATGCCCGTTTGAAGATACAAACTTCTCAAACTTCCTGCACTTACTAGCATTAGACTTTGCCAGTCTTTGGTCAGAGGAAGTCCACTGATATCTACATCTTAGAGATAGGAAGTAGATTTAATCATCCGGATGGGACTTTTTCTCTGATGTCGGTAGTAAATCAAAGCGTTGCCTGGTGTTATGAAACATGGTGCTACAAGAAACATTGCTTTGTCATTGAAATACTGTCCATTAGTACTCCTGTGACTAGTCAGATGAATTATAAACTAACAGAATTTGAATAACTGTCTTGCCATACTGCAAGAAAAGGTAATATCGCTCCTGCTTAATACTGCCTCAGGCTTTTGTTCCAAAACATCACACTGGAACTCAGTGTTGACTGGTAACTAACAGTGAATTTAAAGTGCTGTCAGTCATCTTGCTGAGCTTCCAGACCTAGGTGGCCAAAGCATGTAAGAAGCGATCCACAAGAGATGGCACAAAGCCAAAGGATGGGTTTTTTTATCCCTGTTTGTTTAGGATGGGAGACAAAATGTGTTTGTAAATCAGAGGCTGCTGCAGGTGCAGAGGACTCTGTTCCAGCTGGCATTCTGAAAGATCAATTACCTACATCAAAGCTGTTCTGCTGCCTTTGCTGTTTGGTTGCTCATTTCTGAGGCTGCACAGGAACCCTACACACAAAGTGAATTAAAAAAGAGCAGGGTTTTGTGTTCAATACCCTCTTCAAACGCGCAGTCTAACCATTAACACCAGACGTCCTAAGTTCTCTTTAAGCTGATCAGACGATAGGACAATGTGAAATGCTTTTGACTTCAAAATGACACTTGACAATGATAATGCTATTCTTGATTGAGAAAGCGAGTGATGTCATGTAGTATGATGCTATAGTTGATGTAGGTTGCATTTCTTTTTAGGTTGTTGATTGGGAATGAATGGATTGATAGGTAAACCATCTGAGATTGTTACTGAATTTATCATTATAAATATTACTCTGCAATATTTTCCTCTTGCCTGTGAAGCATTAAAATGCTAAAGGGTGCCAACACGTGGTGTTAGTAGGGTGTTATGACAGTAATATTATAAATGTTTGTACAGGTTGTCACCAATATTTGAAGCCACTTGTAAAAACAGCACCTTAATATAATACATTATTACCATACCCTACTGTAAGTGGTGATGTGCTTTTACTCATTGGTACAGAACCTACGCATTACTAATTATTCCCCTCTTCCCATGGATGGTCTTGCAAAGACACAGCGTTAACAATTCTCTAACAATAGACACAGGGATAACGTTCATGTGGTGAACTATACAGTCATACTAAAATTGTATAGACGTGTTGCACTAATTTCTCATTTGCCAATAACATTGCTTTTTTTCACAGATCTTTTCAGCAGATGATTTTTCTTCTCAACATCTACCAGACCTGACAGACTTCTGGAAGCATGTTATCTTGCAGCCTTGTAGGGATGGGAAATGTAATTTTTTACAAAGAAGTCCTCCATCTTTTGAATTAAAAGTATTGCACTTATAGCTGGACCAGGAAACTCCAAAAACTTGAAACATGAAATGATGAAATTCTTCAGCAAAGACATGCTATTAATTATGCTGTTAACGCCAGCGGACCATGCAGCCTCTGAATCCCAAACAGCATAGGAATACAACTAAGCCCCGTAACTTTACAGTTGGCAGGTTCAATATAAATTCAGACTATTGTTAAACTCTAGAAAACATTGTAAAACAGTTTTTCACGTGTTCCTGTGCGTGTAATGCATATGAGTTCACGTGGGAGGTGATCTGAAGGCACCCATTCAGAATAACCTCCACAGTGCAGTTGCGGTCTTGCTCCTTCTCATTACCGCAGCCAACCTAGAACCGCGCTGCTCTCCTGGCTTTTCTCCCCGTGTATGCTATGGACCGCTGTCGTCTCCTCCCTCACACCAGCCAGGCCGAGTTACCGCTCAGTGACTCGGCACCGGCCGGCCCCTGTCACCCCACGGCTGGCGGAGGTAGGGAGCCCCCCGGCCCGGCACCTCTGCGTTTTGTGCGAAGCCACGGCTGGGGCAACCCGGCGGGGGCTTTGCTGGGGGAGGTGGCGCAGGAAGAAAGAACGGAAGAAACCTCGACTTTGCCTTACACACCCGCAGCCAAGCGACGGGCTACTCCGATACCGCCGCTCCTCACGGGCACCTAACACTAAAACGAACCGCATTTACCTCAGCGCTGACAGGTGCGGGCCCCGACACCCCTCCCCCGCCCCCCGCCGGCTCTGCCCCAAACGGCCGCTCCAACGGCCACCCGGAGGCCCGCCGGCCCCCTTACGTAACCCAGCTGGCAGCCGCCGCCGCAGACAAAGGCCGGCGGGCACAGCCCCCCTGCCATCAGCCCCCACGGGAGCCGCTTCACCGCCGCCCCCTTCGCCAGACCCCCCTCGCCCGCCGGGACCGCGCACCCCGCCGCCGGGGCACGCCACAGAGGAGAGCGGCGATGGGGAGACGGGGAGGGGGGGGGGGGGGAGAGGTAGAGGAGGGGGCGCCGCGAAGCCGCCCCCGCCCCACCCCGCCCCTAGGGCTCCTGGGTGGGGGGACGACGGCGGCCTCGCAGTCGGATTGGCGGGGAGCGACGCCAATCACGCCCAATCACGCCCAATCACGCGGGGCGCGCGCGCGGCGGCCGTCGCCGCTGTCGCTGTGGGGGCGGGGAAGGGAGGGAGCGAGCGAGCGATCGTTGCACGGGAGGGCTGGGGGCGCCTCGCGGGCTCCGGCAGGGCAGCGCGGCGGCGGGCTGTGGCTGTGGTGGCGGGCTGTGGCTGTGGTGGCGGCGGTGAGCCCCGCGCCTCTGCCCGGGCACCTCCCGGCGGCTCCTTCCCCGGCGGCCGCCCCCTCTCCTTCTCTCTCCCCGCCTCCCGCTGCGAGTAGCCGGGGCCTCCTCCATGCGGGAGAAGAGGAGGAGGAGGTGGGAGCTGCTCGCCGGCCATCCCCGGCGCCCGGCAAGTCGGAGTCGACCCGCCGCCGCGCCGCTCCTGTCGCATCTCCCCACGGCGCGCAGCCGGCGCTGAGCCCTGCCCGCCGCGCCGCCCCCAGCCCCCCTTCCTTCTGTCCCCCCCCCCCCCCCCTTTTTTTTTTTTTTTTTTTTTTTTCCATTTCCCCCCCCTTTGGTTCTCACCCTGGCTGCGAGCAAAGTGTCTTCATGAGCGCAGAGGATGTCCGGGAAGCACTACAAGGGGCCTGAAGTCAGTTGTTGCATCAAATATTTCATCTTCGGCTTCAATGTCATTTTCTGGGTAAGTGGGCCGGTCGCACGGCGCTTCGTGTCTTCCCTCTGCCACCTTTCTCCTCCTCCCCTGCCGCCGCTCCCGGGCTGGGCACGGCCAGAAATATAAACTGAGGGACGTGCGAAAGCGGAGCCGGGGGGTCGTGCGTGACAGTTGGGCGCGAGGCCGGCCGTTGGGGGTTCGAATGGGGCTTCGCGCGGGGTGGGTGGCGCGAGGCCCCGGGGGTGCCGCCGTCTCAGCCGCCTCCCGCCCGCCGGGCCCCGGGGAGCCCTTCCCCGGGCAAGTTGGCGTGCTGCATTCCTGCACCTTCGGCGGCTGCCGATGCCTCTTCCCTTCCGGACCTCCTAATTGCTTTTGTTGTAGGTGCGAAGAGGGTTTCTTGCCCCCCCCCCCTTTTTTTTTTTTCTCCCTTTTTTTCCTCCTCTCTCCTTCCTTCCCCCTCGTCTGCTTTGTGGTGGGGGAGGGAGCAGCTAGACACCCAGGCCTGGAGAACGAACTGATCTGCGTGTTTTTGTGCCGATATCTCTGTTAAATAAAAATAGTAAAAAAGAAAAGAATCACAATCCAAGTTCTCTGAACGGTGCTGTTGAAGGCGATGATTACACAATGACGAGGTTGTGTATGGCATGGGTTTATTATGATTAGCCATTACCATGTAGTAGTAGTAGCAGCAATGATAGGATGGAGGAGGGAGGAAACAGTATTCCCACCCACCCCTGAAGTGCAAGCCCATGGGAGGCTTGGTTGGGCATTTGCTTGGATTCCTGGCTGTGCTGCTTGATCTCCTGACTGCACGGTATCTTCTTGCACCATTCTAGCACTGGCTGTAGAGTAGGCAGAACGGTATAGTGAAACGTAACCTGCATATAATAGTATTTCTAGCATCTTCTCAATGTGTTGGATTTGAAAGAGAAGCAGCTGGTTTTGGATGTATGTGCCAGATTTTGTAAGCACACAGGGAGGGGGTGAGCATTCCCACACACACATAAATGATGAGGTTTTATCACTGCATAGAATGTTAAAGTTGGGTGAAGGCTTTTAGATGTACAGTCCCCCTCTTTTCATGAGATATTCCATTTAGCAATGAGAAACATGCACAAACCCAGGTAGGGTGAATGTGTTTTTGAGGGGCTTTGAAGGCACGTTGAGTACATATCTGGTATAGTCGCTTTTTTGGACTAGAAAGGTGAACTGGGGGGGGGGAACCCCAAACCACCTTGAAGTTTTATGGATGAAGGTGGGGAAGAATAGAGGAGGGAAACCTTCTAACCAATACTGAGCTTGTGATCGTCACCTTGGTGAGAATAGAGGAGGGTGGTTACGTAGCTAACCTCATGTCTGTGTTCCTGAAAAGTAAAGGTGCCTGAAGAGGTTGTTTTGGAAGGATGGGAATTTTGATTAATTACACTTTTATACTGAAATACCTTTCCTTAATCAAGAAAGTAAGCAGCTAGAGCGAAGTTGACTGTGTTTTTATGTCAATGTTTGCTTGGCTAAAGACCGACCTGTGGAGATGAGTGGTTGCAAGCTTTGTAGTATTCTGGCCCTACAGTAGCTGTTTTTACTGTACTGTTCGCTCAGCTTTTAGTGGTTGAGTTTGCCATGGTTCTTTTCACTTGTCTGTTTTTTCATTTTGATTCCCCTGGCATATGTTGCTGTGAACACAGATGTTTTTCAGCAGGGAGCAGAGTAGTGTGAGGAACACTTGTGTTGCCCTGTCCTTGGACTACAAGAAGGAGGAGAGGTTGTGGTGAAATATAGATAAACATGTTATCTTCCTTCTTCAGCCACTGTCAGTCTATAAGAAACTACGTACCCTGTAATTTCCTTCATCTTACTCTCTGAAGGTTAATGTGCGGATGGTGCAAGTGGGGAAGAAGTATATTTTAGGTATTTTGCGGCTACTCGTTTTCTTATTCCTGAGCTGTTGAAGCTTATGCAGCATAGCTTTTGCATGATGGCAGATGTTCCTCTGTTGTAACTGAATGGGTTAAAGAATATCTCTAGGACATGCAGCTTTATACTGCTGGAATGCTAATCTAAAGACCTCAGTGTATCGCCCACTCTGCCATTTGCTTGATGTGTGGCCCTTGCTTACAGATTTCCCCTTTTGCAAAATGCTAATCATCTCATCTGAGTCCTTGGCTAAACTTCTTGAAATCCACAGAGACAAAGTACTTTTCTAAGAGTTTAGTCATTTCTTCAGAATATTGTAATCTCTTTATGAGGAAGCTTGCATTTATTACCCTGTCTCTCATGGTTTGGAGTGAAAGCACAGGCAGTTACTCTTGCAGAATACGTTTTAATGTTGTTTTTACTGAATTAATAGCAAACCCTTCAGTAGTCTATCATGAAACGGGGCCAGAAAAGCTGTAAATGCAAATTGCAAGTTGGGTTGGCTGTTCACAGAAAGTGATAATCAAAAATAGTCACTAATATAGTAATTGTAAATAGATTGAAATGATGAAGAGGTCATCATATTAACCCCATGACACTCTCCAGGGGTCTTGCGAACATGGAGATGTGTGGAACACCTTTGTTAAAAATTCTACCTGAGCATTATTATGTAGTGCTCTTAACACAAGCTTTTAAAATTTTAATGTAAGCAAACAGGAAAATACTCTCTATTCTGCATCATAAAACAATGGACTAAAAATAAAGAGAACTGAGGAAGAGTAATGGTTTTGACAAGAAAATTGTCAGTGCCTTGAGGGGAGGAATACTGTAGATCTACTGAAATTATGTGGGGAATGATTGTACATGGTACTTAAACTGAAGATACTGCAAAAAATCGGAGGCTGAATATGCCGCAGCGTATGGACAAAATAAATTTTGTCAATTTTTTGGTTTTGCGCTGGTCTGTTTTTTCTTTCCTTAAAAAACAGAACTGAATTATTAGTATAATGAATATGGGAAGGTTGCACTCTATTGCTGTATATGTAGTTGTAACTAAAGGTGACAGTATGCTCTTCAGGAGATAGTTATCAGTCTTGCACCACCCCAGATAACATGTTCTTGTCTAACTATGTGTTTCATACAGTTGTATGAAACATTATCTGCTGAGTCTATGCATAATTCTAGGTATATTTGCAAGCTTGGGGTTTTTTTGGTTTTGTTTTTTTTTTAATTCAGTACTAAAGTTGATAAATATGCTGGAAGTGTTTGTTCAGAAAAACTTATTTTATGAGATTACTATGCTCTTGTGGAAAAGGAAAGCTTGTTTGGCAGTTGCCAGAGTAAGATTTAGGAACTGAGACCAAATAGGCACAAATACATCTAAATCAAAAATTAGAACTCAATATTATGCTTCTCTTTCCATTGCTCAGCTGACATTCTTCTGCTGGTTGTTTGTTAGGGCACAGACCTGTGCTTTAACTTGACTGGCATAATGCCTTTGTGAAATCTCCACATCATGTTTGCTACCTTTCTAGGCTGGTGGAACAGACAGTGTGCTTTTTTATGAGCCTTTATGTCTTTGTCTAGGTAAACCATAATGTAATCTGATTTAGATGAGAGCTGCAGCTGTAATATAAGGTAACAGAAAACATTTTTCTGTAGTTGGAGAAAGCAAACAAACAATGCTGCCTCCTCCCCCCCCTTCCCTCTTAGACTTCCATGTAGAATGATGTCAAAGGTGCAATGCAAAAAGTAAAAGTAGGCCACCCCGTTTCCCAAAAGGCAAGAACGATTTCCCCTTCTTTCCCTTCTGCTTTTGCAAGAAATTTCTAAGCTGACTTTTAATTCCAAGACCTGTTTTAAATTGCTCTCTGTGCTTTATTATACTTGATGGGAACTGTGGATATATACTATTGTTTAACTCTGAATTTCAATCCACACTTGATTCCACTGACCCTGGCCTAATTGGAAAGATGTATAAAAAGCACTGACACCTCAGAAACCTTTGCTTTATCTCATAATTCACCGTAAGTTGTGAGATACGCTGCAATTATGATACATCAGCATATTACAAGTCATAATTTGTGTTTTAATTTGCTTGACATCTGCTGGTTTTGATGGCAACCATATGGGAGTCTAAATAGTCTTCTGAATTACAGGAAGATAGTGGAAAGAAAACTGAATAAGGTTATGTAAGTGTGTTACAGGAAAAGTGTTAGAAAAGTGTGCTGACCTTTAAGGGACAGCAAATAGATTGTTCATTAAATTTTGTACATCGTTGATAGTTTGTTTTCAAAGGGGCAGAAAATAATTTTCTGATGTCAGCTGGTTTTCAGATATCCACAAGGAAGTTTTGGTTATGTAATTTTCCCTTGACACAGTGGTTAGAAAAAAAAAAAAATCAATGTGAAGCTAGTTCCATGCAATTATCAAATGCATTCTGTAGCATTTTATCTTTAAAAAATTGCATTCGGAAGATGCCCTTGCAGTGGAAGTGGAAGCATTCTGTTCACTCTCCCCCACTTTTATGGCATTTTTTAAAAATTTCTTAATAGCACAGATAACTTAGCATTTCACAAGTGGTCTTGCCAGAAACAGAACAATGCTTGTCTTGGGAAAATACACAACTGTTTTGTAACAGTGAAGGGCAGTGATGTAAATATTGATGAAATAGATGCATTGTTGTGAGCTTGGGATTCCTGAATTCCTCAGTGTCTCTTTCAGCAGATGTAGCCCCAGTCTTTTAAATGCATATAAAAGTATAGTAACTCTGCTGGCTCCAGGGGACTTGCTTAAGATTTGTAGAGGTCATTCTTGGAATAAAAATTTCCCTTGCCTTCCCTTGTAACTTTGTGGCAGGTTCTATCCTTGGTTATACAAAAAGAAATAGATGAGGAACATTGATGAAGCTGTTTCCTTTCTCCTAAGTATTTGTTTTGCCAAAACTGGGTGTTTGTAAATATGTTATTGTTTTAAGCTATTTGATGTTTCTAGTTTATAAAAGATTGAAGAAGCATAAGGCCACAAGAACTAGAAAAAACTAATTGTGATTAATTGTGCAACTTCTCACGTTTGATGTCAACATACTTCAAGTGGATATTATTGGAACTGTCAAATGCAGCTTACATACTTTTCTTCTGTGTTAAAGATTAATTTGGTCATTTTACCCGTCTTCCACCTTGACTGAATTGTCATAGTAAGTTTTACCTGGTGGCACATCTATCTCAAAGTATGAAGAGTTAATTCTGAATCTTTAATGTCCCAATCAGAGAAAAGCTGATGCATGTGAATGGCACCCAGCGTACAGGCAGCCCCAAGAGAATGCTTCTGCAAGTGAAACATTTTATGAATATTTGTATGTGCAAACCCAAGCTATCATTGGTCCTAGTCCCATCCCCCTTGTTGCATGTTGATAATGTGTTCTTAATAAAGGCAACAGATCCACATTGTGTAACATTGAATTTGAAGGTGGACGTCCTACTTTAATTCAGTAAAACAGTCTTTTCATGATAAACTCTTTGGTGTATTTATTACGTATGTACATATTCAACTACAGCGTATGCTATAATAGGCACAAAAGGAAAGCCAAGCTTGAGCTGAACTGGGGAAGAAGGGCTTTTTTTCCCAAGCGGGAACCTAGAAAACATGGGTTTTTTTGGAAAAAAAAAATAAAAATCAGGTGGTGCAATAGATGTAGGGTAATTTTCAAATGGAAAATGTGGAGGAGAAGGTTGTTGTGTGTGTTTGTTGTTTGTTTGTGGGGGGGGGGTTGGGTGGGGTTTTTTTTGCGTGTGTGTGCAGTAGAAAAGAAAAATGTAAGGAACTTCTCTGTCTTCTTCAGTGGACAGGAGTTTGAAAGTATGTCTGTAATCTGTTCTTAAAGAACACTCTCTAAAACCTATTAGAATAATTCTGAAGTACTTCTTAGCAAACTTTATTTTTATTCCTTAAACTCTGTAAGATGCAATAGTTAATGATTAGTAGAGGATAAGAAACTTGGGCTTACAGTTAGTAAAACAACACTTCCTTTTCTTTTAAGCCCCATTCCTACAAATAGACTTGTTGAAAATGCAGTATAAACTGGCACCAGGGCTACTACAAGTTATACATTTGGAGCAAGAAGCTGATGTGTTGTTAAATGCTCAGGCTAGGTACTTCAACAGTTTATAGTCCGTTAACCAAGGACAGTAACCTGTGAAGATTTTCTATAAGCATTTAGAATATGTTTTGCTTCTAATTAAAACTGGAGGTGAGAGAGAATATTTTTGACCCAAATAAATCTCCTGACCTGATTCTGCCAGTTATGGAATTCCAATCTTAAACTATAGTTCTGTGGGATAGAATCAGCCTTCATACTTGGCTTTGCCCAAAATATACAGCACGTTTCTCAAACGCATGGCTAGTAGCCTGTCAACAGGACTGTAATTGTTTTATTGATGTAGGCAGGAGCAAGGAGCTGAACAGCTCATGAAGTAACCCAGCTCTGTTAGCGATGACCCAGAAGTCACTGTCAGCATTAACCATTAAAGTGCCTTCCAGTATGGTAATTTTTTAAACTCTTCAAAATACCTGACTTTTTCATTAGCTAGCATTTCATAGTGACTTTGTACTCTTGTACAGTTTCCATCTTTTTTGCCATTAAAAATTAACAAATATTGTTGCAATGCAATAAAGAAAGAATTAAAACAAAAAAAGCTTATCTATTTTTACCAATGTACTGAATTGCATTCCACTACAGTTATACAGTGCATAATCCAGGAAAACATAGATTATTCTTTACTGGTTTGAGGCCTAATTTGTTTCTTTTCCATTGTCCTTTTGTGCGGGTTTGGAAAACATGCCATTTTTTGTGATTGTGCTGCTGTTCCTGCCAAAAAATATCCTCCCTTGTGTTTCACAGTGGATATAGGTTTCTACTGATTTCAGCAGGGCTTTGTACAGGTCTAAGGGTTGGTATGGGTGGATGTTGCTGTTTGCACAGTGCTCTCTGTAGCCACTTCTGTAATATGCACAAAGATCTAGGACAGTCCAGCCTTCCCCTTACACTGGCATTTAAAAATGTCACTAACACACTGAGGCTTGTAGTCAAGGGTGCTTGATTTGGTATCAAACTCTGACTCAGTGTGATCTCATATAACCTCCAGATGGCCTGACTTGTGGAGATGCTAAAAACAGTCAGATCGTAGTCCTTTAGCTGTGTAAAATAAATGAGGCAAATGGTAGTAGCAGTATTTATTTTAACACACATCAATCTCCACATCAGATTCTTCAGCTAATGTTTCAACTTTCCAGTCGCTTTCCTCTGGACAGCATTTAGAATAAGTATTTCAGCACACACAGAGGATCTTATGAATGAACTGTCAATTTCCCACAGAACTGGGAAAAATCAATATGCCTCTTCCAGGCCTTGAAAATCCCTCTGCTCGCAGTGAAGGCTCCATTACACCAAATAATATTGAAAATCATTTCAAGCAAAGTTCCTGATGTATGGTGATGGAAGGGGTTTTTTTTCTTCTTCTTTTTGCAATGAGGCAAATACATATTATGAAAACAGTTTGTATACCTATTCCATACCTGTTGCCATCTGGTTTTCTCAACAGCAAAACTTCTTATGGAAAAATCAAAGAATTGTAGGAACTTCTGTCTAAATATGTTCTTTTTCTCCTCAATAGGCAAATAAAATTATTTCTAAAAGTGTTTGGTGCTGCTTTGTAGTATAGTATTCAAAGAAAGATTTAAAAGGAGACTAGATGCCTTTAGATATATGAAATATTCTGGATTCATAGAGGCTTCTGTTTTTTTTTCCTGAATAGTGTTACTGAGTTAAAACCTGAGTACGTCTACTGTCATAGCTCCAGTAAGCTACTGTTACAGGGTAATGAGTATGATATAAATGAGACTGCAAGGATGCTTGCAATAATTCAGCCTACTGGGTGTTTCCTAGCGTTAGTAGCTTACATTTAATGAGAGTCCAGCTTAATTTACTTTGAGTTAGGGGCAAATCTTCCATGACGCAGAATATTATTTTATGTCAGGACTTTGTGTCAAGAGGGTAGACTCTCAACTGAGCTCTGGTGCCCCAAGCAAAGATGCAGCAGTACTGTGTGTGGGGTGTCACCCCTAGCAGATCTACCTGGTATCTGGCATTTTGTCAGAGCCTGCATCACAGGTTCTCCCTGTCGGACACCTTTGCTTTATGTACCCATGTGCAGGGCATATATTTACCTTTGTGAGGCTAGGTTCTCTGTGCTTCCCTCTCACTGAATTGCATCTCTTCTGCTGCATTCTGTTTTCCAGCTAGCTGTGATTAAAAAGAGCTTGAAGGAGCTTCCCTCTATGTGCTGTAAATGGTTTATACATAAAAGCAGAGACACTGAGGAAAAAAGTTCACAGATGGCAAAGGTTTTGTTGCTTCATGCCATGCTTCAGTTAACCATGTCACCTCGTGGAAGAACTCTCTCTTAAGTTTGTCTTTGCAATGCCATGTGGTTAGAGTGTTTCAGGCTGGAGAACAGAATTTGGAAAAGGTGACAATTCAAAACATTGGGTCCTACCAGCTAACAAGGAAGAGGGTCAGCAAGTATCCTGGGCCACTCTCAGCTGGGAGTATACTGAGGTGTTCTACTATGCATGAAGTGAGGGTTTAAGATTTTTTTAATTTTAACTTTTGCCACTGAAATATTAAAACAGAAGAGTTCCCTTTTCCATGTGGGTAAAAGATAGCATTCCGTAAAAGTTATCTTCCTGACTTCCAGTTTACCCGAGTATATGTCTAAAGGAGTAAGTGTGAACTCAGTCAGTCTAACAATAATTAAATATGTAATTAAAATAATTAAAAAAAGAAGAGAAAAAACTTTTAAAATTAGAAGCCCTGTTCTCCAGGGAGTTATGTAATTCATTTCTAGATGAAAATTCAGCCATCTGACTTATGTGAAGGCTATAAAAATATGTATATATAAAATATGAATGATTGCAGTTAAAAAATAACTAAGGTCTAGTTTTTAATCAATATTTCTTGATATCACAAACATCCTCTTGTTTCTTTCTCTTTCTGTGGGCATCCAGGGGGATGTGAAGTCTTGATGCTCTCCTAGGAGTCGAACTCAATTTTTCTTTCCTCTCCGAATGACTGGGAGGACCTGTTTCCGTAGCAGGGTCACTTCCTGCCTTGGTTAAGGTGATCGTTTCATGACTGCATTTGGTGTGCTGCCTTACAAATTCTGCTGTCAAAATGAGAGCAGGGGGCTGAGGCTGGCACAAGGCTGCCCAACCGAACGTGTTAGTACAGTTTCAGAAGACTGATAGCAGTCAGTTACCAGATCAGACTGAGAACTCTCTCATCTGGGTCCATTTCTGTTGACTTGCTGTTTGGCTGCAAGAATGAAGTGTGGGAAGATGGTAGGACTGTCTCCTCCCTTCCCTGTATAGATCAACCTAAAGTGATTGTACAAGCACTGTTTCAACTCTAGGTGAAGTGGTTTTGGACTGTGGAGTACACAGAGACATCAGACATGATGCTGTGTTAATAACTAGCTCAGTCTGGTGAGGACTACTAGGTAGACATATGTGCTACTTGGGATGCTCCTCCAGTGCACTCTGATCTCCTCTGTTTTAGTAAGATTTATGTTTGTTATCTGTCTTCTCCTAATTGCTTAGTGATGTTGGAGAAAGAAAGAGCCGTGACAGTCTATCAAGTTTATTGTAATGTGAACTTAATTTGAACTTAAGTTTAAGTGGAGAGCTCCATCATCTACCTCTCTGGTTTCTTTTCCTTTCCATAAACATTATTCCAAACACCATGCTACTCCCTGTAATGAGATACTTCATTGGAGTGGCCTACTGGAAGGGGTCGCAAATGATCTCTCTGAAGAGGGTTCGTCATGATTATCCATTCCCAAGTAGTACCCTTTTTGATGGCTTTGTTGCAAACAAAAGGGTATTATGCATTTAATGTTGGAAATACATTTATATATATTACATATATGCATACATAGATATATATACATTTATGTAGAATAACACTGTATTTTAAAAAAATTAATTCCTGACTCGCTAGAGCAGATGTTCATTGCCTTATGTGCCTAAAAGCAGAACTTGAAGGGACTGGAAACCCATCTAACAGCTGTCACATTCAAAGAAGGACTTCTTGTACTGATCTTCCTCTGGCTGTATTCTGCTATTCTGTTGCTGCTGGGACCTCTGGCATGGTCACCAGTAGTGTTCCTACTTCAGCTATGTGGGGCTTAGTGTGGTTTAAAAATGTTACTTTCTTTTACATGGAAGCAGTCTCCTTCCTCTTACAAGATGTCCTTTTCTGAAGATAGGCAAAACTCCTGCCCGGGTAGTCTAAAGGCATGTGGTGGCATCTGAATCTGTGTTTTATTCTGCAGGATCTTTTCCATGCAAGTAACTAGTGTGTTTGACACAAGAACACAAGCCATTTACATTTTTTACATGGTTTTACATCCTTGCTGGCCTCTGCTCTCCTTCATTTTTCCTAAACCACTCTCATACCTGTGGGAGAGGAAGTAGCTTCTGAGCAGGTGCAGTTAATAGCTTTGTGTATTAAAGAAAACCAATACCAATCTTGATGAGACTGATCTTGAAGGGTTCTTGCCACTGTAGCGGGTGAATGAGTTGTGGCTCCCATCTGGCCGTTTTTGTCTTCTGTTGAAGGTACTCTTCTATGCCCCATAGATTCGTGACCCTATCAGCTGTTCTGCAGAGGTGCTAACCTCTGACCAAGGCAAAAGAACAGTTGTGGGTGACAGTAGCTTTTGCCTTCAACTTCTCCCCATCCCAGAACTTTGTGCGTGGGTAGGATTTCCAGTGAACTTGG